>NC_052527.2:22355138-22671888 GCF_016746365.2 Drosophila yakuba | reverse complement strand
GATTCAGCAACGGGGCTTCTGCAAAAGCCAAATTACTCGTGCGCATAATAATGCCTTAAAATTTGTTGATGACATTCATTCAGTGCAAACAATAGTTGTCCGCCTGGCGCAACTACAGGAAAATTATTTGCGGTTCGTACGGCTCTCGGAAGAGCTGTATGCATTTAAATCGGAAGCCGATTGGGAGGACCCTGACGAGGATTTTGACGCATATGAGGACAAACATTATGCTACACACGCTATTCTCAGCAATACTTTGGAGGAGTTGAGACGGGATGTCACCTCAAACAGTGTTGATGCCACAGTTCAAGCCGCAGGCACATCCCAGAGAAGTCATGTCGATTTTCAGTTCGAGCGAATTAAACTTCCGACTTTTTCTGGAAATTATGAGGACTGGAAACATTTTTCGGACATGTTTATTGGATCGATTGCTTCCAATTCGAGCCTGACGGATTGCCAACGATTTCATTATTTAAAATCGTACCTTGCCGGAGACGCGCTTGCATTAGTTAAACATATTCCAGTTACTAATGACAACTATCGGGAAGCATGGGATCGGCTGGAACAGCGATATAACAAAAAATCGCTAATTATTCGATCGTTCTTAAACATAAATGCTATAAACATAAGTGCTATAAATTCAAATATCGGCACAGTGCGGAAAATTGCCGATGGTGCAGACGAAGTTATTCGTGGTCTACGAGCTCTTAATTGCGAAGAGAGGGATCCCTGGCTAATCTTCATTTTACTTTCAAAATTGGATAGCGATACCCGCTAAGCCTGGGCTCAGTGCGCAGAATCCGAGGAAAAAGGTGTGACCATCAACCGATTCCTGAAATTTCTCACATCACGCTGCGATACGTTGGAGGCTTTTAACTTAACTCAATCAACCCAAGCTCGACACGCATCCAAGACGGGAAGAGCCGAAGTGCACATCGTGCCAGCAGAATCACCAACTGTTTAAGTGTCCTCAATTCATCGCACCCGACATTGCATCTCGCCGAGACTTCCTCAAATCAAGAAAGCTCTGTTTCAATTGCCTCAGCCTGGCTCATATGGTGGGCAACTGTACATCGAGGCATACTTGTCGGATCTGCCGCCGCAAGCATCATACTTTGGTTCATGGCTCGTCGCAGCCAATTCAAAATGGCAACAACATTGATACGGCAAGTGTTGGCAGCCGCGATCGACCAGCAGTCTCACATGCGGGATCTACAATTGGCCACAATCAACCGCTAGCACAATCGGGCTAAACTGTCGAATTGGTCTCGTTCATTCTCAACTCGCTGACGTCATCACTTCCTGCCCAAGTTATTGACACCTCATCCTCTACGTGGAGGCAAATCTGCGAGCTTCCTTTGGCAGACCCAACGTTCTGCACACCTGGAGCAATCGATGTCATTGTTGGATCGGATCAACTTTGGTCTCTATACACAGGAGATCGGAAACACTTTGGTAACGGCTTTCCTATCGCTCTCAATACTATATTTGGTTGGACTCTTGCAGGCTCTTACTCTGCATTCAATGATTACCCTACTTCTGCGGTTACTTATCACGCGGACCTAGACACGATGGTCCGTTCATTCATGGAGATGGACAGCATTCAGCCTAACCAGGCTCTCCTGGACGCCAGCGATCCCACAGAGCGTCATTTCGCTGCCACACACAAGCGCTCGACGGACGGGGTGTACGTTGTCGAGTATCCCTTCAAGGAGAAGGCACCGCCTATTGATTCGACCTTGCCACATGCCATCAATCGCTTCTTCTCGCTGGAACGCAAATTTCGTCGGTATCCAGAATTGAAGCAGCAGTACGAAGCCTTCCTGGACGACTACTTGCAACGTGGACATATGGAACAACTGACCTCGGCTCAGGTTGAGGAGTCCCCAGACACCTGCTTCTATTTGCCGCACCACGCTGTCATCAAACTGGACAGTCTGACTACCAAATGTCGTGTAGTTTTTGATGGATCAGGAAAGAACAGCTCTGGAGTATCGCTCAATGACAGACTACATATTGGTCCACCGATTCAACGCGATCTTCTTGGCGTTTGTCTACGCTTCCGGCAGCACCAATATGTTTTATGCGCAGATGTCGAAAAGATGTTTCGAGGCATTAAAATCTTTAAGCCACACACCAGTTATCAGCGCATTGTTTGGCGCAAGACTGAGAATGAACCTCTGCTTCATTTTCGCCTGCTGACGGTTACCTACGGATTGGCACCGTCACCATTTCTGGCTGTTCGAGTTCTAAAGCAACTTGCCGACGATCATGGCCATGAATACCCTGCAGCAGCTCACGCTCTTCTGCACGATGCCTATGTGGACGATATCCCTACAGGCGCCAATACATTCAAGGAGCTTATGATTCTCAAGGATGAACTTATAGCCCTCTTGGATAAGGGAAAATTCAAGCTACGCAAATGGAGTTCTAATAGTTGGCGTCTTCTGAAATCATTACCAGAGGAAGATAGATGTTTTGAACCTATCCAGCTCCTCAACAAATCAGCTGCGGATTCACCTGTCAAAGTTCTTGGTATCCAATGGAACCCTGGGAAGGACGTTCTGTATCTCAACCTAAAGGGATGCAATGCGACCATTTCTCCGACGAAAAGAGAACTCTTGTCTCAGCTATCAAGAATTTATGATCCGCTTGGACTGGTAGCGCCGGTCACAGTTCTACTCAAGCTAATCTTCCAAGAAAGCTGGACAAGTGTCCTGCAGTGGGACGACCCCATTCCTGAAAGTCTACGTACGCGCTGGAGAGCCTTAGTAGAGGATTTGCCAGCACTTTCGCAATGCCAAGTACCACGGTATATTGGGTCACCATTTCGAGATGTTCAACTACACGGATTCGCAGACGCATCCTCGCACGCCTACGGTGCGGTAGTTTACGCTCGAGTTGCAGTTGGATGCAGCTTTCAAGTAACTCTAGTTGCCGCCAAAACACGGGTGGCCCCGATCAAGCCCGTATCAATTTGGAGCTAAACGCTGCGTTACTTCTATCTCGATTGCTGTCTATTGTCAAAGCATCACTAACAATTCCTCTTTTCAGCACGAGCTGCTGGACAGATTCAGAAATTGTGCTACACTGGCTTTCAGCTCCCCCTCGACGGTGGAACACCTACGTCTGCAACCGAACTTCTGAGATATTGAGCGACTTTCCCCGTAGCTGCTGGAACCATGTTCGCACGGAAGACAATCCTGCTGATTGTGCTTCCCGAGGACTTCATCCGTCAAAGCTTCTGGAGCATCGACTGTGGTGGAAAGGTCCGTCCTGGCTGGCCACACCCACCTCTGAGTGGCCACCTTCTACAAGCAAGTTCAGCGAATCTTCAAGTTTCGATGTCAACACCGAAGAACGAGCCAAAAAGCCCACGACTCTACATAACTTTCCTGATGAAAGTATACACGAGTTACTCATCCACAAATTCTCAACCTGGACGCGTCTTATAAGGGTATCTAGCTACTGTCATCGCTTTATTCACACTCTTCGATCTCATCATAGGAATTCGGCAACATTCCTTACGTCTGAAGAGTTACTGGACGCACAGCGCCGACTTATTCGACATGTGCAACAAAAATCCTTTGCCAGAGAATATGCGCAGCTAGAGAATCGATGCCAGCTTAACGCTAAATCGCATCTTATCCGGTTTTCTCCGTTTCTGGATGATTATGGAGTAATGCGAGTCGGTGGGAGAATCGAGCAATCTACACTCAACTACAACGCCAAGCACCCGATTTTGATACCTAAAGATACACCACTAGCTGGACTGCTGGTTCGACATTTTCATGTCTCCTATCTGCACACTGGAGTTGATGCAACGTTCACCAATCTTCGTCAGCAGTACTGGATTCTGGGAGCCCGCAATCTCGTCAGAAAGGCAGTCTTCCAATGCAAATCCTGTTTTCTTCAACGAAAGGGCACAAGCAACCAGATCATGGGAGAGCTACCAATTCCTCGAGTTCAAGCTAGCCGCTGCTGCAGGGCTGGACTAGGCTGGACCGATCGCAATCAAGGAATCAAACGGAAGAACTCCACGCATCGGAAAGGCATGGTTTTCTATTTTCGTGTGCCTCACTACAAAGGCACTTCACATCGAGGTTGTTAGTGAGCTAACTACACAGGCTTTCATCGCAGCCTTTCAACGATTCATTGCCCGCCGAGCGAAGCCTACTGACCTGTATTCGGACAACGGAACTACAATTCATGGAGGCAAGCGAACTTTGGATGACATGAGACGTCTGGCCATTCAACAAGCCAAAGATGAGGAACTAGCAGGATTCTTTGCCAATGAAGGGATTTTGTGGCACTTTATACCCCCGTCTGCTCCCCATTTTGGAGGGATGTGGGAAGCTGGAGTTCGCTCAATTAAACTCCATATGAAACGGATACTTGGATCAAAGGCTTTAACGTTTGAGGAGCTCTCTACTGTCCTGACCCAAATTGAAGCTATCCTGAACTCACGCCCGCTGTGCCCAACTGGGGATAATTCTTTGGATCCACTGACGCCTGCTCATTTTTTGACTGGATCTCCGTATACTGCATTGCCTGAACCCTGTCGTCTGGATATGCAAGTCAATCGATTGGAGAGGTGGAACCAGCTGCAAGCCATGGTTCAAGGCTTTTGGAAAAGGTGGCATATGGAATACCTGACATCTCTTCATGAGCGGACAAAGTGGCATCTGGAAACCGAGAATCTGAAGATCGACACACTGGTAGTACTCAAGGAGCCCAATCTACCGCCCTCTAAATGGATTCTTGGCCGCATCACCGCAGTGCACGCAGGAATCGACAACAAGGTCCGAGTCGTTACAGTAAAGACTGCTCACGGATTATACAAACGCCCAATTGCCAAAATCGCTGTACTGCCTCTCTGCTGAACAACCGTTCAGGGGGGCCGGTATGTTTGGGAACGAGACACCGCGCGAAGTGCGCGTCACTTTTATCTTTGTTTACATTTACATTTGCATTTGTCTGCAGCTGCAGCGGAGCTTATCAGCGGAATCAATGTAATTGTTCGCGAGCTTGCCCAGTACTTTTCCAAACTTCTAACTTCTTCTAACTGTAACTTGTTTACGTCTTGTGCTAGTTTAATCGTATGGCGTGAGTACAGCCAAAGCTTAAGTCAGTACATTTTTGATCTACAAGCAAACGTACGCATCGGTGTCGAACGAATTAATATTAAGTGACGGAAATTAACCAATAAATCAAAATAAACAGTACCACTGGTGGTTTATTCATGAACAATTGGTTTTGATTTTCTAGCAAAACTAGACACAGAGAAAGGCACAATCAACTATGGTTCTGTTGTTGAAGAGCTACAGCATCATAGGTGCGACGATGTTAATTTCACTAACGTGAATGACATCTGTAAAAAACGAATTTAGAACCATGATCGCAAACAGATCTAAGCCATTTTCAGGCTCTAACGAGGCACTTCCGTTTAATACTTCTGTTGTTGAAACAATTCGCACAAGCGATGATAAGCCGGTATATTTCAAATAATACCCGCACCCCATAAGTGTATCTGAGTTTGTTAAGCGAGAAATCGCAGACTTACTGCAGAAACGCATTTTTAGAACCTCAAGGTCACCGTACAACAATCCAACATGGGTTGTTGACAAAAAAGGCCATGATGAACTGGGGAACAAAAATAAGAGTTTGGTCATAGACTTTAGGAAACTTTACGAAAAAACCATCGCTGATAAGTAACCAATGCCAAACATCCCCATGATACTGGCAAACTTAGTACTTCACAATGTTAGATTTGAAGTCCGGCTACCATCAGATATACTTGGCCGAACATGACCGTGAAAAGACCTCCTTTTCAGTGATCGGCGGAAAGTATGAATTTTGTCGATTACCGTTTGGGTTGAAGACTGCGGGAAGCATCTTCCGAAGAGCGATCGACGACGTCTTACGGGAACAGATTGGCAAATCATGCTATGTTTACGTAGATGACGTCATTATTTTTTCTGAAAATGAAAACGACCATGTCAAGCACATAGATTGGGTCTTAAAAAGCCTGTGTGATGCCAAGATGAAAGTATCCAACGAGAAGACGCACTTTTTTAAGCAAAGCGTTGAGTATCTTGGATTTATTGTCACCGATGGAGGTGCAAAAACCGACCCAGAAAAGGTAAAGGCCATAAAGGAATACTCAGAGCCTACAAATTTGTATGAGCTAAAGTCATTTTTGGGTCTAGCCAGTTATTACCGTTGCTTCGTTAAAAACTTTTCGGTGATCGCGAGGCCAAGCTTGATGAAAGGAGAAAATGGCTCCATCAGCAAGGACATGTCCAGGAAGACTCCCATCGAGTTCGGTGATTTGCAGAGAGATGCATTCGAGAGGCTGAGAAATGTCTTGGCTTCTGAGGATGTAATTCTCAGATACCCTAATTTCAGGAAGCCATTCGATCTAACGACGGATGCTTCCGCGAACGTTTCGGTGCAGTCCTATCGCAAGATAAAAGACCCATCACTATGATCTCTAGGACCCATAAAGAAAGTGCGTTACACTAAGCCACGAATGAAAGAGAATTGTTGGCCATAGTGTTGGCCCTAGGCAAGTTACAACACTACCTGTATGGCACACGCGATATTAACATTTATACGGACCATCAACCGTTGACATTCGCGGTATCCGATCGAAATCCAAATCCGAAAATAAAAGATGGAAAGCGTATATTGATGATCGTAACGCAAAAATCCACTACAAACCGGGAAAAGACGGACGCTCTTTCCAGGCAGAACATTAATGCCTTACAAAGTGAGCCTCCGTCAGACGCTGCGACTTTTTTTTTTTAATTTCTTTTATTCCTCTCGGGAACTTAGGGCTGTCTGTTTTGCACTTGTCCATGTGGTGTTTATTTGGCAAGTTCTTGTTGAGCGGTTCTTCTTCTTCATGTTGCTCTTGGCCTTCATACCGTCCTGCTTCCTTGGGGGTTCCAGTCCAGTGCCATCCTTACTATGCTACTAGGGTTTCTCCTGAGAGCGTACCCTATCCACATCCATTTCATTTTCCTTATTTGGGTGTGTATCGGGGGCTCGCTCGTAACGCGCCACAGCTCTGTGTTGGCTATTTTGTTTGGCCAGAATACGCCACATATGATTCTCAGGCATATGTTGCTGAAAACCTGCAGTTTCTGCGTTATTTTTTTCGTTGCGAGCCATGTCTCACTTCCGTATAGCAGTATGGATTTTACACACGCATTGTTGATCCTGAGTTTGTTCGTCGGCCGATTTGTCGGTCTCTCCATATGCGGTATAATCTCCCAAATGCTGAGCGGGCTTTGCCAAGACGGCTGGAGACATCATCATCCACTCCACCACTGTTGGATATGATGGTGCCTTGGCTGGAGTGGTTGAATCGCATAGCTTTTGTTTTCGCTATGTTTATCTCGAGCCCTACGCTGCTGGCTATCCTGACGAGGTCGTCACTTTTGCGAACTGTCACTGACCTACACGGTCGAAGCGACAGACCAACCAGTGAACTGCTTCAGAAATCAAATTGTTGTAGAAGAAGCACGTTTCCGACTAAAGCGAAGCTTGGTATTGTTACGTAGTTAAACTCGCCACTTAATCAATTTCGCAGACAAAAGCACCATTTTGGAAATGCTAAAGGAGGTCTTGAGCCCCGATGTCGTGAATGCGATACACTGGGTAGATACCCACCCTTGCTCATTTCCCGGCTACGCAGTTTCGATACTGTAAAAATATTGTAATAGATGTTACCAATCGAAGTGAGCAGTTGGAGAACGACAGAACACAATCATGCACACAGGGCAGCTCAGGAGGATACAAAGCAAATCCTCCGCGATTACTATTTCCCCTAAATGAGCAGCCTAGCAAAGGAAGTGGTTGCAAATTGCAAAATATGCACCAAAGCCAAATATGACAGGCACCCTAAGTAACAGGAGCTCGGGGAAACACCCATACCTAGCTAACCCGGGGAAATGTTGCACATTGATATCTTCTCCACCGATAAGAAGCAATTCTTAACGTGCGTTGACAAGTTCTCAAAGTTTGCAATAGTGCAACCAGTGCTGTCCAGAACAATAGTGGACATCACAGGGCCCCTACTTCAACTCGTAAATTTCCTCCCCAAAATCAAGACAATATATTGCGACAACGAGGCCGCCTTCAATTCGGAAACTATTACCTCGTTACTTAAGAACAGCTACCACATTGACATTGTCAACGCGGCCCGCTTCATAGCTCGTCAAACGGTCAGGTGGAACGATTCCACAGCACCTTGTCAGAAATCGCCAGGTGCCTTAAACTAGACATGAAAATCAGCGATACGACAGAATTAATCTTGAGGGCAACGATAGAATATAATAAGACCCTACATTCTGTCATTCAGGAGAAACCGGTCGAGATCCTCCACTCGGGTTCCGATGATCGCTGCCTACGCATTAAAGACAAGCTGATAAAGGCCCAGAAAAACAATATCGAAAGATACAACCCAGCTAGGCAAAACCGTGTTTTTGAGGTAGGAGATGAGGTTTTTGTCAAAAACAATAAAAGGCTAGGAAACAAACTTACCCCATTGTGCACAGAAGAAACAGTGCAGGCAGACCTGGGAACGTCTGTTCTCATTAAGGGGAGGGTGGTCCATAAGGACAACCTCAAATAAATATTCCCACTTTTATTTGCTTACACCATATTTCTAGATAGTAAGCCAGATTTTAGAAAATACGCCGTGGCTTCATTCTACGTTTGGATTGTAGGTTCGCCTTCATAACGCTCATCACCCTGGCAGTGACAAATGCACGGATTACCGACTTCTCTCACGCCAAATACATTCCCGTCATAGATGGTGATGTATTGGTGTTTGAACAACGTGACTGCTTGAGGCACTCGAGCAACATATCCGACTTTATTAGCATGGTAGATGAGACAGCGAAATTGTCCGAGTCTTTTCCACAGTCGCATATGCGCTAATTGTTAGATGTTGATATAGATCATCTCAGAAACTTGTCCGTTCTAAAAATACACTACCGAATTGCGAGAAGTTTAGACTTCTTGGGTACAGCTCTAGAGGTAGTCGCAGGTACCCCGGACGCCTCAGATTTCCTAAAATTCGGAATGACAGAAGCCCAGCTAGTGGACTCAAACTCCAGGCAGATTAACATAAACTCCGAAACTCAGAAGCAGATAAACAGACTGACCGACACCATTAACAAAATTATTAAAGCCCGAAATAACGATTTGGCTGACACCCCGCACCTGTACGAGGCACTACTAGCGAGGAATAGAATGCTGACAACACAGATATAAAATGTAATTCTCACTGTAACATTGGCTAAGGCTAACATAATAAATTCCACTATCCTTGATCATGCCGATCTGAAATCACTAATTGAACAAGACACCCCAATAGTTAGTTTATTGAATCCTCTTAAGCCTCTAAAATTAGGGTTCTTCAGTCCGATAACATTATCCATATACTAATAGCCTATCCTAGAGTCAGGGTCAGATGTAAAAAAGTCCTCGTTTACCCAGTATCACATCATCAAGTAATCCTACGACTCGACGAAGACACCTTGGCAGAATGTGAAGAAGACACCTTTTCGGTCACCGAGTGCCTGGAGACCACGCACAACACCTTCTGCGAACGATCTCGACGCGAAACTTGGGCTCGCTCGCTCCATGCGGGAAACACAGCCCAGTGCCACACTTAACCCAGCCACCTGAGGGCAGTAATGCCTATAGATGACGGCATCGTTATTATTAACGAGGCGACAACCCGCATCAGCACAGAAGGCGGCCCAGAGGTGCTCGTCAAAGAAACGCAGCTGATAACCTTCGAACGGTCAGCTACCATCAACGGAACGGAGTTCGTAAATCTCCGAAAATCAATAGACAAGCAGCCTTGTGTAGTAAGATCACCACTACTTAACATCGTCGGCCACGACCCGGTACTGAGCATGCCCAGGCTACACCGCATGAACAACGACAATCTGCGCTTTATCCAAGGGTTTAAGGGCGAGGTTGACGCCGCGGGCTCCCCTAAACTTTGGTTCGTGGCTGGAGTAATCCTGAACGTTGGTCTGATTAGTTCACTCATCCTTTTTTTGGCATTAAATCCGTCGAAATACAACAAACCATCGATAAGCTTCATATAACCGAGGACGGTCATGATTTGAGGGGGGGAGTAGTTAACAACTGATAGAGCTACCAAATATTTATGTCAGCAGCTATATAGTTTACATTTATAAATACCCTAGCAACTAAGTAGCTTCAGATAAAAAATGCTGATGCGCCCCAACTGAGTTCAGGGCTCCGCGCTAAGAACCGAAATGTGCTGCATAAATGCTGAGTCGGCTTGCCGGCCATAAGCTTATGGCGTGATGCATTGGAGCTAGGGTAAATTCCTATTTTCCATATTCTTTGTATTTAGTTCTAAGCGAGCACTTTAGAAATAAAGACACAGCTACTCCGGCGACTTGCCGGAGTTTGATATAATTTATCCACGCTGAGCCCGAAGGCCAGTGTCCAGCAAAGGGGGCAAAGTCACGCCCTCCACCGTAATCTACGTAAGAAGACATTCCGCCTGGGTAACACCAGGACCAGGGAATCAACCATCTTCGTGAAATCTATCTACCGGGACCATCCGTAAAGGAGGAATACTGGAGCATAGGATCAAAATAATTTACATACATGCATTAGCGAATTTCTTAGACGTATAAAACGAAAAAGGGTTTTTAAATAGAACAATCAAATGTGACAAATGTACATATGTATGTATGTACATATACAAACACGTGAGAAAACATTTTTAACTAAGAAAGTGCATCACAAAAGCAAGAAAATACCCGCCAAGATTAAGAGTCGGTGGCCTACGCACGTGTTTGCTTGCACACATACCCTTCAGTACCAAAATTCCTCGCCCGTATTTTTCCTCGCGAGATTTCGAACAAACAAAAACAATTCTAACAGGCCTTTTATAGCAAAGTTTCAAACAACGAAGTCAAGCCAAATTATGTCGTGGCTCTGCCGCTGCCTATGTTCGAAGTTCATATTTGTTGTTTTTTTTTCGAGGTAGTTCAGAGCAGTGACCGAAAATGAGAGTAGGAGGAGACAAATTCAGAGTAAAGAAAAAAACGCCATGTATAGACTTCTGAATACCGTTCTAATAATTTTTAGGATATTTTTTTTTATTTTTATGTGTATGTTTAATTTAAATAAGTTGATTTAAGGATTTTAAATTATGTATTTCGCCCATGTTTTGCCCATATAAAACCGGTAAGTAGTGTTTCGCATTGATAAATTAGCAAAGCTAATTATAACTAATAACAACATTTCTATTAACTTATTGTTATATATGTCTTTCTTCTTTTTGTAGATGCCCAGGATCTTTTATTTGTAATTTGGTTCGACTGTGCGTTTCGTGATGCGATTAACTTGCGTAAACAACTATAAGCGCCAAATTAACCAGAAGGTGTCTTCATTACTCCGAGAGATCAACTCTTTAACCCTTCATCATCGTTCATGGATCTTCAGATACGAAACTAGGCGGTTTTTATGTATCAAAGTAATTAATTAAAATAAACAATTTAAAAATTGAGTTAATTCGACACCGAACCCTTACATATTCTTTAAAAAAAAACACTCGTTCGCATTAAATATGATTAGCTGTAAGAACTTTAGAAAAAAGTAACAAATTAATTTTTAAGAAAAAGTTATGGAAGTTTTTATGTATATATGTACTGTTCAGACGAACATGAATAAAAGGATTTACATAAAAAATGTATGTACAGTTAGTGAAACGCTGCAGCAATGCCTTATCTAAAAATAAACAACGCCTGAGCGTTAGGATATAGATATCTGGGATAAACAACGAACTCCTGCGTGGGTTTCATCCCTTAAATAAAGATGCAAGCGGTCAGGAAGCATTTCCTTGAAGATAAGGAATTTCGTGCAGTGGAAAATTCCTGCACTTAAGACAGTTTCTCACATCTGGGGAACAGATGGCCACTGCGTTGGACTAGTTAGAGATAAGATTAGAATATTGAAATATTATGTTAGCTATCTAAGCTAGGACTTAGAAAATAAAGATTCAGTTTAAAATTATCAACTCACAAGTAAAGTCTTCTTATTTGGATCTTTACATGTACTATATATATATATATAAAACAAGAGAGAACGCTATAGTCGAGTTCCCCGACTATCTGATACTCGTTAGTGAGCTAGTGGAAGTGCGAAGGAGAGTCTTCGACACTGACAGTTTTTGGCGGTTTGTGGGCGTTGGAGTGGGCGTGGCAACAAGTTGTTTGGGAAATCGATAGAAATATAAAAAACTAATACAAAAGTGAAAAATCTATAGAAAGAAAGACTAGTACAAAAGTGAAAAATCGATAGAAGTATAAAAGACAAATATAAAAATGAAAAAATATGAAGCTCAAAGAAGCTGGGTCCGCCAAAATCGAATTTTTGAAATTTGAAAGGTGGAATCGTTTGACCATCGTTTGACCATGTTTGACCACCAATTACTTTTTTTTGACCACGTGCAGTTTTGAAGATATGGAATTTCGAAAATTTTCGAAAATTTTCGAACTTCAAATAGTTGACTTTTTTGAACTTTTTTTTTTTAAATCGCAATAACTTCGTTTGACCACGTTTGACCACCCTTTAGAATTTTGAAAAAACTTTTAGTTTGGAAAATATAAGCACTTAAGCAATTAAGCATTTTTCATACCTCAAAACTAAATATTTTCAAACAAAATCGTTTGACCATCCTTTAAAAATGCTTTTTATCGTTTGACCACCCTTTAAAAATTTTTTTTTTCATTTGCTTACCCTTAAAAAAAAATATTTGCTGAGTGATTTTTGCCTAAACAATAATTGTGTACAAGAATCAAAAACTGAAGGCAGTGAACATTAAAGCCAAATAACGGAAGCTTCCGCTAATTGTTCTTTGCGTTCATCTTCCTGCTTGAAGCGAATTTGGTGTTGTTGCTGTTGCCATGGCTGCTGAAAATTCTAGAAAAGTTACCGCTGATGCAGACAGGCTACATTTTTAAAGCACATGGCGACTGCAATATATAATAGAGTGAAACGATTATCAGATTCTTAATCAAGTTCTACGTTAACTTCTTTTGACGATTACGCTCTTCATGTGCGGTTCGAGCTGATCGATGAGTTGCAAAAAACATTTCGGAAAAAAAAAAATTGAAAGCGATTTGAGTGAGAAATTAAATGATGTTCTCGTAACGCTTAAATCCTCAGTTCGTAGGGAGATTTCAAAGCGCGCTTCACAAATCCATTCCCACTCAACCTTTGTTTTCCGCATTTCTCCTTGTGATCGTGGCCATCGGCAGCGTTCACTCCGGAGTAGGGTACCATCGCTGCCCCCTCTTAAGCTTCCAAAATTCGCTGGAGGCTATTCTAACTGGCCGCACTTTTATTTTGTGTTTACGACGATAATAGATAGTGACCTTGACCTTACAACCACTGAGAAGCTATAGCATCTACGATCCTGTCTGAGGGACAAGGCTTTGGAAACCATCGCTGATTGGAAATTGAAGAGGGCAACTATGCTATTGCTTTGGAATTGTTACAAACATATGTGCTAATCGGCGTTTGACAGGCGCATGACACTAAGATTTTTCGGCTAAGGGCAGTACAGACTGGTTCGGTTTCAATGCTTCGTGAGCTTTCGAATTAATTTAACGTTCATACTCGTGCGCAACATAAAATGCATCGATGGATGCATTATTGCCCAAGTACTTGTCCAGAAGCTGGATCCGGCGAGTCAGGCGAAAAGGGAGGAGCATTTAGAGGATCCAGTCTTCAAAAACGTAGTTACTACGTGGGAATCAATGGCATCGTTTCTGGAGCAGCGATGCAGGACGCAGGAAAACATTGAGTTCGCCATGGCAAGCTATGCGCCAGGCAATCAGGTGGGAAGCAACAGAGCATCTGACTTGCTTGGGCAGTTCTCTTGCTAAAAGTGTCAGCCCTTCGACCTGTTTGTTCTGCAATGATTCTGGCCACTCAATAAATTGTTGCCAGAGCTTTAAAAACCTGACCCCAGCTAATTGATTCAAAGAAGAAAAAAATACTTCCACTTTGCATAAAATGCCTCAAGACTGGGCATCAACTGAAGCAGTGCCTGCTTCACCTGATAATTTCGGCCTCGCCTTCACCCCATAAAAGATCACAGCCGGAAGAAACGCTTGCTTCTGACTCACATTATGCCGTAGAACCCTCTGCATGACCTGGAACGCCTGCTGCTCTTTATGCACAGGATTTTGCTAAAGATGCTGTGCTCCTAGCCACCGCCGTTCGGGAAGCTTTGTTCCTTCCGTTTTCTGCCTGAATCTGGATCTCAACTTACCTCCCGATTCGCAAATCAGCTTAATCTTGAGAAAAAAAATCTGGCAAAATCGCCAGATTGTGATACTGGAATAGGCTATTCTAGTTTTGGTACAGATGGTTTGTCAGTAAACATTTCAATTTCTAACTACTCGGCTTACATCACAGCTGTTATAGCCTTCAATATTATTGAATGACATTGACATTTGCAACTGGTACATTCTCAAAAATCTTAATCTCTTGGACACAGAGTTTCATCGTTGTCAACTTTTTCACGCTGAATTTAGCTTTCACCCTTAGCTTCACCCTCTGTTGACCAAGATTGTCTTCGTCGAGAAGTCTTCGGTGGAGTCAGTGACTAAAATCCAAAACCCCTAAATTTGTTATTTGTAAACATGTCAACTTTGGGGACACAGTTTAACAGCATTCTTTGTTATACATGTAGTTCAGCTGCAAAAGCATAGAAGCTCTCCCCTCTTGAGCTCACTCTCTTTTTTATTACTCTCTCACCTACACCTTTGGCTTAGCGTTCTACTGTTCGCTCTGTAATTAAGTCGTTCTGCAATCAATTCTCTCGTTTCGTACCCTGAGCATGCAATTTCTCGAAGAAAAATAAGTTAAATCGCAATTTGCAAAAAAGACTAATATTATTATACCGACGAAGTCGCAATCTTAGGTACGGATAAGAATGGCATAGGTGAACGCGAGGGATAAACTTGCACTTTTCGAAGCGGTTAGTCGACTGGGTTGGATGAACAGACAAACATGGACCAAGCTACTCAGCTATTTAATATGACGGAATATATTCCTTTTACTTGACAATAAGTTTTCAACGATTATAACAGTACATCTTTCTGCTGTACGAGTTCGAGCTATAATTAAGTGGAAATTAAATAAAAATTAAAAATAAAATAAACGACAAACGTCGCATATTTAAATTTACCTTCGAGTTACTGTTGGTTGCAAATTAATAGTTGTCAATATAAGAGGAATGAATTCGGAAACTTCTTGATGTACTGCATTTTTATATATTTGGTACATTAGTACAACAATTATTGGGAGCTCTTGTAAAACTTTTAAGGATAATATTCCACGAGGAAGGAGATTATACTGAAACGAAAAACAGATGATTAGTAAATATTGCGTGTAAAAAAATCGTCTACGTTAAATAGTTGGAACCCAACAACCACATAATAAGGTTAAATTTATACTTTAAAACTAAAATTTTTTGGTAAAATAAAAATGTCAAAAAACACACTTAATTTTTTGAACAAACCTGATCTGCCAAGCTTTTTAAATTAAAAATTTAAGCGGTTGTTAGCATTGTGAAAAAATTGGAAGGATTGTGGCCTTGTTTTGGCATCTTGATACAAAGTTGAAAAAAAATTACATTTTACAAAAGAAAGGCGTTAGAGGATTGGCAATCTTCCTGTTAAACACCGGTCAGATACTATCACTTACAATAGCTGAGCAACGGATATCTGGTAGTCAAGGAACCCTACTAGCACTTACCCTAGCTGATATTTAATAAACGAAGAACCATATTATAACATTTTTGCTCTACAAAATATAATGAAGTGGCTGCAATGACCCTTTTTATAATATATATTGTTTATTCAGTTATTAGCTAAGAATACTTACAAGTTGTTGTTGAGAATTTGAATCAAGTGCCTTTTCGACATGTATAGTTCTAACAGAATATGCTTCGGATAAAAGCAGTTCCAAATTTAAGTCCTTTAAATCTTTAACCCAAACATCATTAGATGTTTCAAATATAGATGTAAGATGGTTAGGAAGATTTGTATAGATATCCTTAACAAATCCCAAAAACAGTTGAATCTAAAAAATAAATAAGAAGTTATCAAATAATTACTATAATACAGTAAACAAGCTTTTGCAAGCTGAAGTTAATATTGCAGTCGAAATAATCATAATTATATACGGTTGAATAGTAAATGAATCGATCGGTAGCCAGGGAATTCAGATGACTGAATTCAGATTTAGACGCCATCTTCTTTAGATAGAAATCATTTTTAGAGGAAACGGTACTTCTACCATCTAGGCAGCTTAATATAATGAGACATTTTTTATACAATTATTTACAGCTATTTACATATTTATATAGATTTATATTGTGTTGGGGCTGTCGATAACATGAATAACATCAATGGGAACTTTGTTCATACATGTTAAGTCAAAACCCGGTCTGGCAGATCTTGAGGGTGGTGACGTTTGAGTCTTCTGTCCGGAAATCTGCAATTCGCGGTGCTGCGTTGCCCAGTCGCCTGATTTTTTTGGTCACCTTATGGATTTTATCTCCTATTTTTGTGACCTTGAGATCACGTTCGATATCATAACTGCTTCCGCAGTAGGTGTATTTAAGAATTAAAGACCGAGAAACCATGCACTTCAGCGCTGCGAGGAATGCTTTGTTCGGCAGATCAGAAACCACTTCGATTTGAATTGCTTTGGTTGCCATGCAAATAATGACGGCTAAATATGACTTTTAAGGACACTATCCTCTGATGCGTAAGTATAGGGCCGCACCTTTAAATAGGTTGTCGCTCTAGAGCATTATGTCCTGTATGATGCAAATGCCAGCGTATATTCATGCGGAATGTGATTTACTGGATATGATGTTTTTCGGATTTAGGAATGTTAGCATTATCTAGTCGTCCTCCAACCCAGATAAGCAAGATATCCTGACGAACTGTTAGCTAATGGATCGTAAATATCGTAGATGTATACGATTGGTGCTGCACATTTCAAATAAGGCACAATATATGCGCCGAAGCTCTTTAGGCGACAAAAGTGTGCCAAGAGTAGTACGAAACAGAAGACCTAAGCGATGTTCCTTAATTTTTAAAAAACATAGTATTCGACAACTGTTGTGTTTCTGTGTTCCAATTTGACGACGCACAGTGGCGCATTAGGTACTTTTGCTTTAATAAAATCATAACTCTTGAACCAGTTGAGAGTTCATAATTTTTTTTTTAAATGAAAGGTTGTTTTAATACCTTACGATTAAGTGGTCCTACAATATGGTGTGATAAATAGTAGATTTTATACTCGAAAATTAATGTTTTTGGAGACAGTTTTCTCAATTTGTATCTAATTTCGAAAAATACTTTTCATTTGCTTTCTCTGAAAATGTTAATATGGTACATATTAAGTGTTTTAAAAACAAAAAATACATAAATTTTAAAGAAAACATTTTTTTTTGTATTTTGTCAATTTTTATCTATTTAAACCTTTTTTTTTACAAACAAATAAAAATAATCATTCAATTTTACTTAATTTAATATTTTTGAAGAAAAGTTAATCATTATACATTCATTTAAAATCATTACAGAGTCAGAGATTGAAAAACAAGCCGCCAATACAGGAAAAAATGTATGCCATACAATTTCGTACTGCGCAGCAACTGCGCTTGTAGCAGAATTTGCACTAAGCCGCGCGTTTTTTACCCTGAGTTGAAAGTATATTTTGCCTGGAAAATTCGGGGTGGGACGTGGGGGAGCCGATCTCTTTTGATTCTGATAAAGAACAGGGAATGTTAGAGAATCAATACTCCATCAAAGTTGAAAAATATGTGAAAATTAATACTTCGGCAAACAGGTATTCCTGCACTTGCAAAGAATATTATACATTTATTCTACCTTTGTTTTACCATGATTTGATGACCCTTTTCATAGAGACCATAACCAAACCGGTCGGTTACATATTTTACCTAAAAATCCACCGCAGTCAGAATTTTCTTCAAAATATACCTGCTTTGTTTGGAACCCTTTCGGGACTATTGAACTATTACCTGAATGCAACGATCCGTTGTCATTAAAATTTGAATTTAATTAAGCAAATGTATCTAATGTGCGACGTCCGCATTAAATGATTCATGATCACAGATTTGGGATAAAGTAAGCCAAGTTGCAGATGACTGCCTCAAGAGCGATGGCCCTAGTAGCCACATATATGCTTTGAGTTCCGATGTAGTTGCATATAGAATATGTATATGTGACTTAAATAGATATTGGCATTACCGGTGTTGATTACCAATAAACACGCGAGACAATCGAAATACTTTTTTATACGATGTTGGTTTTGTGTGCTGCTTGACGGACTCTATTAACGTCTGACTTTATTATTTATTCACGCCAATGGATAGATAGATCCTTAATTGCATATACATTAAACTTAAACATTATATAAATGTTGTTAAGATCTCTTTTAAGACTTAAGGCTAACGGCCACCCAACTAAAGCTTATGCTTGCAGGAAGAGAGTTAAATAAGCGCAAGGCCTTCAAGATGGGTTTATTTCGCGCATAAAGATTTCTGACAGTGGCGTCATTTAATGGGACCAAGGTACAAAGACTTCTTACTGAAATATTTATATTAACATCAACAAATTCTTCTTGCTTCAAAGCGAACGGTCGTGCTCCGAATTTAATTTTGTTTTTGCCAAATCCACCGTTGGTTTTTAATAAATTCTTGAATAAATTTCGTACTCAGTACTAGTTATCTCTTGTGATTTGTGCATTATTTAAATAAATTAATTCTATCTGTTATCTGTGTTGTTGTTTTGTTTACTTTCTCATTCTTAACTGTACTTAACATGTACTTAACTGTACCGTGTACCCGCTCTCTCGCTCTCCCACACAAAATCCTAAAGTTCTAGCGTGCAGACTGCGCTCTTGCGGTAGATTTTTGATTTTGTTTTTTGGTGCAGTGGTAAAAATCCAATTATATATGGAAACCAATGTTGTCTGCTTCCAAAACAAATGCCGTCAGGTAATAAAGCCTGAGCAGTCAAAAATTACCTGTTGGCTATGTGATAGAATTGTACACACCAAGTACGGTTTTTACGGCCGAACAAGTGATCACCTATCTAAAGGATCAAATCTAAAATACTGTTTTGTTACTTGCCTAGAAGTTGCGAATGAAATGAAACTATTTATGAGCCAAACTATAGGTGGCTTAAGAGAATTGATCAGTAGTTTTAATTGCTGCAGATTCCGTTTTGTCCCCTCTGGTTTCTCAACCGGTGATTCCACCTGTCCCGAAAAGTTTACCACCACAAATGAATATTGAGTGCGGACTACCGGAACAAGTTGGCACTTCAGAAATACAACCTGCAGTGCGAAGTTTCTACTAACAAAGTGACAATCGACACAGGTACCGTAATAAATAGGAGGCCAGCTAGGTCAACCAAACGAATTCATTGTTTTCGTAAGGCAAACTTTCGGAGGCAATTGGTCCGATCTTTATTCTTGGAAGCATATTGCACCCTAAAACGGACGAAAGCATTGTATACAGATAGACGTGAGTACGGATCTCTAAACTGCAAGGTATTTCGCCTAACAAACCCAAAAATTGCATACGCCGTGGGAAGAATGAGGAAGTCCAGAAGTTGCTTCATACGGGTCGGATACAAGTCCACTGCACTCGACATAAGTCCTTCTTCCCATATATGTTATCCAATTTAAAAAGGAAGAGTGAATACAAAGCTTAGAAAGTTTATCCCGTAAAGCGAAATGACAAACTTTGCTTTTGCGAAATCTGTGTACACCGAATAAAAAGGAAAAAAGAAAATAATAAAAGCTGTGCATAGAGATACATAACCCATAGAGAGGCATTGGCCCAAGCTAATTGGTATCGATGTAAGCATGAACTAGGAAGGATAATTTTGTTACAAACTTTAGTTGGAGACAACAGTTTCACTAATATTTTTGTGAATCGGCATGCTCGTGGCAATTTTCCATCTAAAAAAGACAAGTTTTGTTTTAAGAAAGGGGGAGACTTTACCATGTAGACGCCACTCGGTACAAATAAGTTATTGGAGTCCTAGTCCTCATAAGGGAGGAGATGCTATCCAAATGGGCATGATAAACAACAGCGTCGCTTCCAGGGGGTATATAAGAAGTCACAATGAACAATTTCCCATTCGTGTAAGATACAGATACAGCCAACTGATCCAAAATATTATCCTGAAGGAGTTCGATGAGTGTACTACAAGAAATACGGCGAACAGCCACAATAACACCACCACCCCTCGCGTAAAGCATTGTGCTTTAGTTTCGATATTTACGAAAGAATTTGAAAAGATTCAGAGCAAAAAATTCTGCCAAGTTGATGTAAAACCATGTTTCAACCAATAAAAGAACATCGTAATTGAAATTAGAGCTGCGCATACGCATGCGATCCAGAAAGCGACAGAAGCGCAGATCCACACAGAGCGGTAAGAGCATTCCTATTAGCTTTGTGCACATAAGACGAAGGCGACGAAAGAGGCGATGGCCAAACTGCTGATCGTTTAAATTGTTGTTGGTAAAGGAGCGGTAATCCGAACGGAAGAAAACTTTGATCCAAAAGAAGGCGAAAGGTGACGTCAAGGCCAGTGAATCCGGTTACTGGGGGTTTTTTTGGTGGCCTTGTTGGGAGTAGAAGTCCGTAATGGATCTCCTTCAGGCATGTTTTTGAGTAATTTTATTTTTAGAAGGCGCTATTCTGACATCCCAACACAAGCCGTATAAAAAGTGTGAGCCGATACGATTGTTTAAACAAACAAGACAGACCGCTATAATCGACTTCCCCGACTATCTGATACCTGTTACTCAGCTAGTGGAAGTGCGAAGGAGAAATTTCCACACTGACAGTTTTTGGCGTTTTGTGGGCGTGGCAAATCGAGAGAAATTTACAAGACTAACAAAAATGTGCAAAAGTATCAACAAGTAAAAGTTGAAAAGTATGTAACCTGCAGAAGGTAACGTATCCGACCATATAAAGTATATATATTCTTGATCAGGATCAATAGCCAAGTCGATCTGGCCATGGTCCGTTTGAGCGTCGAAATCTTATAGACTATAAGAGCTTGAAATTTGAGATTAAGCATGCAGACTCCAGAGACATAGACGCAGCGCAAGTTTGTCGATTCATGTTGCAACGCCCACTCTAACGCCCATAAACCGGAAAAAACTGCCATTGTGAACATTTCTCCTTCGCACTTCCACTAGCTGAGTATCGGGAAACTCGACTTTAGCGTTCTGTCTGTTTCTTCTAAAAGAAGGTCGGCTGGGTTAAACGCAAATACAACCTGTATATACCGAGATACCTATAATTTCATTTGTCAAGAGCAAACTATTGGAGTTATTTAGAACTCCTTAGATGACATAAAATTTTGTTTTAAACATTTCACACACGTTTACCGTCGATAGCAGAAATAAACAATTTTCAAACTTTTAAACAAAGGGTCCAGACCGTGAACCCATTCGCCTTCATAATAGCTTTGACCTACTTAAATTTAAGAAAGTTGCACCCTGGCGACGTAAGTACAAGGCCGCAGCTTTAACCAACCGAATCCTTCTGATCAAACACATTTTCCGCTGCCCTAGACGCGGTCACCGATAAAATCAATAGTTATAATGAATTTCTAAAATTAGCTTCACATTGGAAGCTAGGTTTCCAATTGGAAACCTAACTTAAATAACCTTACCAATAAATCGCTAATACAATAAATAATATCGTTTTTTTTAAATAAATTTTTTCTTTTTTCAAATTTTTGATTTCGAATCGAAAACCAACCTTATCTATATTTTCGTATAAAGAGTACTATGACATCATTTTACTTACCTCAGGATTAAACGATGGTCGAAAATGCTTATGCAGTTCAATTATAATGCGAAGACTTACAAGAACATTTTCTTCGTTATCAGTTTTAAGTATTTTAAGCATCATTGTTATTATTGTTTTTACATGTTGCCTTAAGCTTTCTGTTATAGGCAATCGATGAATCATTTCTAAAATCAGCTTACGAATCTGAAAATAAAAAGAGAAGGTTATGAAATTACTTTTTTGTCACTATACCCATTACTCGTAGAGTAAAAGGGTATACTAGATTCAATGAAAAGTATGTAAAAGGCAAAAGGAAGCGTTTCCGACCATATAAAGTATATATATTCATGACGGGCGATTCGATCTGGTCTTTCCGTCCGTTCGTATGAACGTCGAGATCTCAGGAACTATAAAAGCTAGAAAGTTGATGTTAAGCATGCACACTGCAGAGACATAGACGCAACGCAAGTTTATCGATTCATGTTGCCACGCCCACACACCGCCCTAAACTGCCACGCCCACACATTTGAAAAATGTTTTGATATTTTTTAATTTTTTATTGGTATTGTAAATTTCTATCGATCTGCAGAAACATTTTTTGCCACGCCCACCCTAACGCCCATACTTTTGAAAAATGTTATGAAACTTATTCACACTTTTGTTCGTCTTGTAAATTGAACTCTAAACATCTTTTTGCCACGTCCACTCTCACGACCACAAACCGCCAAAAACGGTCAGTTTTTAAATTTCTCTTCGCACTTTTAGTAACGGGTATCATATAGTCGAAGGAACTCGACTATAGAGTTGTTTTTAAATTAAATTATTTGGGAAGCTTGATGCGAAGCAACCCATTAATAGAGCGTGGCACTGCTGTTTAAACATTTTCCACAACTACTCCAACAGAAGGCAGTTTTAGCTTATTGGCCACAAAAAGATCATTAAGATCATTAAGATCATTAAGAAAAGGCAAGGGAAAGTGACAAAAAAAATTAAAGACACTGTACAGGATACATTTATTATCATGCATCAATACATAATTGTCAACCTACCAAACTATTTTAGTTACATTTCCGTGCTTTTACTTTTGATACTGGTGAGGAGGGTAAATCTCTACACAATTGCAAATGCCAACTGCGGAAGGACGGCCTCCCCATTGCCAGTTACGCAATAAATCAGACCGTAGTAACGTCAGTGCGAAACAGGGAGCTCGGAGAAAGAGAGTTTGGAGAAAATCTGTAGAAAGAGCGTTTGAAGAAAAAAGGTTTAAAAGGAGAGAATATGGAGAGCGAGAGTGAGAGTAAGACGGGACGAATTGGAGCGGGACAGCAGTAGAACAGTAAGCGTCGGCGTACCAGGTTAAAGAAAGCAACGGTACCATGCTGGAATTTCGACCAGCAAACAGTAAAACCGTCGACTTTTGATCTGGAGACAGCAGACATCAAGGAATAACGGTTAAAGCAGGTCCAGTAAGACGAAGCACGGTCAGGTTGAGAGGCCGGGCCGGGATTGTGGAGTAAAGATTGGGATTGTCGGAGATTGCGTACGTAAACCAGGCGGTTGCGTTCGTAAGAACCGAGGAGGAGTGGTACCGGAGCGACCTGTCAGAGCAGACGTAGGGTTGAGGTGTTGTTGTTTTACCAGGCGATTGTCTGGAGGACCCAGCCGTCAGCTACCGAGTCCGCATACGACAGCAATTCCTAGCCCAAGTGTCGAGCACCCAGCAGCGCCGTCCGCAACATCCAGGACTACGAGAGTGGCAGAACTGCAGAAACGTTGCCGTCCAGGTCTGTCCGCACCAGCTTGAGGAGAGGTTAGGGTGGAACGATTGTCTTTCACTAGGCTTTTTGCTACAGGAACTGGTATTGGAACCCAATACCACATGCAATTATTCCGTACCGTTTAGGCGCTTAGGTGCAGTGGTGGAAGAGCGTCCACCTTCGTTTACTGGGCAGCATTAGTTGTTTCCAAATAGTCTTAAATACGAACGGATGATATGAAATACTGCATTAGTGATGTGACAAGCAAGCACAAAAGTACAAAAACCACCAAGACATATGGAGGGACAAACCTTCAACCACTAGCAAATACCTAGTCATAAACAAAACGGATTAGGAATCTCCAGCAGAAGTTTTAGCATTAACATTAGTAATCAATCTGAAGGGCGAATGCGAATAATCAGCTGAAAGAAAAACGCGGCTCGGAAACCGTCTCACACAAACAAAAGATTTAGTAGACCCGAAATAGAACATAGTTCTTTAAATCCCAAATAGTATCTGAATCAAAATAAGTCATGAATACTGTAATGAGTAAACAAGTTGAAACTGAACATATGAACTATGAGGAGTGTCTGCGGCTTGGACACTGTAACATACGTCCCCTCGTAAGACTTTGAAGATTCACACAACAGCCAATAATCTAAAGCAGAGGGAGGGGTAAAACCAGCTACTAGTGTAGAGGGAAATTCCACATTTCGAACCAGTAGATACAAAGTTCTAAGATGGGCGGCAAGCAATCTAAGGCCTTAGACAACACAGGACCACAAGGACCAGATCTTAGGCGTGCAGTAATCTCCAAATTGGTTATTCTAGAGATACCGAAACTGGTCCAGACATACAAGAGATCAGTACACAGCCGTCGTGACTATCATCATGCGATAGAGACGATCGTGCCCAGCATCACACATTCGCGATATATGTAAAACAAGAAAGCACAACAAACGAAATGAAATATTGAATCTATGCATTTCTAAATGCTTTTGCTGGCATACATAACAAAAAGAACAACAACACCCAAACATGTGTTGTGACCAGGTAATTGGAGAAACAAATGCCGCAGAGAAGCATACATACCATACCACACAGACCATACATATATTTATATATTTAATAAGTTGGACCACTTTAATATTTATGTATAATTTCAACATAATATCATTTAATATCAATTCCTAGGAATATCCTAAGGATAATAGCAGGGTATTTTCTCCAGGTATATTAAAGGAGAACCGGAGGAATTTATTTTTCATTTGCATTATTTTTTAAACATGCCAGTAAGTACGCCAGGGCCGTATGTGGACCGTATGAACGCAATGAACCATAAAATCTAGAATGTTGAGATTAATGTTAGATTTGTCACCCTAACGCCTAAAAACTGCCCAAAACTGTCACGCCCACTCTCATAAAAAATTTGATATTTTTTCATTTTTTAATACTTTTCATTTCTATAGTTTTGCCAAAAAAAACTTTTTGCCACGCCCACCCAAACGCCCAAAACACGTCCAAATTTAAATTAAATAAATAATATACCCGCAACTGAACTGGTAAAAAGCTCTTTACCATGCACACATAATTCCCAAAAAAGGGTGTACTGTTTTGTATATTTTTGTAAGTTTCTATAGATTTGCACAAAACTTTTTACCAAGCCCACAAACCGCCCAACGACGGCATAATTTTTAATTTAATTTCATTTTATTATCTTTTCCCCAATTTCAACCAATATTCCAGACCATGTAGCTACTTCTACTTCGCAATTCCACTACCTGAGTAACGGGTATCTGATAGTGGTAAAACTCAACTATACAACTCAGATCACACATCACCCTATATATATAATATATATATATAATATATAAATATATTGTGAATGCAAAAAAAAATAAAATGTTAGGGAAATTTCAAGGTCACGCTGACGTGAGGTCAGCGCGACCTGCGAAGATCTATTTGGCAAACGAACGTGTGAAGGGGAGGGAGTATGAGCGAAACATTACCCGATCGTTTTACGATCTTAGCTTGTGTGGCAGTGAGGACTGACAAGCTGTACGAATCTAATTATTTTCCAGGCACTTATAATATTTATTCTCGATTTGTTGGCGAGGTGCGAGGCTTACCAGCTTACGCTATCAAGCTCCCTCGGCCCAAGACCTTTTCCAGATCAAGGGCACTAATATCCCTACATAAACGCGCTTATAAGAAAAATTTTTTAGAGTTCTAGGTCAAAACAGCCCAAATTAACAGGTGAAAAATCAAGAAGGAAAACCATAGAGAACGATTTTCTTGAGTATTTTACTAGTTACTCACCTAATGGGAGTGCTAAGTGGTAATTTCATCTTTTGTTGAAAAGGCGATAGAAATTGGGAAGAAACGTAAAACATAAAGAATAACTCAGGGGCGCGTCAAAGTAAAAATTTGTCAATTCGTCTAAAAATTCAGCCTCACAATTTTTTGTGGCATATAGACAACACAAAAAATTTAAGGAGTTAAATGGGAGCCTGAATATTTAACGAATCTAAAAATTTTTACTTAACGCGTAAGGGGTATATATATGTATATAATATTTCGTCCCCTAAGTCTTTAATGCAAAAAAAAAACCAAATTCTCGATTTGAAAAAAACATTCGGAAATGTAGGCCTAAACACAATAAAAAATGGAAAACAGATAATATGGGGCCCAATGTTACTGAATTATGTTGTCTTTAACTAAGAGATCTAGGCAGTTCTCACAA
The DNA here is from genome assembly GCF_016746365.2 of Drosophila yakuba. Classification (NCBI taxonomy): domain Eukaryota; kingdom Metazoa; phylum Arthropoda; class Insecta; order Diptera; family Drosophilidae; genus Drosophila; species Drosophila yakuba. The sequence continues at coordinate 22,645,454 of NC_052527.2, read as the reverse complement.
ATAGTTCCGTAATAGCTAATATAATAAGTATATGCATATTATTATGATATTTTCAGTTTATTCATTTATTAATTACTCATCCAAATACAGCTGTCAAACAGTAACTCCACAAACACGAATTAGTTTTGGCAATATACCATTATACCCGTTACTAGATTCGTTGAAAATTGACTATGGTAGTTTCCCCTTAATGGGCGGACGGACGAACGAACATGACTAGATAGACACTTGAGAAAAGCACGGAAATGTCAAATGGTCACCTGGGCGTCGCCGGTCCACTAACATTCAATATTGAAATGCTTTTCTCCATTTAAGCAACTCCATATTGTGGGTTCGGACACATTCAACATAACAAACACATACCAGGTTATGCTTATTCTCGACAGAATTTATGTCAACAGACATCGTAAATTGTTTGTTGGGTCTAAAGGAATAGGTATACATGGTGGGTGCCCTATGACTGTTAATACTTGATTAAGATTGCAGTATTATTAACTCTTAATTTTTTTCAACTTTTCTGTGCCGATCCCTTGGTAGGGAATTGGCACCACTGCCCCCCAATTAAAATATAAAGTTTCGTTACGACACCCTATTTATTGCGCTGAAACTTTGTAGCAGGCTACTGAAACTTTTATTGAGAACCAGAGAGAGGTTGTTGCCGAAAGCAACAACAAAACAGCAATTTATATTAAATAAGAGAGGAAAAGGGCATTTAGGTCCATTCATTCTTGGCGCCACATTGCATCCTGAAAATATCATTGGTCCTCGCTAAAATGCTTTAAGCTCTATACACCATAGACTTTTTTATACGATCCTAATTCTTCTTTATTGTATCAGTTTGTTGGTGAAAACGTTCCATTAAGCTGCTGAAAGCAACAAAACAGAGCAATTTATATTAAATAAGAAAGGAAAAGGGCTTTTGTGAAAAGAACTGACTTGATGAACGAATGGCTCTTAGCGTGCAAAACTTCATTCAAAACTGTGTTTTTTAGTTTTAACCGATTGTTCCTGGAGCAGCTTTGGGTCACAAGCAATTCTAGCCTAGGTGCTATATAAAAAACGTCAATACCTATATCCATGCATATGTATTAAGCTATACACAAATATAAATGCATATGTAGAAAAGTTATAATTATTAGGAAAGTAAACATTTTTAAAAAAAACTTTAAAATTGAATTTTATAGTGAAATATTTTAAGCAGGAAGTCATATTTTATCATTACAAACATACGAGTGTTTCTTCACTTGAGTATATAGAACTTACGTGCTGCATTGTATTTTCTTGAATAAACTGAGGCTCACCATCCTGAAGTATACGCAAAAATATTTTTAACGAATTTTCTAAGAATGATGGATATGCTGGACTTTGCATTATCATTTCAAAGTGTTCACTTAGCTCTTGAGTAGCTTTCAGCTTAAGTTCGTCTTTGGAAGAGGAATCATTTAGAATATTTAAATAATTGCGAAAGGTATTCACCGGTACATTTTCGATAAGCGACATCGTAAACCGTAAACTTTTTCAACGACTAACCGCTCTAAACAATAATAAACCGGCGGAATTTATGTCAATGGATTTAATGTTAGTAGCGTTTTCTAGCAGTTTAGAAATTTTGAAAAACGAACTCAAATAAATGATACGCGAACAAATATGTTGCGTTTCCACGGATCAGCATCTGCATTAAATACATCACATTTAACCAATGGTCCCAATACTTAATCATTATAATGCAGGATATAGGTTTAACAATCTTTATGTTTAAAATAAATTTGTAAATATGATTACCAAAGGGTACCCAATTAGCAAGTAGAATTATCCTAAAACATGTTTTTAAAATTTTTTCTCGAAGGAAATTTTGTTATTCCAATTTGGGCCAGAGATTGTGAAAAATATATTCTTTGCAATCACTTACGATTTAGGTGCTTCTCTAAAAAGGCAATCTAGAATATATTAAAAAAAATTTTTTAGACAGAAATCACATATTCCGTTGTTTATGGTCATTAACTGTTCTTACTCGCTATAACCAATTTATATTATATATAACAATGCTGCAATAGTATACAGAGTTTCAATAGACAAGGGACCTTAGGTTTTTTTTAGTTCCGTTTACATTCTTAAAAGAAGAAAAAAGTATTTTATGGTGTAATGCATAAAGTCAAATATTTTGTTGGTTGAAAAATATATATGTATATATGGATAATACATAACAAATTTACTGTGTACGCGAAACTTTTAATAAAAAATGTTTCTAATTTGAATTTTGGTCACAGACATATTCGGCATCTTTAATAATATCTTCAAATTGTACAATGTGAAAAAGGTACGTATACTTTTCAGTAACATTTAATAGTGCATTCCATATTGAGATTAGTGGAAACCTACAAGCGATCAGTGCAGCGGCGTCGCTACGATCATCAAACATTGGAAGGGATTGTATCCAGCATCCCGCAGCCTCAATAATTTACATCGTGAAAGGAGTCCGTTTAGCATATATGGCCAGAGCAGTGACAATGGTAATCAAGAATTTAAACTCGCATAATTACGGCCGAGCATAAAGCAGCTGGCAAAACGAGCAATCAATAATAGTGGACCAATGCTTTTTTTTCCAAATGCCAGCAAAAACAAAATAACAAATATAACATCTAAACAATTTGCGGGATTCAAAATATGTATGTGCATTACGTTTTGTTTAATATACAATTCGTTGGCGCACGCATATACATATATGTATGCATGTATTACTCCAAAAGCATGTCTAATAACACTCAGGATGCAACGCGTCGGAATCTAATCGCTCTTTTTATAAAAAAACACTGACAGTCTTTGGCGGTTTGTTGGCGTTAGAGTGCGCGTGGCAATAAGTCTTTTGGCAAATAGAGAAATTTACAAGTCTTACAAAAATTTGCAAAAATATCAAAACATTTTTCATAAGTGTGGTCGTGGCAGTTTTAGTCGGTTTGTGGGCAATAAAGTGGGTGTGACAACATGCTGGAGTCTACATGCTGAATCTCAACTTTCTAACTTTCTTTATATGGTCGGAAATGCTTCCTTTTGCCTGTTACGTGCTTTTCAACGAAGCTGTTATACCCTTTTACTCTACAAGAAACGGATATAAAAATATATTTTTTAGAAAAAAACTTTTGTTGTCGTGTGCACCGTTGCCCGGTGGTGAATTCGATACTCTCCCCTAAACCAATTATTGTCAACTTATAGTTTTTGTATACTTGTATTATACATGACACTAGCCAACAAAATATTAATCCATAAAAATATGATATTATATTAACACAACAATTGAAAAATGCTGTCGAAAGAAGGTGAAAAATGATGGCATAACGTTTGAATGACCACCTTGATGAAGGATATCGTATTGCGCGGCCTTTTTACTATCAACATACAGCTAAGCTTGTGAGGCAGTGTGGACTAATGACTGACGAACGGTACGAATGTAATTATTTTTACAAACACTTCTAGTATTTATTTTCGTTATGTTAAAGAGGTGAAAGGCTTACCAAGATCCCTCGATCCAAATACGATGAGCTTACGCTGACAAGCTGGTCCAGGACACGCCGACGGAGCACGCTATGTTACTTAAATTTATATGGCGTTCTATTTAAAACTTAAAAAACAAAACAAATGAAGAAGACTAAGTTCTTAAACAATAAAATATACGTAAATTTCGTTTTTAAATTTTGGATATATAATAATAATATCAATTATAGTTATGTATATATATAAAAAAAAAAACTTTAAAAATGTAGTCCAAGCATCGCTGTATATACTGAGTAACTCACTATTTCATTTGTCCATAATATCCCCAGGTGTGCTTTTCCTTATATCAGTGTCGATAGCTTAGGCTTTCCCCAGGGCGGAGATTCCCCGTTCCACACAGCTCGCAGCATAAACATTGATAGCTATCGACGTCTCAGAACAATTAATACCTACGAGATCTAATAACCAAAAATGAAAAAAGGTTAAGAAAAGAATGAATTGCAAACAATCGGCAAAAAATATAAGTTGTAGAAGTTCAAGCGACGTTGTGACCATGCGTACTCACCCAACCTAGTATGCCCGAGGAATTTTACACGTCGCTCCAGGCTATTATGACAGCTTCATCTCCAATACCGCGAAATCTCTGTTTCGTTTAATAAGCGTTACTATAGTTAATAATTAATCCTAACATTTATATACAGTTCTGTCAATCCCTTCATCAGCCGTTGAGATCACCCTTCATGGTTTACTGCATGTGGAAAAGGTCAAAGCGGTAGTTATAGAAAGCCTGGGAGAATTGTAAGACACCGCGGAAACTTGGCCCGCACGTGGAAAAGGTCAAAACTTTAATTATTGAAAGCCTGGGGGAGTTGTAAGACAATTTGCGGTGTTTATCAGTACGGCACAAAAGTGGACGTATGTAAATACGTGTCGGGTCACCCAATTCTAAGAGGCTTCAAGTTATATGACGGTACGTGCGAACAAGACGTCAGTATGTGTTGTATTTCCCTGTCAGACCAATTAACTTAGGGCCCCCAAGTGGGTCACTAGGGGCGGCTCGACGACGACAATTCGGATTCGCGATTCTGACTAAAGAAATATATCTTATATATCTGTTCAAAGAAATATATCTTCGCCGACCTCCATTGTAAATTTTCCCGGGGCCTTTATGTTGAGACCCCGATTACTCTAAGGATAAATGCATAAGTAAACATCTTTATGTGACACTAAATTTTTTAACTCAGTTTTTAATTTAACGCCCATATTGATAAATTTAAAAGATCGTCGGTATGGCTACGATTGTTGGCCTGGATCAAGTCAAATGACCCAAATCCATTAACTCCAAAAAATTGACGAGAACTTTAAGTTTTGGGGGCCGCAGTGACCATGCGCACCCACCCAACCTAGGATGCCCGGATTTAACGGACATAACCCACTATCGATACTTCGGCGTCGCCTCAGACGACTACGACCATCTCCATCTACCCCACAGTGAACACTCACTCAGACATTCTGGTAAGCTCTCCCTTTTTTATGAGCATAAATATAATTTTAGTCTTATGCTAACATCATTCAAATTTTCTTATCAATCCATCAGGCTGCAATCACCCTTATCGTCGACTGCTTTTAAAACGGTCAAAGTGACCGAACTTGGCTTCTACAACGATCTGTGTACTGATCTCGTTGCACCTTCCATCTGTGAACCTAACTTGCCGTCTTATCCTCGTAATTGTTACTCGGGCAGCCAGCTGGTCCGCCAGTTTTTCGCTGTCGATCGTGGCCTTGTATGAGTCCCCAACAATCGTCACCGTTGCCGACAACTGCTGCTCCTTTTCGATTAATTAGAGAGGTGGCACCTGCTTGCCTCTGCGCCTAAGATCGCTGTCAATTTCCCGCAAATAAACAAAGAATTAGTGATTATGTATTTTTCGAGATTCGAGATTTCATCGCTCAGAATTAAAGTGGGGCAAGTTTGACGGAAAATTGTTCCCGTATTTTCTTTATATGTATACCCGTTACTCGTAGATTCGTTGAAAAGTAGAAAAAAGCGTTTCCGACTATATAAAGTCGTTCTATCTGGCCATGTCCGTCTGTCCGTCCGTATGAACGTCGAGATCTCAGGAACTACAAAAGCTAGAAAGTTGAGATTTAACAAACAGACTCCAGAGACATAGACGCAGCGCAAGTTTGTCGATTCATGTTGCCACGCCCACTCTAACGCCCACAAAACGCCTAAAACTGCCATGCCCACACTTTTGAAAATGTTATTGATATTTTTTTATTTTTGTATTAGTCTTGTAAATTTGTATCGATTTGCCAAAAAACTTATTGCCACGCCCACTCTAACGCCTTAACGCTCTAACGCTCCTTCTGAAAAATGTTTGATATTTTTTCATTTTTGTATTAGTCTTGTAAATTTCTATCGATTTCGAAGCGCGACTCTTGGAATTCTGGAAAACTGTTTCTTTGAGTTCACATTCTGATAAAATTGAAGCATTGTGGTGAAGTTCTGAGAAGCACAGCAGCGGAGGCACAGACAACCGCTGCAGCTGAGTGATGACCGATCTGGATGTCATAAATAGTGTGTTAGAGAGAGATGACAATATAGTGAGAAATATTATATAAGGAAGTATGGTAAAGAGAAAAAATCACTTCACACTGCCTGAAGTTCTTAATTAGTTTATTAAAAAATATTAACCGAACTTTGGTGGCAAGAATAATTAATTTTTACTTTCTCAACGACGTGAACGAAAAAGAAATGCGTGTGCTCGGGGTGAATTCAATTTTCGACATGATCTTCTATTTTACATATATGTTCCTAGGCCTAGCTTAACAGAGGTTGGCGAAGGCGGGGCGAATTCGCAAAGAGCGAGAGAGAGCTTTATTATGCTTCAGCCTTCGCCCTAAACTAAACACTAGACTTCAAGTTTTTTCCTTCATCATATGCCAACAATAAACAACAAACAATAAAAAATGACCGACAATATGGGTTCAGCCAACACCGGCCCCGTTGAACGCCTCCGCGGCTTCAACAAATCGGCAGCGGCTTCAACAAATCGGCAGCGGCTTGTGGATCGCCCCCCGGAAGATGGCTCCATCACTCCTCCTAAGGTTGACGACCCTGACCTTGCCGTCCTCTCCTGCGTGCGTCGCGACGATCCTTCCCAGGAGCCACTGTTGAGGCAGCAGATTATCCTCTGCCACGACGACGAGTTGGCCCTCCTCGACGTTGGCCTTCTCCTCGTGCCACTTGCCCCGAACCTGAAGGCCCAGGACATATTCCCGGGACCATCGCCGCCAGAACGTTTGCGTGACTGACGAGACAAGCCACCATTGCCGCAAGCAACTGAGACCCGCCTGGTCCGGGGTTCGGAGTGCTGGTGCTGCGATGAGCGGCCCGCCTGTCAGCAGGCGCCTATCCGTCGCTTGGGTCCTGGCTGAGCGCTCCGAGGGGCCGCTAGTTCATTGCGGCCTCGATCCCGACGAGGAATGTTGCCAGCTCTTCGGCGTTGAGGAGTGCGCTGCCAAACGCTCGTAGGAGTAGGTGCTTTGCAGTTTTCAGACCTGCCTCCCAAGTCCGCCCATGTGCGGAACCCGAGGGGGTGTGAACACAAATTCGCATTCGCTTTTTGATGCGAACTCGCGAATTGCGTCCGCCTGCTCCTCGATCCGATCGCGAAGAGCCAGGAAGTGGCGACTCGCTCCGACGAAGTTCGTCGCGTTGTCGCAATGCATCGTCTGCGGACATCCTCGTCGGAGCGTTAGGAGCGTTAGCTAGTCGCCCCCCAATTCGCAACAACGAAAAGTTGCACCAAGCTCCTGTATGCTCATGGATGAATGGGTTCAATCGCTGAAGACTTCTGCAACCCTCCATTATATTCAGTCGGTGACAGAGTTTCTTCAAAAACTAAACTCTTGTCTTTGCAATTTCTTATAAAGCGGAATATATAAGCGAACACTCTAAGCAGTTTGAGGTGTGACGAGAATCCCTTGATGACATCCAGCAAATCGTAAGTTTGCACAGCAGCAGTCAGTCTGACCACAGTCTTCCTAGCTTCCTGACGCAAGACTTCCTCATCCGGCTCGAAATGCGCATTTTTGGGCCAGTTTTCTTCTTAGTCCTTTAGAAATGGTGGGCCAGTGAACCAGATCGACTGCCCTATCTCGTCGTCACAACCTCTCGAAACGATATCTGCTGGGTTCTGCTTTGTTGTTCAAAACGAATGTCGACAACGAAGATGGATGAGATCGAATCCCGTGAAGAGTAACTTCAGAGTCCGACCAGTATACAATTTGTTCGATAGGGACTTTTAATAAGGATTTGATTCTATGGCAAAGATCTGCGAAAAGGTGAGCGGCACATAACTCAAGCTTTGGGAGCGTTTTGGTCTTAAGCGGCGCTTTTTTTGACTTTGAAGTCGACAACGATAATTTAAAACCTTCGGCAGTTTTGCTACGAATAGAGACGCAAGCTCCATAAGCTCTCATGGAGGCGTCGGCAAAGGAATGTAGCTGTACCGGAGACAATGGGTCGGTATGCACGAACCGAGGAACCGATATTTCATCCAGTTGAGACGGAGTGCTTTTAAGCATATCCCAAGCTGTTTCTTAATGCATCGGAAGTGACTCATCCCAATCTAACTTATTAAGCCAGAGTTCCTGCAATATTTTCTTTTCTTTAATCACAATGGGACTTAACAAGCCGAGGGGGTCAAACATCTTTGATGTCACCGATAGTATGTTCCGTTTTGTCGCTCGGAGACCCATGACAGAAGTGTCAATTTTGAACTTAAAGGCATCTTCGCTAGGCAACCACGATATTCCTAACGCCTTAGTTGACTCTGAATCCGAGATAGGTATCGACTTAACTGTGCTCTCAGATGCAGTGACCTCAGGTGAGTTTGAAAACCACTTTGTCAATTCAAAACCTGCTGTTTGAAGAAACTGAGACACTTCAGACTTAATTGTCTTTAGCTCCTCCACGCATGCAGCACCAGTTAACATGTCATCGACTTATCCAATCGGATTTAATTACGTCGGCAGCTCTAGGGAATGCAAATTTAGCAGATTCACTCAACCTCTTTAAACACCGAATAGCCAGATATGGGGCTGGTCCAGTACCATAAGTATCTGTGTTGAGCTTGTATAATCTCAAGGATTCAGAGGGGTCGCACCTCCACACTATGAGTTGAAACTTCTTATTCGCTTGGCATTACTTGGCGATAGATCTTTTTTACATCGGCAGTCAGGGCATACCTGTGCAGCCGGAAGCGGAGTAGAGTGAAGTAAAACTCTTCTTGAATGATCGGCCCCACCATCAGGATGTCGTTTAAGGCCACCTGGGACGATGTTTTGCAGGACGCATCGAAAACGACGCGCAACTTTGTTGACGTACTCTGGGGCCTTAACCACTTTGATGGGGAATGACATAATGTGGAGTGGAAGGGATTTTGTTGTCTGTAGGCGACATATAACCTAGGGCGAGATATTCTTCCATGAATTCCAAGTACATGGTCTTCATGTTAGGATCTCGAAACAACCTTCGCTCAAGCGGCAAAAACCGCCGTTTTGCAACCTCGAAGGAGTTGCCCAATCCATTTGGATCAGATTTAAACGGCAGCCTAACTTCAAACCGACGTGATGGCATTACCTGAGTAGTCTTCCTATAATGGTCTTCACATAACTTGTGCTCAGGCGACAGAATTTTCTTTGGATTTGGCATTTCTTCCAGCGACCAAAATTCAATCGATACTAAAGGTGCTTCACTACAACTGAAACTATTCACAACTTGTTTCGGGACTGCAGACTTGTATCTGCCCGAAACAAACCAACCAAGAAGGGTCTTTCGTAGAGTTGAATAGTCAGAACCTTGTCTAATTTGACCAACAGCTAGCAATGCGAAAAATGATTCTGCTCCTATCAACATATCAATTTTTTGTGACTTGTATAAATATGGGTCTGCTAATGGTAGGTTCTTCGGGATCTTCCAATCACTGACGTTCACCGACTGATCAGGTTGGTAACCGGAGATCGATTTTAAGATCCAGAAACCGAACGAGAACTCACTACCATTTATTCGCGACTTCACCACTGTGTGTACCTTTTTCTTGACTTGAGAATTGGACTCGCCAATACCAAGTAAGTTGATACACGACCTTTCTCTACGTTTGAGACCCGGAGTCCAGCAGAGCTCGGGCTAAAACGTATACTCCGTTTTTCGTACGGACGCTTACGATTACGATCCAAAATCACCCTGTCCAAGGACGTGACATGCGTAACATGTGACGTGGAAGGCTGATCTTGGTTAAAAGGAGGAGATATGGTCTCTGGCGGGGGTGGCAACGCTATACTGTTCTCAGGCACTGTATATCTGTGAAGCTCGACACTTTTTGCCTTTGCATTTCGAAACAGTATTGCCTTTTCGCAGACAATTAATACATAAAGAGGCAGACTTAACAAACTCGAACCTTTGCATTACAGAGAGACGCCCAAACGCGCTACAATTCTGTAGCAAATGATCTGCTGCATGGCAATAGCTACAAGTTTGCTGAGGCTTGCTGTTGGTGGAGGAACACGAGAATGAGCTACGATTATGTGGCTTGCTCGACACAATTTTATCTTGCTTCGGCTTTGTCGATTCTTCAGCTGATAAATGCTGATATCGGCGATTTAACATTTTTTCAAAATCGGCCCAAAGCGGCAAAGTATCATAATCGAGCTTTACCTCCCATTTTTGTTTGGTCACTGGGTCGACTCTATTCAATACGAAATATATCAACATTGCATTCGAAATTTTTGTATCATCTCCTATCGATAACAGAGAACCATTAATCGACGAAACAGTATCGATAAGGTTTCTCAAGGAGGAAGCGGACTGATGCGATATTTTAGGAAGACTAAACAATGTTTATATATTATTCATAAATATGAGGCGTTCGTTATCGTAAACCTTTTTTAAACTGGCTAGTGCCTTTTCGTAATTGCTCTCGGTGACTTGGTAAGCTTTAATTGTTCCTAAAGCTTAACCAGAGAGACATGAAATTAAATAATTAAATTTTTCGATAACTGGAATGCTGGCGTCTTTATGAACCAAAGTTTCGAAAAGGCTGATAACATTTTTGAACTCAAAATAATCTCCACTGAATTTTGGCAATGCCAAATTCGGAAGTCACGCACGAGTTGGAGCTACAGCAGCTGGTCCCGGAGCTTCGCTGACGCTTGCTACCTTCAAGGCAGACAACAGGGACATTATTTTTGCCTTGGTCACCATACAAAGTTCTTCCAACTCGTCGCCAAATAAATCGCCACAATCTATGTCTTCTATCTGTTTTTGTAATTGATTTGCCTTATTAATTGAAGCATTTAAGTTTTCTAGTCGACCATTCAATTCTTCCTCTAATATCGGAATCGATCCCGTTTCTAATCGCTCATTTAATCGGCGAATTGTTCTGACCCGACTTTGGAGCTTGCTTTTCAGCTCTTCCAGAATCGATTTATTTTTGGTTTCTAGGCTAATTTTAAATTAAATATTTAAATTAATCAAATTTAATTAATTAAATATTATTTCCAAATTAAATAAATAAATGGCCGAAACAAATTATCTCAAATCAGACCGACAATATAATTTAATAACCTTCGAATCAATAATTAAAATTATAAAACCAAAAAAATAGGTTATTTTTAATTTAATAAATTATTCATTTATTGTTCGAAATGTATATAAAATATTTTTTCTGATGAGAACAACGAAAACAAATTATTTAAATTGAAATTCAAGTCACGCAGTATCAATTAATAGTGGGTGCAAAATGACGCCTAAAAGGGTATACCCCTAGAATACAGGGTAGCGCGTCACTTGGCGGTCCGCTAATCTAAGCGCGCCAACGAAAAGGGCCAACCAACAACAACGCAGGTAGCGGTGCAAAAGCAAAGCGAAAACGAAAAGTTCACCGCTGCAGCTGCTAGTATATAAGGCTGTCTGTGTATTAGTGCGCAAGCTTGGATTAACTTCCCAACTATTAATGCGAGTTTCAACGAACGAGAGGGGGAAGGGGGCGACAGTGATTGCAATAATACAGTACAAAATAATAAATAAATGTTGCGTCCAAAAGCGGTTCAATATATGTATGTGTATGTATTTTATCAACAAATAAATTGGATAATTTGCATGCAATCTAGCATTACTATATTGATACGTACATATGTGCCAAGAAGTGAAAGCGAGGTGCTATTTTCCAGCACAAGACAATAAACATTAAATTTGTCTATAACTCTAGCTTTTAATTTTTTGCACAAATACCTCTAATTTCCGAATGCTAATTTTAGCGGCCACTTTCCTTAAAAGTTCCCTTGGTGGTGGTGGTAATACCGGAAGCAGGGTATTTCGCGACCGACACGGAATATGTTTAATATATATTTATTATTTAAACACAATAGCGCGTCGCGGGCAACAATATATTTATTTATTTGTACTCAATAAAACAAAGAACAATTTTTTATATTGCACTTTTATGGTATGTTGTATGGAATGTATAAATATATGTGTCACTGTCACTTTTATTGAATGTTGCCTTTTGTTTAAACTAATTATCTTGTCCACCCGGGGGCGCCATGAAGTTTCTAATTAGTTTATTAAAAAATATTAACCGAACGAACTTTGGTGGCAAGAATAATTAATTTTTATTTTCGCAACGACGAGAACAGAAAAGAAATGCGTGTGCTCGGGGTGAATTCAATTTTCGACATGATCTTCTACTTTACATATATGTTCTTGGGCCTAGCTTAACAGAAGTTGGCGAAGGCGGGGCGAGAGCTTTATTATGCTCCCGCCTTCGCCCTAAACTAACTTACACTAGACTTCAAGTTTTTTCCTTCTTCATATGCCAACAATAAACAACAAACAATAAACAATGACCGACAATATGGGTTCAGCCAACACTGCCCAAACTCTGCGCTAACAGCGCTGGATTGGTGCATCTGCATGGTGCACCACGGTGGATTTAATCTTTGCAGATAATGCGCTTTTAGGCAGGGCGCTCGTAAGCGCGTGAAGGCAGGGCATCGCAATGGAACTGTTTATACAGCGACTCGTGGGGATTGAGATGACGGCTGCCATTCTCATAAACGTTTTAAACGGACGTCCAAAACGAGGAGAGAACTTTGCCCAGTATGAAAGTCGCATTGTCACCTTGTTGCTGTCTAAGTAGAAGGGCAAGCATTTGGAGGAGATTGCGGTATCGGTAGCGTTGGCGCACATACTAATATGTTGCTTCGGGTGTTTACGACATATATGGCTACGCGCAATAAGCTTCAGCAACAGCTGCAAGCTTACGCCTTTAAGAAACGTAACAACGAAGATGACTCTGGCCCAGGAAAGAAGAAGTTAAGAATGCAGTCGCAGACCAAGTGCCGGAAAGTTGGCCACAGGTTTGTCTAATGCCGCGCTCGAAAGGAATGTACATCAAACACAAAAGGAAGAAGCTAAAACGGAAACAATAAGCCTGGGTCAAAAGATCGTTCGAATTGTTTTAAATTCGATGAAATGGGACTTCTAACTTCTGTACGTCCCAAAGTCAACAACAAATACTTCGAAAAGCGAGTAAACGTATGCAAATTAACTGAGCCAAGCGGATTATCCTTTCAATTGGGTACGCCCTTTCCATTCTTTGACCCCAATAGTACACCGCTTGTGGGCGTACTTACTGGCATTTGACTTTAGTGTAGAATATCGCAAGGGTATCCAAATGGCTCACGTCGATTTTTTATCGCGAAATCCGATTCCCACAGTTTCAAGTGCCACAAGCAAAGCAAGTTCGTGTTGATCTGGCGACAATAACAGATAATTGGCTAGTAGCCGAACAGCAACGAGATGAGGGCATATACAGAATATTGGCTCAATTGAATAACGAAGACATAGAGGCAAATGTCAATAAAACATATGAGGTCCAAACTGGACTACTATATAGCAAAATACTGCTTAATGGAAACCCTTGTTGCCTACCAGTAATCCCTAAAGCATTTAGGTGGTCTGTTATAAATCATGTACACGCATTTGGGGTCTACATGAAATATTGGTTTGAGCACATGACCAAATATGTAAGAAATTTTGTGGAAAATGACATGCAAATTGTCCAAGCCTTCATCAGGCAAAACATAAATTAAAGCGCACCCAATTCCCATGATTGATTTTATCTAAGGTCGTTCCCGATCCAATCTCGAAACAGACTCACTCCTCGATTCTAATTCCTGATCCAATCAACCTCGGCCAGAAGCATTTCTTTTGAAAATTCTTGAACTTTCAATTATGTTTAGAATAAAAGCTTGATGCCGAAATTATTTCTCTGCGTTGTGAAATTCAATTATGCTGCAATTATGATGCAGTTTTATTGAAGCGCAAAAAGTTGACCCTGGTTTGGTCTACAAGCGGCAGCTGTGTTTCTTAGAGTTTTATTATTTATCTTAGCCGGTAGCTAAGCGCTGGCAAAGGCAATAACAAAAACAAAGGAAATGCCTCCTAGATTGAAATTTAGAATTTGTTTATAAAATGGAATACAGTGCTATGTTTACGGGCTGGATAACTTTCATATGTCGGGAATAGGGGAGTCTTATCCATTTTTATTAAACTTGTAATTTTGGTGCAGCAGCACAGCAAGTTCCGATCAACTCCACCTGTCAAACTCTACTGAAGACATTTTCTCACTTTACATTCTTTCATTCTTCCTTATATTTCTTACTATATTGTCATCTCTCTCTAACACACTATTTATGACAACCAGATTGGACCTCACTCAGCTGCAGAGGCTGTCTATGCTTTTGCTGCAGTGCTTCCCAGAACATCACCACCATTCCATGAGTCGCGCTCCGACACGGCCTTCCTGACTTTTTACACGTCCTCGTGTGTCTAATCCACCATTCAAGTCCAATTCACAAAATTGCATCAACTTGAATCCAATTTATTTGACAAACTTTAATATCTTTCTCTCTTACATTTATCAACTTATAGAACCGCTTACACAAACATTAATTGACCATTCTTCTTATGATTCATTTCTTCTTTACAGACTTAATTAAAAAGACATCTCCAATTCACATATCATAACTTTAAACCATTCACATTTAATTTTACGTATCAACATTGGCGTCCCCATCTCTCACACCCAATCTCTTGATCCCCGCCATAACACGTCTCGCCCCTGCGAGATAGCAGTTATAGTGGAGTTATCACTCTATTTTTGGAACACACACCATTTCATTCGTGCCGTTTAACAAATCTTTCCCCTCTTGGGACACAGATACACGATCTCTAGTGCCAGCTTTCAACTCTTTTTCCTGTTGGAATTCACCATTACATTCTTCTGTCAATCGTCTCTCTGGTAGCGCTCCTACCCATTCATGCGAATATTTATATTTTCGCTTATTAACTGACGACTTCAACTCGCATCGATCACCATCTAGTACCTTAATTACCTTAAATGGGCCCCTGATGACGCTCCTCGCTATTCAGTAACCTACCTTATGCCAGACTACTTTTGCTTTGTTTTTATCAAACCATTGTTTATCGTACTGTGCCTTCTTTTGCATGCTCTCTTTGGCTTTACCCTCATTTTTTC
Source organism: Drosophila yakuba (assembly GCF_016746365.2). Taxonomy (NCBI): domain Eukaryota; kingdom Metazoa; phylum Arthropoda; class Insecta; order Diptera; family Drosophilidae; genus Drosophila; species Drosophila yakuba. The sequence goes on along the minus strand of NC_052527.2, from coordinate 22,630,356 downwards.
TCTATCAACAACCCAAAAGGCCTATCTTCTCTTCCTATCAGCAATTCTTAAGCACTTGCTTTAGTGACTCGATTTGTTGTGCAATTCATGGCTAGTTGGATTTCTGTCAACGCATCTTGCCATGATCGCTGACTCGTTTCCACAGCAGTAAGCATAGTCTTAAGAGTTTGCTCTGCTTGAACAAAACTCACGGAACTTGTTGCTCGAAAAAACTTCAGCTTGATCCGCAATAATACGACTGGGAACTCTAAAAGAAGACATACTTGACTTTATAGCTTTTATACAATTTTCCGAGTCAAGATTTAGAGTATGATAGAAGTGAAAATACTTAGTAAATGCATCTATCTGAACTATGACATATCGTATGATAATATGTAATATTGTATAAGTTTAACAAGAGAGAATGCTATAGTCGAGTTCCCCGACTATCTGATACCCGTTACTCAGCTAGTGGAAGGGAGAAGGAGAGTCTTAAACACAGTTTTTGCCGGTTTGTAGGCGTTATAGTGGGCGTGGCAGAAAGTTTTTTGGCAAATCGATAGAAGTTTACAAGACCAATACAAAAATGAAAAAATATCAAAACATTTTTCAAAAGTGTGGGCGTAGCAGCTTTGGGCGGCTTGTGGGCGTTAGAGTGGGCGTGGCAGAACGTTTTTTGGCAAATCGATAGAAGTTTACAAGACCAATACAAAAATGAAAAAATATCAAAACATTTTTCAAAAGTGTGGGCGTGGCAGCTTTGGGCGGTTTGTGGGCGTTAGAGTGGGCGTGGCAAAAAGTTTTTTTGCATATCGATAGAAATTTACAAGACCAATACAAAAATGAAAAAATATTAAAACATTTTTCAAAAGTGTGGGCGTCGCAGTTTTGGGCGGTTTGTGGGCGTTAGAGTGGGCGTGGCAGCATGATTCGACAAACTTGCGCTGCGTCTATGTCCCTGGAGTCTGTATGCCTAATCTCAACTTTCTAGCTTTTGTAGTTCCTGAGATCTCGACGTTCATACGGACAGACAGACGGACAGACGGACGGACAGACGGACATGGCCAAATCGACTTGGCTATTGATCCTGATCAAGAATATATATACTTTATATGGTCGGAAACGCTTCCTTCTGCCTGTTACATACTTTTCAACGAATCTAGTATACCCTTTTACTCTACGAGTAACGGGTATAACAATGTCAACCGGAGGTTCAGCACCAATCCTTTCTGTGGGTGGGATATCCAACGCTAGCAATCTGACAATGGAATTAATAAACCGATTAATAAGTGTACAATTGAGTGAAGTGACCAATAAATTGAAGGGATAGAAGGGCAGAAAATGTAGAAAATAGAGGCCCTGTATATTTTCCATATTATACAATGCACGCTTGTATTCGCTACCGATCCATAGCCTATCGATTTGTCCCTCTTTAACGAATAAGGAACAAGAAAATATGTATAACCGTTTTGTCACTTCTTTCATTCCTTACTCAGTCGCAAATAAAATTCCGCAGCGAATACACGGTGTTTTCACAGGTTATGGGCCCAGGCATTGGTGAATTTTATAAAGTTTTGGTTAAGCGGTGTGTGACTCACGATCAAGAACAATGAGTGCTCTTTATCAAATTGAAAAGTTGGAGGAGAAAAACTATGACACGTGGAAAATACAGATGCGATCTGTATTGGTGCATTCCGGGTTATGGAGTGTGACGTCAGGAGAGGTAACAGAAACGAACGTTCCAGAGGGACATAGCTTCGTGGTCTTGGACAATAAGGCGTTAGCAACCATAACACTGAGTGTAAAGACATCTCACTTGGCCTACATCAAGAATTGCTCGACTGCTGTAAAGGCATGGAACAAATTGAGGGACGTACATCAGCCAAGCGGGCCTGTACGAAAGGTACAGTTGTACATGAAGCTGCTTAACAAACGTATTTTAGGTGCGTTGAACAAGGGCACAGGTATAGGTGACGTCAAGATTCTGACAGACCTGTGCATGTTGACTCTCAAGAATGTTCTCTACGTCCCGAAGATGACAGGAAACTTCATGTCCGTGAGCAAAAAGATTGGACATTTGTATTTGTTCGAAGTTGGTCGAAGCAGGTGTTTCGCCATGTCAGCAGTTAATGAGATTTTACTGCACAAAAGATATGCACACATTAATTTCTCCAGCATAAAAGAAATTGTATCCAAAGGGATGGTGCGCGGCATAGAAAATATTGGTTTGTCGGAAAATATTAATTGCAAAACGTGTATGGTTAGCAAGATTCATGTTCAGCCATTTCCAAGGGCAACGTGTAATCGGGCTAAGGAGCTTTTGGAGCTGATACACGCGGATGTGTGTGGACCTTTCGCAACACTGTCTCTGGGAGGTTCAAAGTATTTTCTTACTTTTATTGACGACAAATCCAGGAGGATTTTTGTTTATTTTCTGCGTGGGAAAAACGAGGTGATGTCAAACAGGCAAAGAACTGAAATGCCTGCGGAGTGACAACGGCGGATAGTTTGTAAATAAGCATTTTGACGAATACCTCAGGAAATATGGAATTGCCAGACAGCTAACAATACCGCATACGCCGCAGCAAAATGGCGTGGCGGAAAGGGGACGCTAGTGGAAATGGCGAGATGTCTTCTGGTCCAGGCGGAGCTAGGAGATAGTTTTTGGGCAGAAGCTGTCAACACTTCGGTTTATCTGCGTAACCGATCTCCTACAAGCGCGGCTAAGAGTATGACCCCTATGGAAGCGTGGACTGGTAAGAAGCCTTGCGTGAAACATTTAAAAGTATTTGGATCTCTTGCAATTGCTCTAGACAAGGGTCCGAGGAAGGGCAGCAAGTTTCAACCCAAGGGCAAAAAGTATATTATGGTTGGGTACTCTGTGGCAGCCAAAGGTTATCGGCTGTATGACCCAGCAGCTCGACAACTGGTCGAGAAACGAGATGTTTTGTTTGATGAACATCATGTTGTGGCATCCAAAAAAGATGTTGTGTTGATCAACCTGGAGGAACACGAAGAGCCCTACAAGCGAGATGGGGCCAAAGACGATGAAACCGTATCTGACATATCCGTCGATACAAGCAGCTCGGATGAGAGCATAGATCAGTTTAAGAGTGCTGACGATATGGAGGAGCAGATCGAAGAAGAGGCACGCAGAGGTCCTGGTCGCCCCAAGATTGTCCGGACTGGAAAACCTGGACGTCCAAAGAAACAATATAGCATCGTGGGCGCTCTTGTTTCGGAAAATTTTCCAAACCCCTTTGACTTGCAAAGAGGCGGTGGAAAGTTCGCATGCTATGGAATGGCGCGAAGCTATGGCTAAGGTTGCCAATCAAACTTGGCAGATTACCGATTTACCGAAGAATCAGAGAGCAATTGGTTGCAAATGGGATGGGAAAATGGAACGTTTCAAAGCTCGTCTGGTAGCAAAGGGATGTTCCCAGCAGTTTGGCGTAGATTACCTGGAAACTTTTTCGCCGGTATGCCGACTGGAGAGTGTGCGTATGATGATAGCACTGGCGGCGGAGCTTAAGCTATATCTTCATCAGATGGATGTATGCACGGCGTATTTGAACGGTGATCTAAGAGAGACGGTTTACATGAAGCAGCCGGAGGGATATATTGACGAGAAAAATCCTGACAAGGTATTGGTGCTGAGGAATGCAATATACGGCTTAAAGCAGTCAGGAAGGGCCTGGAACGAAAAGCTAAATGGCGTTTTGGTGGATATGGGATTTATTTCCTGCAAAAACGAGCAATGTTTATACAAACAGAGCGGTAACCTTTCACTAATTCTTGTATATGTTGACGATATACTTATAGATTGTCAATCGCACGAGGATTTGTTGGAAATTAAAAACGGCATTTCACAATCGTTTGAGTGCGTTCACAAGGGTCCGTTTAGCCATTTCCTGGGAATGGAAATCGAACGCGAAGGCGATCTTGGAGCCATTGCTTCGGGAGCCACACCTGTTCAAAAACAAAAAGGATGTTCTTGCTTATGAATCCTTTAGCGATTTATTCCACGTAAACAATTTATGTATTTATAAAGAAATAATCAATCATTAAAAAGAAATGAATCAAAAAACATAAAGAGAGACACTAACAAATGGGAAATCGCATACGACTTAGAAGTTATCGAGCTTATTTTATCACAGCTAATATCATCTAGATCCAAAAGGGGAATTAATAAATTAGGCACCGTGTGGAAGTGGTTAGCTGGGACTCCGGCTTAATGGAAAATAACAAATAATTTATTATCAATTCCAAATTGTTTAAAGAAATATAATCTCTTTTTGATAATTTTAAACATGTATTTATTGACCAAGATTTACCATTAAAAAACATCGCCTAAAACTTTTGACCTGCAAAATTTAATCGAGCGTTTAAACGAAGTTTGTAATGAAGCGGGACGCGTCATTTAAGAAGGGGGAGAGTTATCCAACCCGTAAACATAGCACTCGATCCCATTTTATAAACAGATTTTAAATTTCAATCTAGGACACATTTCCTTTGTCTTTGTTTTTGTCCTTGCCTGTGCCAGCGCGTAGCTACCCGCTAAGATAAATAATCAAACTCTAAGAAACACAGCTTCCGCTTGGAGACCAAACCATGGTCAACTTATTGCGCTTTAATCGGATCGAGAACGATCTAAGATAAAATCCAATAATAGTGTCATGTAATACGAGTATTGTATGAGTTTAAAAAGTTTATAATCAATACCTTTTGACTAAAATATTAAAATAAAATATTTTTTAAAATAATTTTTTAACAACAATTTTAATTTGCATATATTGTCGTGCCAATTTTAATTTCATACGATTAGTAAATGCATGTATATTTTTGTAATAATGGTAACCGAAGTGTATCATGTATAAAATATAATTTATTGTTAGCCTCTACCTGGCAATGTATTTCATTAATAGATTGTGAGGAGTTGGAACTCCGCACAAATGCGGATGGTGATCGCATGAGGAGGGCCTGCCGTTGCCAGTTACGCAACAAGGCAAAGCGTAGTAACGGCAGTGCGAAGCCCGGAGAAAGAGAGTTTGGAGACTCTGGGCTGGAGAAAGAGAGTTTGGAGACTGTAGAGGAAAAGAGTTTGGAGACTCGGGAAATGGAGAGAGAGAGGGTGGAGACTCCAGACTTACTGAGAAGAGAGTTTGGAGAGTCAGCAGGCTCAAAGGCAAATAACGGGACACATCGAACTTTGGACCGGGCCAACGGTAAAATCGTGGACTTTGGATCCGGAGACTGGAGACCAAAGGGGTGAACCGTTAGAGGAGACCTATATAAACAGGCCGAACGCTGGAAGCGGGACAGTCAGTCGAGGAGAACAAGTGTACGAGTAGCAACGTGAAATCGAAGTCAGCAGAGGAGATACAGCCGTGGTAGTCAGCAAGGAGCAAGATCGCTACGTCAAGACTTTCGGGACGAGAAGGTCTCCGAATCGAGACGCAGGTAGCTGGGGTCCAGTACGACGAAGCACGAGTAGTCCAGAAGCGCCCAACAGGCGAAGCCAAACCAAGGAGGGCACAGGATAAGCGGCAGGGATTGTGGTGTAGACCCGAAGAACTCTGAAGGAGACCGCGAACTTGAACCAGGCGATCGCCTAGGTGTGTCCGTGCGATCCAAACAGGCGTGATACCGGCGCCACCAGTCCGAACCAGACGTGGGGTTGACGTGTTGCTGTTCCACAGGCGTTTGCCTTGGGGATCACAGCCGTTAACTGCCGTGAGTCTGCGTAAGACAACAACTCTCAGCCCAAGCGACGAGCGCCCAACAACGAAGGTCCGCCACATTCAGGACGACAGGCCGGTGGACAATCCATCCAGCACCAAGGCCGGATAATCAGATTCCTTTGTAAGTCTCAGCACAAATAAAGATCCAAGAACGAAACTGCGAGTGTTATTACTGGTAACCGGGTGATCACGTTATTCTATAAATTTGGTGGGACGAACGCACAAACTCTACTGAGCTAGCCGCACGTATTCCGTAGCGAGCAGACAAACAAAATCAGTTCGTTACATCTGGCGCCCAAATAGTAAACGCCCAGTAAACACAAATTAAGCAGTATGGGTCTTAAGAAGGAAGACTTCGCATATGTCGCACAGAGGTTGCGCATATCGCTGTCAGGAAGGACAGAAGACATGCGAAAGGCCCTAGCGGAGTACTACGCGGAGACAGAGAACGACCCACAGCTCACAGCAGTCTGGACAGAATTGGAGGCGGCATATCCAGGCAGACCAGGTCCAAGCGTAAAGGTGACAAACCCCGAAGGCGAAAAACTCATCGCGAGTCTGAGCATGGAGGAGATGCAGCGAGAATGTCAGCGGAGGGAGACGAGCAGGGAAAGGAGGCCAAGTATAGAAAGACCCAGGCCCAGCCAGCCGGACTACGCAAAGGTGGCAAAGCAAGTTAGAGAAAGGTCGTTTCGTTTCGACGGAGAAGAAAAGCCTCTCGAATTCCTGGAGCAGGTGGAGTGGTCTGCAGACACGTACGGTTTGGACCTGAACATGATTCCCCGAGCCATGCCGATATTAATGCAAGGAAAGGCTCTGAAATGGTACATAGCCAACAACAAGCACTGGAGGACTTGGGCCGAGTTCATAGACAGTTTCCAGACGTACTTCCTGCCCTGGGGATACTTCACGAAGCTCGCGGACAAGGTGAGGCAAAGGAAGCAATTCTTTAGGGAGGCATTCAAGAACTACATGGTCGAGATGCAGGCCCTGATAAGACCCCTTGGGTATGGGAAGAAGGAAACGCTGGAGCTCATCAAGGAGAACTGCACGCCAGACCTCCGAATAGCGTTGAGATCCTACCACGTGGACGACCTAGAGGCCCTCATGATCCTGACGGACTGCACAGGGAACGGGAAGCCTTCGCGGAAGAGCACAAGTACAGCCGCACCACTCAGGTGTAGAAGGTGTGAGGACTCTGGAGAGCTAGGCACGCAGTCCCAGGAGCAGTGGGCACGATATACCCCGATTACAAGGATACGACGGCAGGTTAGGTTGGCAGATGGAAGGAGCGGCGAAATCAACGCAAAGCTCGAAATAAAATTGGAGTTCGGCAACAGGCGACTCGTCATGAGCCTGCTCATATTACCAGGGATAGTGGATGCGTTGGTGCTGGCGTGGAATTTCCTCACGCAAGTCGGGGCCGAGATCAAGTGCGCCGGGCATGAAATCCGAATACCGGCCAGAGGCAGACGCAACGGGTGGCTCGAGGAAAAGTTGTCGGTCGCAGTAGTCCAAAAGGACGGCGAAGAGGACGACATGAACGAATTCCTGGAAACAGAGCTCGCGGAGTTTCACGCCATGACCGGAACATCGAGTATAGCCGAGCACACGATAACCATGAAGGACGATAAACCAATTAAGCAGAGATACTACCCCAAGAATCCAAAGACTCAAGGCGAGATCAACGCGAAGGTGGACGAACTGCTGAAGAGGGGGATGATAGAGCATTCAAGGAGCCCGTACAGCTCGCCCATAGTCATGGTAAAGAAGTAAACGGGAAAATGGAGACTATGCGTGGCCTTCAGACAGATAAACGCGAAATCCATGAAGGATGCCTACCCGATGCCACGGATTAACTACATCCTCGACCAACTAAGGGAGGCGCGCTTCATAAGCAGTCTGGACCTAAACGGTGGGTATTGGCAAATACCGCTGGAAGAGTCAAGCCGAGGCTTCACGGCCTTCACGGTCCCAGGGAAAGGGCTTTTCCAATGGAAAGTGATGCCATTTGGGTTACACTCCGCGTCGGCCACTGGATCAGGTGATTGGACCGGAAATGTCGCCGCATGCGTTTGCGTATCAAGACGACATCATCGTGATTGGCTGCACCCTAGAGGAACACATGAGAAACCTCAGGGAGGTATTCCGTCGCTTGAAGAAAGCGAACCTGAAGATAGACCCGGAGAAATGCCAGTTCTTCAAACAAGAACTTCTGTACCTAGGGCACCGCGTCACGAGCCAAGGGATAGGCACGGACCCAGAAAAGGTAGCAGCCATAGCCCAGTCCGAGAGCTGAGGCAATACCTTGGAGTCGCATCATGGTACCGACGTTTCGTGCCTGACTTCGCGCGCATTGTAAGGCGACTCAACGACCTCCTCCGCAAGGGTACCAAGTGGACATGGTCACAGGACCACCAGCAAGCCTTCGAGGAGGTAAAAACCAGATTGGTTACCGACCCAGTCTTGGCGTGCCCCGACTTCGGGAAAACGTTAATCTTGCAAACGGACGCCAGTGACTACGGGATTGGCGCACACACAGGACACAGAAGAGGGCGAAAGGGTCATTTCATACTCCAGCCGGACCCTAAACGGAGCCGAGAAGAACTACTCGACAACAGAAAAGGAGTGCTTGGCAATTGTGTGGGCCATTCGGAAGCTAAAGCCATACCTTGAGGGCTACCACTTTAAGGTAGTGACGGATCACATGGCGCTGAAGTGGCTGAACAGCATAGAAGGCCCTACGGGAAGAATTGCCAGATGGGCGTTGGAGCTGCAGCAGTACGACTTCGAGGTAGCATACAGGAAAGGCCAGTTGAACGTGGTAGCAGACGCGCTGTCGAGGCAGCCACTGCCGGAGTCGGTCTCAGTAGAACCCGATGTGCTAAGAAGAACGCAGGACAAGGGGGCCGAATCAGAGTGCAGCTGGATCAAGAAAATGAGAAAAAAGATCAAAGCGCAGCTTCAAAAGTTCCCAGGCTACGTGTGGAAGGGTAGCACCCTTTACAGGTAGATTCCGCATAGAGCAGGGAATGAAGATGTAGTGACCTGGAAGCTATGTGTTCCGCGGCAGCTGAGAGAAACTGTCTTGCGCGAAAACCACGACTCCCCAGCAGCCGGTCATTTGGGAAGTCAGAAGACGATTGCACGCCTTGCAGCCCGGTACTACTGGCCAGGAATGCAGAGAGACGCAAGGGCCTACGTTCGGAAATGCAAGGACTGCGCAAGGTTCAAACCGAATCAGCGGCAGGCGGCGGGAAAGATGTTGACACAGATCCCGGAGGAACCCTGGGCGACAGTGTGCGCCGATTTCGTCGGACCACTACCAAGATCGAAGCACGGAAACAGTATGTTGTTGGTACTGATCGACAGATTTTCAAAGTGGACGGAGTTGGTGCCTTTGCGAACAGCCACGGCGGAAACGTTGCAGAAAGCGTTCAGGGAACGCATAGTCTCACGATTTGGAGTACCGAAGGTGGTGATCACGGACAACGGTGTGCAGTTCACGAGCCGGGCTTTTAAGAAGTTCCTCAACGACATGGGGATAAAGCAGTAATTTACGGCACCGTATACCCCACAGGCGAATCCAACGGAGAGAGTCAACCGCACTGTGAAGACAATGATAGCTACTTACCGGCATTTCTGACACAAGGCTGCGGGCCGAGGCTACCGAACGCACTCTATGACAGAGAAACTATAGATACGGGAAGGCAACCAGAGTCACCAGAAGGAAACGCTGAAAAGATGAGAGAGGTCTTCGAGATTGTGCGGAGGAACCTAGAGAGGGAGTCCCAAGACCAAGCAAGGCATTACAACCTGCGGAGAAGGCAGTGGAAGCTGAGGATTGGTGAAATGGTGTGGGCCAAGGAGTACCATCTGTCAAAGGCGGCTGAAGGGTTCGCGGCCAAACTAGCTCCGAGGTTCGATGGGCCGTACCAAATTGTGGATTTCATATCGCCAGTGATATGTAAGATTCGCCACCTGAGGAGTAAAAAGGAACGCTCGGTACACGTCAGCGACCTGAAACAGCAGGGTCAAGAGGAGAAGGTGGACGAGAACGTGGATGCAGAGCCCTCGGAAGAAAGCAGGGAAGGCATGCAGGAAGGAAAAGGAAACGACAGCACCTGAGAGCGGACGGGGTTCGCCAGCCGTTCTAGCGTCAGGCCAAGGCGAGAGTCAACAGATGCAGACAGCGAGTCCGACAACCATTACAGCGTCAGGCCAAGGTGAGAGTCAACGGGTGCGGACCGCGAGCGAATCGGAGTATTGCCTCAACAACCACCGGACCAAGGAACCCACATACTCCCGAGGAAAGGGGAGGGGCGGTACAGCAGTACCGCAAGGCATGCCAAATAATTCTGCAGGGGAAAAAATCGAGGATTACAAGGATGAAACGTTTTGTTTATATTCCAACTTACCGCCAAAATTTTGTTTATAGTCATCAAAGCTTAGGGAAGGGGGCGCCTCGATCACAAGGCGGTCGATCGGCACTCTATAGTGTCAATCGATGGGCAGAAACATCGGAAAAAGCAGCACATGACGGGTCACACTATGGAAACACTATGGTCATCGAGTGGCAACGCCGCGCCAACAAAAGTTATCGGAAACAATCGATCGACGGATAGTAGTGTGACCAGATGGCGAGAAGACGAAAACGCGGAATGCGGGAAGAAGAGTGGTGGACGAAATAGCGTCACGGGAATTCGAATGGGCGGCAAATTTGAAAAAAAAAGGAACGAGGAACGCACTGAAAGTAGATCGGCGCGGTGGAACTCGAGATGGAGCTGGAAGCGTCAACGAGATCTCAGGAGTGTTCCGCGGTAAATGCAAAGCCGGATTCTACATTTTCCCGAAGAAAGGGGGAGATGTGAGGAGTTGAATCTCCACACAAATGCGGATGGTGATCGCATGAGGAAGGCCTGCCGTTGCCAGTTACGCAACAAGGCAAAGCGTAGTAACGGCAGTGCGAAGCCCGGAGAAAGAGAGTTTGGAGACTCTGGGCTGGAGAAAGAGAGTTTGGAGACTGTAGAGGAAGAGAGTTTGGAGACTCGGGAAATGAAGAGAGAGAGGGTGGAGACTCCAGACTTACTGAGAAGAGAGTTTGGAGAGTCAGCAGGCTCAAAGGCAAATAACGGGACACATCGAACTTTGGACCGGGCCAACGGTAAAATCGTGGACTTTGGATCCGGAGACTGGAGACCAAAGGGGTGAACCATTAGAGGAGACCTATATAAAAAGGCCGAACGCTGGAAGCGGGACAGTCAGTCGAGGAGAACAAGTGTACGAGTAACAACGTGAAATCGAAGTCAGCAGAGGAGATACAGCCGTGGTAGTCAGCAAGGAGCAAGATCGCTACGTCAAGACTTTCGGGACGAAAAGTACGACGAAGCACGAGTAGTCCAGAAGCGCCCAACAGGCGAAGCCAAACCAAGGAGGGCACAGGATAAGCGGCAGGGATTGTGGTGTAGACCCGAAGAACTCTGAAGGAGACCGCGAACTTGAACCAGGCGATCGCCTAGGTGTGGCCGTGCGATCCAAACAGGCGTGATACCGGCGCCACCAGTCCGAACCAGACGTGGGGTTGACGTGTTGCTGTTCCACAGGCGTTTGCCTTGGGGATCACAGCCGTTAACTGCCGTGAGTCTGCTCGTGGAGTGATTACAAGGATACGACGGCAGGTTAGGTTGGCAGATGGAAGGAGCGGCGAAATCAACGCAAAGCTCGAAATAAAAGTGGAGTTCGGCAACAGGCGACTCGTCATGAGCCTGCTCATATTAACAAGGATAGTGGATGCGTTGGTGCTGGGGTGGAATTTCCTCACGCAAGTCGGGGCCGAGATCAAGTGCGCCGGGCCTGAAATCCGAATACCGGCCAGAGGCAGACGCGACGGGTGGCTCGAGGAAAAGTTGTCGGTCGCAGTAGTCCAAAAGGACGGCGAAGAGGACGACATGAACGAATTCCTGGAAACAGAGCTCGCGGAGTTTCACGCCATGACCGGAACATCGAGTATAGCCGAGCACACGATAACCATGAAGGACGATAAACCAATTAAGCAGAGATACTACCCCAAGAATCCAAAGACTCAAGGGGAGATCAACGCGAAGGTGGACGAACTGCTGAAGAGGGGGATGATAGAGCATTCAAGGAGCCCGTACAGCTCGCCCATAGTCATGGTAAAGAAGTAAACGGGAAAATGGAGACTATGCGTGGCCTTCAGACAGATAAACGCGAAATCCATAAAGGATGCCTACCCGATGCCACGGATTAACTACATCCTCGACCAACTAAGGGAGGCGCGCTTCATAAGCAGTCTGGACCTAAAGGGTGGGTATTGGCAAATACCGCTGGAAGAGTCAAGCCGAGGCTTCACGGCCTTCACGGTCCCAGGGAAAGGGCTTTTCCAATGGAAAGTGATGCCATTTGGGTTACACTCCGCGTCGGCCACTGGATCAGGTGATTGGACCGGAAATGTCGCCGCATGCATTTGCGTATCAAGACGACATCATCGTGATTGGCCGCACCCTAGAGGAACACATGAGAAACCTCAGGGAGGTATTCCGCCGCTTGAAGAAAGCGAACCTGAAGATAAACCCGGAGAAATGCCAGTTCTTCAAACAAGAACTTCTGTACCTAGGGCACCGCGTCACGAGCCAAGGGATAGGCACGGACCCAGAAAAGGTAGCAGCCATAGCCCAGTCCGAGAGCTGAGGCAATACCTTGGAGTCGCATCATGGTACCGACGTTTCGTGCCTGACTTCGCGCGCATTGTAAGGCGACTCAACGACCTCCTCCGCAAGGGTACCAAGTGGACATGGTCACAGGACCACCAGCAAGCCTTCGAGGAGGTAAAAACCAGATTGGTTACCGACCCAGTCTTGGCGTGCCCCGACTTCGGGAAAACGTTAATCTTGCAAACGGACGCCAGTGACTACGGGATTGGCGCAATCCTCACACAGGACACAGAAGAGGGCGAAAGGGTCATTTCATACTCCAGCCGGACCCTAAACGGAGCCGAGAAGAACTACTCGACAACAGAAAAGGAGTGCTTGGCAATTGTGTGGGCCATTCGGAAGCTAAAGCCATACCTTGAGGGCTACCACTTTAAGGTAGTGACGGATCACATGGCGCTGAAGTGGCTGAACAGCATAGAAGGCCCTACGGGAAGAATTGCCAGATGGGCGTTGGAGCTGCAGCAGTACGACTTCGAGGTAGCATACAGGAAAGGCCAGTTGAACGTGGTAGCAGACGCGCTGTCGAGGCAGCCACTGCCGGAGTCGGTCTCAGTAGAACCCGATGTGCTAAGAAGAACGCAGGACAAGGGGGCCGAATCAGAGTGCAGCTGGATCAAGAAAATGAGAAAAAAGATCAAAGCGCAGCTTCAAAAGTTCCCAGGCTACGTGTGGAAGGGTAGCACCCTTTACAGGCAGATTCCGCATAGAGCAGGGAATGAAGATGTAGTGACCTGGAAGCTATGTGTTCCGCGGCAGCTGAGAGAAACTGTCTTGCGCGAAAACCACGACTCCCCAGCAGCCGGTCATTTGGGAAGTCAGAAGACGATTGCACGCCTTGCAGCCCGGTACTACTGGCCAGGAATGCAGAGAGACGCAAGGGCCTACGTTCGGAAATGCAAGGACTGCGCAAGGTTCAAACCGAATCAGCGGCAGGCGGCGGGAAAGATGTTGACACAGATCCCGGAGGAACCCTGGGCGACAGTGTGCGCCGATTTCGTCGGACCACTAACAAGATCGAAGCACGGAAACAGTATGTTGTTGGTACTGATCGACAGATTTTCAAAGTGGACGGAGTTGGTGCCTTTGCGAACAGCCACGGCGGAAACGTTGCAGAAAGCGTTCAGAGAACGCATAGTCTCACGATTTGGAGTACCGAAGGTGGTGATCACGGACAACGGTGTGCAGTTCACGAGCCGGGCTTTTAAGAAGTTCCTCAACGACATGGGGATAAAGCAGTAATTTACGGCACCGTATACCCCACAGGAGAATCCAACGGAGAGAGTCAACCGCACTGTGAAGACAATGATAGCGCAGTTTGCCGGACAGAACCAGAGGAATTGGGATGAAAGATGGCCCGAGGTCATGCTGGCGGTGAATTCCAGTATTTCAGATTCCACAGGCTACTTACCGGCATTTCTGACACAAGGCTGCGGGCCGAGGCTACCGAACGCACTCTATGACAGAGAAACGGTAGATACGGGAAGGCAACCAGAGTCACCAGAAGGAAACGCTGAAAAGATGAGAGAGGTCTTCGAGATTGTGCGGAGGAACCTAGAGAGGGAGTCCCAAGACCAAGCAAGGCATTACAACCTGCGGAGAAGGCAGTGGAAGCCGAGGATTGGTGAAATGGTGTGGGCCAAGGAGTACCATCTGTCAAAGGCGGCTGAAGGGTTCGCGGCCAAACTAGCTCCGAGGTTCGATGGGCCGTACCAAATTGTGGATTTCATATCGCCAGTGATATGTAAGATTCGCCACCTGAGGAGTAAAAAGGAACGCTCGGTACACGTCAGCGACCTGAAACAGCAGGGTCAAGAGGAGAAGGAGGACGAGAACGTGGATGCAGAGCCCTCGGAAGAAAGCAGGGAAGGCATGCAGGAAGGAAAAGGAAACGACAGCACCTGAGAGCGGACGGGGTTCGCCAGCCGTTCTAGCGTCAGGCCAAGGCGAGAGTCAACGGATGCAGACAGCGAGTCCGACAACCATTACAGCGTCAGGCCAAGGTGAGAGTCAACGGGTGCGGACCGCGAGCGAATCGGAGTATTGCCTCAACAACCACCGGACCAAGGAACCCACATACTCCCGAGGAAAGGGGAGGGGCGGTACAGCAGTACCGCAAGGCATGCCAAATAATTCTGCAGGGGAAAAAATCGAGGATTACAAGGATGAAACGTTTTGTTTATACACACTTACCGCCAAAATTTTGTTTATAGTCATCAAAGCTTAGGGAAGGGGGCGCCTCGATCACAAGGCGGTCGATCGGCACTCTATAGTGTCAATCGATGGGCAGAAACATCGGAAAAAGCAGCACATGACGGGTCACACTATGGAAACACTATGGTCATCGAGTGGCAACGCCGCGCCAACAAAAGTTATCGGAAACAATCGATCGACGGATAGTAGTGTGACCAGATGGCGAGAAGACGAAAACGCGGAATGCGGGAAGAAGAGTGGTGGACGAAATAGCGTCACGGGAATTCGAATGGGCGGCAAATTTGAAAAAAAAAGGAACGAGGAACGCACTGAAAGTAGATCGGCGCGGTGGAACTCGAGATGGAGCTGGAAGCGTCAACGAGATCTCAGGAGTGTTCCGCGGTAAATGCAAAGCCGGATTCTACATTTTCCCGAAGAAAGGGGGAGATGTGAGGAGTTGAATCTCCACACAAATGCGGATGGTGATCGCATGAGGAAGGCCTGCCGTTGCCAGTTACGCAACAAGGCAAAGCGTAGTAACGGCAGTGCGAAGCCCGGAGAAAGAGAGTTTGGAGACTCTGGGCTGGAGAAAGAGAGTTTGGAGACTGTAGAGGAAGAGAGTTTGGAGACTCGGGAAATGAAGAGAGAGAGGGTGGAGACTCCAGACTTACTGAGAAGAGAGTTTGGAGAGTCAGCAGGCTCAAAGGCAAATAACGGGACACATCGAACTTTGGACCGGGCCAACGGTAAAATCGTGGACTTTGGATCCGGAGACTGGAGACCAAAGGGGTGAACCATTAGAGGAGACCTATATAAAAAGGCCGAACGCTGGAAGCGGGACAGTCAGTCGAGGAGAACAAGTGTACGAGTAACAACGTGAAATCGAAGTCAGCAGAGGAGATACAGCCGTGGTAGTCAGCAAGGAGCAAGATCGCTACGTCAAGACTTTCGGGACGAGAAGGTCTCCGAATCGAGACGCAGGTAGCTGGGGTCCAGTACGACGAAGCACGAGTAGTCCAGAAGCGCCCAACAGGCGAAGCCAAACCAAGGAGGGCACAGGATAAGCGGCAGGGATTGTGGTGTAGACCCGGAGAACTCTGTAGGAGACCGCGAACTTAAACCAGGCGATCGCCTAGGTGGACGTGGGGTTGACGTGTTGCTGTTCCACAGGCGTTTGCCTTGGGGATCACAGCCGTTAACTGCCGTGAGTTTGCGTAAGACAACAACTCTCAGCCCAAGTGACGAGCGCCCAACAACGAAGGTCCGCCACATTCAGAAAGACAGGAGCGGCGAGACAGCGGAACGAGGCCGGTGGACAATCCATCCAGCACCAAGGCCGGATAATCAGATTCCTTTGTAAGTCTCAGCACAAATAAAGATCCAAGAACGAAACTGCGAGTGTTATTACTGGTAACCGAGTGATCACGTTATTCTATAAATTTGGTGGGACGAACGCACAAACTCTACTGAGCTAGCCGCACGTATTCCGTAGCGAGCAGACAAAGAAAATCAGTTCGTTACAAGATGTTAAATGTTTAAGGTTTAATATTCCTTAATTAAAAATTACTTTTCAGCGGCGAGTGTCCGCCTTGTTTTTGATATACAAGGACAAGAGCTCTCAGAGCGACGTTTGTGGTCGTGAACAGCCAACAATCTTTGTGGCCGTGTGCAAAATCGACGAGCTTACGCTGGTAACCTGGTCTTGAACATTGGATGCCCCTCCCTCGGCCTTTGTCTTTACCCAGGACATCGGCACTAATACGCCGACGTTACATTATATCATTAGAAAAACCAAATAAAACCATGTTAAGGTAATGGATTGGGTCTTAGGCATGAGAGTATCCCAAAATAAATATAAGTTCTTCAAAAGAGTGTTGAGCACTTGGGGTTTATAGTGTCAAAAGAGTAGTTTTTCCAACCCAGATGCTTTCTGGGACTACAAAGTTACTATAAGTAATTTATAAAATACTTCGCAACAATCGCAAGATTCACATAATATTTCCCCATAACCACTTATTGGTTAAATCTTTGACCTCAGCTCCAATCTTCACGTCAAACTTGTACGTAACAACTTTCCATACAGCTTATATCAATAAACAGTAGTAACTGCTCTTTGGGTGTTAAGCTCCTTTCCTAATGCAATGCTACTATTTTTTACTTTTTACTCGAAGAGTAAAAGGATATGCAATATTGGTTGAAAAGTTTGTTACAGGAAGCGTTTCCGACCCTTTAACGTATAAAATTCTTGATCAGGATCACTAGCCGAGTTGATCGAGTGATGTCCGTCTATCCGTATGAACGCCTTAATTAAATGAAATTTAGTATGTAGGTTCAAGTGTCATAGACGAACTGCAAGGTTGAATGTTTTAATATATTTTCAATTTTATATCTGTCTTGCCAATTTTTATCAGTATGCCAAAAAATTTCTTGCCACGCTCACTTTTAAAAAAGGTGTTAACTTTTTTATTTTTTTTATCATTAGTTTTTAAAGTTTCTAATGAAATGACGAAAACATTTTGAGCCTTCCACTTTAACGCCTAAAAATGCATGGCATAATTTTTTAGTTCTACAACAACGCACAAAATTATATTCATTCTACATTTACGTAATCTAAAAAGGTTTTGCTGAGAAGGAATTATATTTATAATATATCACTACCGGAATTTAACTGGCCATGACTGTCTGTTTGACCTATTGGTTGTTATACCCGTTACTCGTAGAGTAAAAGGGTATACTAGATTCGTTGAAAAGTATGTAACAGGCAGAAGGAAGCGTTTCCGACCATATAAAGTATATATAGTCTTGATCAGGGTCAATATTCGAGTCGATCTGGCCATGTCCGTCTGTCGTCCGTCTGTCTGTCCGTCCGTATGAACGCTGAGATCTCAGGAATTACAAAAGCTAGAAAGTTGAGATTAAGCATACAGACTCCAGAGACATAGACGCAGCGCAATTTGATTCATTTCATGATTCACGCCCTCTATAACGCCCACAAACCTCCCAGAACTGCCATGCCCACACTTTTGAAAATGTTGTTGATATTTTTTTATTTTTGTATTAGTCTTGTAAATTTGTATCGATTTGCCAAAAAACTTATTGCCACGCCCACTCTAACGCTCTAACGCTCCTTCTGAAAAATGTTTGATATTTTTTCATTTTTGTATTAGTCTTGTAAATTTCCATCGATTTCGGAGCGCGACTCTTGCAATTCTGGAAAACTGTTTCTTTGAGTTCACATTGTGATGAAATTGTAGCAATGTGGTGAAGTTCTGAGAAGCACTGCAGCGGAGGCACAGACAACCGCTGCAGCTGAGTGAGGACCGCTCTGGATGTCATAAATAGTGTGTTAGAGAGAGATGACAATATAGTGAGAAATATGAGGAAGAATGGTAAAGAGAGAAAATCACTTTACACTGCCTGAAGTTTTTAATTAGTTTATTAAAAAATATTAACCGAACTTTGGTGGCAAGAATAATTAATTTTTACTTTCTCAACGACGTGAACGAAAAAGAAATGCGTGTGCTCGGGGTGAATTCAATTTCCGACATGATCTTCTATTTTACATAGCTTAACAGAGGTTGGCGAAGGCGAGGCGAATTCGCAAAGAGCGAGAGAGAGCTTTATTATGCTTCCGCCTTCGCCCTAAACTAAACACTAGACTTCAAGTTTTTTCCTTCATCATATGCCAACAATAAACAACAAACAATAAAAAATGACCGACAATATGGGTTCAGCCAACACCGGCCCCGTTGAACGCCTCCGCGGCTTCAACAAATCGGCAGCGGCGCCAGCTTGTGGATCGCCCCCCGGAAGATGGCTCCATCACTCCTCCTAAGGTTGACGACCCTGACCTTGCCGTCCTCTCCTTCGTGCGTCGCGACGATCCTTCCCAGGAGCCACTGTTGAGGCAGCAGGTTATCCTCTGCCACGACGACGAGTTGGCCCTCCTCGACGTTGGCCTTCCCCTCGTGCCACTTGCCCCGAACCTGAAGGCCCAGGACATATTCCCGGGACCATCGCCGCCTGAACGTTTGCGTGACTGACGAGACAAGCCACCATTGCCGCAAGCAACTGAGACCCGCCTGGTCCGTGGTTCGGAGTGCTGGTGCTGCGATGAGCGGCCCGCCTGTCAGCAGGCGCCTATCCGTCGCTTGGGTCCTGGCTGAGCGCTCCGAAGGGCCGCGAGTTCATTGCGGCCTCGATCCCGACGAGGACTGTTGCCAGCTCTTCGGCGTTGAGGAGTGCGCTGCCCAACGCTCGTAGGAGTAGGTGCTTTGCAGTTTTCAGACCTGCCTCCCAAGTCCGCCCATGTGCGGAACCCGAGGGGGTGTGAACGCAAATTCGCATTCGCTTTTTGATGCGAACTCGCGAATTGCGTCCGCCTGCTCCTCGATCCGATCGCGAAGAGCCAGGAAGTGGCGACTCGCTCCGACGAAGTTCGTCGCGTTGTCGCAATGCATCGTCTGCGGACATTCTCGTCGACCAATGAATCTTTGAGAAGCCAATAGAAAAGAATCAGTACTTAGATCTGAGATGGGCGGAGAGCACGGAGGCTATCTGCGGGTAGATTTCCCATAATTTGTGTCATCAGTCGAGGCTTGCATTTGAAGCAGCGAACACATGATCGAACTGTCTGACTACAGAGGTTCTGAGCGCTTACGGTCCAAATACGCTGTCGTAGGATGCTTACAAGTACTCGAGGGCCGACATGAAAATTGAAATGGTGTAAATGCCGGACGTAGCTCTGCACAAACTGCGAGCGTTTCGTAAACAGCAAGGTAAACTTGGCATCATATGATACAGGAGCGTTAGATAGTCGCCCCCCAATTCGCAACAACGAAAAGTTGCACCAAGCTCCTGTATCCTCATGGATGAATGGGTTCAATCGCTGAAGACTTGGGCCGACCTTGGAGCCTTTACAAACCTTTTCAATTTCTATTCTTCTGCAACCCTCCATTATATTCAGTCGGTGACAGAGTTTCTTCATAAACTAAACTCTTGTCTTTGCAATTTCTTATAAAGCGGAATATATAAGCGAACACTCTAAGCAGTTTGAGGTGTGACGAGAATCCCTTGATGACATTCAGCAAATCGTAAGTTTGCACAGCAGCAGTCAGTCCGACCACAGTCTTCCTAGCTTCCTGACGCAAGACTTCCTCATCCGGCTTGAAATGCGCATTTTTGGGCCAGCTTTCTTCTTAGTCCTTTAGAAATGGTGGGCCAGTGAACCAGATCGACTGCCCTATCTCGTCGACGTCACAACCTCTCGAAACGATATCTGCTGGGTTCTGCTTTGTGGTTCAAAACGAATGTCGACAACGAAGATGGATGAGATCGAATCCCGTGAAGAGTAACTTCAGAGTCCGACCAGTATACAATTTGTTCGATAGGGACTTTTAATAGGGATTTGATTCTATGACAAAGATCTGCGAGAAGGTGAACGGCACATAACTCAAGCCTTGGGAGCGTTTTGGTCTTGAGCGGCGCTTCTTTTGACTTTGAAGTCGACAACGATAATTTAAAACCTTCGGCAGTTTTGCTACGAATAGAGACGCAAGCTCCATAAGCTCTCATGGAGGCGTCGGCAAAGGAATGTAGCTGTACCGGAGACAATGGGTCGGTATGCACGAACCGAGGAACCGATATCTCATCTAGTTGAGACGGAGTGCTTTTAAGCATATCCCAAGCTGTTTCAAAATGCATCGGAAGTGACTCATCCCAATCTAACTTATTAAGCCAGAGTTCCTGCAATATTTTCATTTCTTTAATCACAATGGGACTTAACAAGCCGAGGGGGTCAAACATCTTTGATGTCACCGATAGTATGTTCCGTTTTGTCGCTCGGAGACCCATGACAGAAGTGTCAATTTTGAACTTAAAGGCATCTTCGCTAGGCAACCACGATATTCCTAACGCCTTAGTTGACTCTGAATCCGAGATAGGTATCGACTTAACTGTGCTCTCAGATGCAGTGACCTCAGGTGAGTTTGAAAACCACTTTGTCAATTCAAAACCTGCTGTTTGAAGAACCTGAGACACTTCAGACTTAATTGTCTTTAGCTCCTCCACGCATGCAGCACCAGTTAAAATGTCATCGACTTATCCAATCGGATTTAATTACGTCGGCAGCTCTAGGGAATGCAAATTTAGCAGATTCACTCAACCTCTTTAAACACCGAATAGCCAGATATGGGGCTGGTCCAGTACCATAAGTATCTGTGTTGAGCTTGTATAATCTCAAGGATTCAGAGGGGTCGCACCTCCACACTATGAGTTGAAACTTCTTATTCGCTTGGCATTACTTGGCGATAGATCTTTTTTACATCGGCAGTCAGGGCATACCTGTGCAGCCGGAAGCGGAGTAGAGTGAAGTAAAACTCTTCTTGAATGATCGGCCCCACCATCAGGATGTCGTTTAAGGCCACCTGGGACGATGTTTTGCAGGACGCATCGAAAACGACGCGCAACTTTGTTGACGTACTCTGGGGCCTTAACCACTTTGATGGGGAATGACATAATGTGGAGTGGAAGGGATTTTGTTGTCTGTAGGCGACATATAACCTAGGGCGAGATATTCTTCCATGAATTCCAAGTACATGGTCTTCATGTTAGGATCTCGAAACAACCTTCGCTCAAGCGACAAAAACCGCCGTTTTGCAACCTCGAAGGAGTTGCCCAATCCATTTGGATCAGATTTAAACGGCAGCCTAACTTCAAACCGACGTGATGGCATTACCTGAGTAGTCTTCCTATAATGGTCTTCACATAACTTGTGCTCAGGCGACAGAATTTTCTTTGGATTTGGCATTTCCTCCAGCGACCAAAATTCAATCGATACTAAACGTTCTTCACTACAACTGAAACTATTCACAACTTGTTTCGGGACTGCAGACTTGTATCTGCCCGAAACAAACCAACCAAGAAGAGTTGGATAGTCAGAACCTTGTCTAATTTGACCAACAGCTAGCAATTCAAAAAATGATTCTGCTCCTATCAACATATCAATTTTTTGTGACTTGTATAAATATGGGTCTGCTAATGGTAGGTTCTTCGGGATCTTCCAATCACTGACGTTCACCGACTGATCAGGATGGTAACGTATCCAAAATCACCCTGTCCAAGGACGTGGCATGCATAACATGTGACGTGGAAGGCTGATCTTGGTTAAAAGGAGGAGACATGGTCTCTGGCGGGGGTGGCAACGCTAAACTGTTCTCAGGCACTGTATATCTGTGAAGCAGAATATGGTGTGAGCGGTCACAAGCTCGACACTTTTTGCCTTTGCATTTCGAAACAGTATGGCCTTTTCGCAGACAATTAATACATAAGGAGGCAGACTTAACAAACTCGAACCTTTGCATTACAGAGAGAGGCCCAAACGCGCTACAATTCTGTAGCAAATGATCTGCTGCATTGCAATAGCTACAAGTTTGCTGAGGCTTGCTGTTGGAGGAGGAACACGAGAATGAGCTACGATTATGTGGCTTGCTCGACACAATTTTATTTTGCTTCGGCTTTGTCGATTCTTCAGCTGATAAATGCTGATATCGGCGATTTAACATTTTTTCAAAATCGGCCCAAAGCGGCAAAGTATCATAATCGAGCTATTCCTTCTATTTTTGTTTGGTCACTGGGTCGACTCTATTCAATACCAAATATATCAACATTGCATTCGAAATTTTTGTATCATCTCCTATCGATAACAGAGAACCATAAATCGACGAAACAGTATCGATAAGGTTTCTCAAGGAGGAAGCGGACTGATGCGATATTTTAGGAAGACTAAACAATGTTGATATGTTATTCATAAAGATGAGGCGTTCGTTATCGTAAACCTTTTTTAAACTGGCTAGTGCCTTTTCGTAATTGCTCTCGGTGACTTGGTAAGCTTTAATTGTTCCTAAAGCTTAACCAGAGAGACATGAAATTAAATGATTAAATTTTTCGATAACTGGAATGCTGGCGTCTTTATGAACCATAGTTTCGAAAAGGCTAATAAAATTTTTGAACTCAGAATAATCTCCACTGAATTTTGGCAATGCCAAATTTGGAAGTCACGCACGAGTTGGAGCTACAGCAGCTGGTCCCGGAGCTTCGCTGACGCTTGATACCTTCAAGGCAGACAACAGGGACATTATTTTTGCCTTGGTCACTATACAAAGTTCTTCCAACTCGTCGCCAAATTCATCGCCACAATCTATGTCTTCTATCTGTTCTTGTAATTGATTTGCCTTATTAATTGAAGCATTTAAGTTTTCTAGTCGACTATTCAATTCTTCCTCTAATATCGGAATCGATCCCGTTTCTAATCGCTCATTTAATCGGCGAATTGTTCTGACCCGACTTTGGAGCTTGCTTTTCAGCTCTTCCAGAATCGATTTATTTTTGGTTTCTAGGCTAATTTTAAATTAAATATTTAAATTAATTAAATTTAATTAATTAAATATTATTTCCAAATTAAATAAAAAAATGGCCGAAACAATTTATCTCAAATCAGACCGACAATATAATTTAATAACCTTCGAATCAAAAATTAGAAATTTATTAAACCAAAAAAATAGGTTATTTTTAATTTAATAAATTTTTCATTTATTGTTCGAAATGTATATAAAATATTTTTCTGATGAGAACAACGAAAACAAATTATTTAAATTGAAATTCAAGTCACGCAGTATCAATTAATAGTGGGTGCGAAATGACGCCTAAAAGGGTATACCCCCAGAATACAGGGTAGCGCGTCACTTGGCGGTCCGCTAATCTAAGCGCGCCAACGAAAAGGGCCAAACAACAACAACGCAGGTAGCGAAGCGAAAACGAAAAGTTCACCGCTGCAGCTGCTAGTATATAAGGCTGTCTGTGTATTAGTGCGCAAGCTTGGATTAACTTCCCAACTATTAATGCGAGTTTCATCGAACGAGAGGGGGAAGGGGGCGACAGTGATTGCAATAATACAGTACAAAATAATAAATAAATGTTGCGTCCAAAAGCGGTTCAATGTGTATGTATTTTATCAACAAATAAATTGGATAATTTGCATGCAATCTAGCTTTACTATATTGATACGTACATATGTGCCAAGAAGTGAATGCGAGGTGCTATTTTCCAGCACAAGACAATAAACATTAAATTTGTCTATAACTCTAGCTTTTAATTTTTAATGCACAAATACCTCTGATTTCCGAATGCTAATTTTAGCGGCCACTTTCCTTAAAAGTTCCCTTGGTGGTGGTGGTAATACCGGAAGCAGGGTATTTCGCGACCGACACGGAATATGTTTAATATATATTTATTATTTAAACACAATAGCGCGTCGCGGGCAACAATATATTTATTTATTTGTACTCAATAAAACAAAGAACAATTTTTTATATTGCACTTTTATGGTATGTTGTATGGAATGTATAAATATATGTGTCACTGTCACTTTAATTGAATGTTGCCTTTTGTTTAAACTAATTATCTTGTCCACCCGGGGGCGCCATGAAGTTTCTAATTAGTTTATTAAAAAATATTAACCGAACGAACTTTGGTGGCAAGAATAATTAATTTTTATTTTCGCAACGACGAGAACAGAAAAGAAATGCGTGTGCTCGGGGTGAATTCAATTTTCGACATGATCTTCTACTTTACATATATGTTCTTGGGCCTAGCTTAACAGAAGTTGGCGAAGGCGGGGCGAGGAGCGGGAGAGAGCTTTATTATGCTCCCGCCTTCGCCCTAAACTAACTTACACTAGACTTCAAGTTTTTTCCTTCTTCATATGCCAACAATAAACAACAAACAATAAACAATGACCGACAATATGGGTTCAGCCAACACTGCCCAAACTCTGCGCTAACAGCGCTGGATTGGTGCATCTGCATGGTGCACCACGGTGGATTTAATCTTTGCAGATAATGCGCTTTTAGGCAGGGCGCTCGTAAGCGCGTGAAGGCAGGGCATCGCAATGGAACTGTTTATACAGCGACTCGTGGGGATTGAGATGACGGCTGCCATTCTCATAAACGTTTTAAACGGACGTCCAAAACGAGGAGAGAACTTTGCCCAGTATGAAAGTCGCATTGTCACCTTGTTGCTGTCTAAGTAGAAGGCCAAGCATTTGGAGGAGATTGCGGTATCGGTTGCGTTGGCGCACATACTAATATGTTGCTTCGGGTGTTTACGACATATATGGCTACGCGCAATAAGCTTCAGCAACAGCTGCAAGCTTACGCCTTTAAGAAACGTAACAACGAAGATGACTCTGGCCCAGGAAAGAAGAAGTTAAGAATGCAGTCGCAGACCAAGTGCCGGAAAGTTGGCCACAGGTTTGGCCACATCAAACACAAAAGGAAGAAGCTAAAACGGAAACAATAAGCCTGGGTCAAAAGATCGTTCGAATTGTTTTAAATTCGATGAAATGGGACTTCTAATTTCTGTATGTCCCAAAGTCAACAACAAACGAGTAAACGTATGCAAATTAACTGAGCCAAGTGGATTATCCTTTCAATTGGGTACGCCCTTTCCATTCCTTACCCCAATAGCACACCGCTGGTGGGCGTACTTACTGGCATTTAACTTTAGTGTAGAATATCGCAAGGGTAGCCAAATGGCTCACGTCGATTTTTTATCGCGAAATCCGATTCCCACAGTTTCAAGTGCCACAAGCAAAGCAAGTTCGTGTTGATCTGGCGACAATAACAGATAATTGGCTAGTAGCCGAACAGCAACGAGATGAGGGCATATACAGAATATTGGCTCAATTGAATAACGAAGACATAAAGGCAAATGTCAATAAAACATATGAGGTCCAAACTGGACTACTATATCGCAAAATACTGCTTAATGGAAACCCTTGTTGCCTACCAGTAATCCCTAAAGCATTTAGGTGGTCTGTTATAAATCATGTACACGAGGCTGTAACGCATTTGGGGTCTACATGAAATATTGGTTTGAGCATATGACCAAATATGTAAGAAATTTTGTGGAAAATTGCATGACATGCAAATTGTCCAAGCCTTCATCAGGCAAAACATAAATTAAAATGCACCCAATTCCCATGATTGATATACCTGATTGATATACACGTGCATATATGTGGGAAGCTTAGTGGAAAGAACGATCTAAATATGTCATACGATATGTCATAGTTCAGATAGATGCATCTACTATGTTTGTTCACTTCTATCATACTCTAAATCTTGACTCGGAAAATTGTATAAAAGCTATAAAGTCAAGTATGTCTTCTTTTAGAGTTCCCAGTCGTATTATTGCGGATCAAGCTGAAGTTTTTTCGAGCAACAAGTTCCGTGAGTTTTGTTCAAACAGGATTGAGTTGCATTTAATAGCTACAGAAGCAAGCAGAGCAAACTCTTAAGACTATGCTTACTGCTGTGGAAACGAGTCAGCGATCATGGCAAGATGCGTTGACAGAAATCCAACTAGCCATGAATTGCACAACAAATCGAGTCACTAAAGCAAGTGCTTAAGAATTGCTGATAGGAAGAGAAGATAGGCCTTTTGGGTTGTTGATAGAGAATAAATGAGGGTACAAGCCAAAGAGAACATTCAAAAGAAGGCACAGTACGATAAACAATGGTTTGATAAAAACAAAGCAAAAGTAGTCTGGCATAAGGTAGGTGATCATGTGTTACTGAATAGCGAGGAGCGTCATCAGGGGCCCATTTAAGGTAATTAAGGTACTAGATGGTGATCGATGCGAGTTGAAGTCGTCAGTTTATAAGCGAAAATATAAATATTCGCATGAATGGGTAGGAGCGCTACCAGAGAGACGATTGACAGCAGAATGTAATGGTGAATTCCAACAGGAAAAAGAGTTGAAAGCTGGCACTAGAGATCGTGTATCTGTGTCCCAAGAGGGGAAAGATTTGTTAAACGGCACGAATGAAATGGTGTGTGTTCCAAAAATAGAGTGATAACTCCACTATAACTGCTATCTCGCAGGGGCGAGACGTGTTATGGCGGGGATCAAGAGATTGGGTGTGAGAGATGGGGACGCCAATGTTGATACGTAAAATTAAATGTGAATGGTTTAAAGTTATGATATGTGAATTGGAGATGTCTTTTTAATTAAGTCTGTAAAGAAGAAATGAATCATAAGAAGAATGGTCAATTAATGTTTGTGTAAGCGGTTCTATAAGTTGATAAATGTAAGAGAGAAAGATATTAAAGTTTGTCAAATAAATTGGATTCAAGTTGATGCAATTTTGTGACTTGGACTTGAATGGTGGATTAGACACACGAGGACGTGTAAAAAGTCAGGAAGGCCGTGTCGGAGCGCGACTCATGGAATGGTGGTGATGTTCTGGGAAGCACTGCAGCAGAAGCATAGACAGCCTCTGCAGCTGAGTGAGCGCCCCGCCTGTCAGCAGGTGCCCGGGAGTTAGCGCCTCTCCGTCGCTTGGGTACTGGCTGAGCGCTCCGAGGGGCCGCGAGTTCATTGCGGGCTCGATCCCGACGAGGACTGTTGCCAGCTCTTCGGCGTTGAGGAGTGCGCTGCCCACCGCTCGTAGGAGTAGGTTCTTTGCAGTTTTCACACCTGCCTCCCATAGTCCGCCCATGTGCGGAACCCGAGGGGGTGTGAACGCAAATTCGCACTCGCTTTTTAATGCTCCTCGATCCGATCGCGAAGAGCCAGGAAGTGGCGACTCGCTTCGACGAAGTTCGTCGGGTTGTCGCAATGCACCGTCTGCGGACATCCTCGTCGACCAATGAATCTTTGAAAAGCCAATAGAAATGAATCAGTACTTAGATCTGAGACAATCTTTAAGTGAGCCGCCTTGGACTTAAAACAAACAAATAAGGCCACAAAAATAAACGCCGCATATCGCGAATAGGCGGAGAGCACGGAGGCTATCTGCGGGTAGATTTCCCGTAATTTGTGTCATTAGTCGAGGTTTGCATTTTAAGCAGCGAACACATGATCAAACTTTCTGACTACAGAGGTTCTGAGCGTTTACGGTCCAAATACGCTGTCGTAGGATGCTCACAAGTACTCGAGGGCCGACATGAAAATTGAAATGGTGCAAATGCCGGACGTAGCTCTGCACAAACTGCGAGCGTTTCGTAAACAGCAAGGGAAACTTGGTTGGCATCATATGATATAGGAGCGTTAGCTAGTCGCCCCCCAACTCGCAACAACGAAAAGTTGCACCAAGTGCCTGTTTCCTCATGGATGAACGGGTTCAGTCGCTGAAGACTTGGGCTGACCTTGGAGCCCTTACGAACCTTTTCAATTTCTACTTGATACTCGTGCTTTTGTACTATTTCGATAATCTTCTGAAACGCTTCATTATATTCAGTCGGTGACAGAGTTTCTTCAAAAACTAAACAAAATAAGAACTGATCAACTGGTTAGCCTCCATATTGGCCAACAGGTAGTCAAAAGATAACAGTTGACTGAGCTCGTGGCATTCCCTGGAATCCCATAATGACACATGCGAATAACGGGAAACGTTGATGTTACCTAAGACAATTTTTCAATATTAGGGACCATATGTGGGAAAAACCGCATAAAATACCACTGTTAGCCTTGTTAAAAACAGGAGAGGAGGTAGACTACGCTGTAGAGAATTTAACAAATACAATATATTGGCTGTGCTGCACAAATACGAATAGCGCTCCCAAATATTAACACCCAAAACAACTGTACCTCTTGAAATAAATTCGACAAAAATTCAAATTAAAAGGAATCTACGAAACCTCACTGCTCGCAATAAACTCACCACCCTGATGCTTTTGAGCTTAGACAACTGCTATCAAACTTACGTAATGAATCTTCAGCTGTATACCTTAGACATTTAGATCCCAATTCATCCAATTCCTAAGTCGTTGCGACTGCGTCGTTTTGCTTTTAATTTTGAAAATGCTTTTGGCGGTGAATCCCTTCTCCTGTAGCGTATCAGTTACCTCTTCGGGCGTTACACCAGGGTTAATTAACTTCATCCCTTGCTGATTTTAAGTTTGTAGGCAATGAGCGTATCTAGTTTTCGGAATGAACTTTGTAACCTTTCTGTAGCTGTCTTCCGTTTTCGTTAGGAGTTTAATTTAACGAAAATTCCCTCTTTCGAGGGGAATTATATGAAAGATGGTTGGGAAGAAAATTTTATTAGGGATCGGAAAAGTTAATTGATAGTTATGGCGAGTTATGCATGTTGTGTTGTATTTTGATTGTGATGTGTTTGTAGCTGTAGTTGTATTTATTGTTTAATGTTAGTGTCGACACAATAAAGCTCTACGGCACCTCAGCTGTGCGATTATCTTTCGTTATCTAAGCTCTGCTCTCTTGCGCGCTCTCTATTTGGTATTTGGTTTGCGCTTGCACCTTTGGCTTAGCGTTCTGCTTTCGCTTTACAATTAAGTAGTTATTTCGACTCATAAAAAATAGCTGATAATAAAACTATTAGGATTTTTGTGTTATTGGTTTCTGTTCTATTCCTTTACTAGTAAAGTAAAAGGGTATACTAGATTCGTTAAAAAGTATGTAAAAGATAGAGGGAAGCGTTTCCGACCATATATATATTCTTAATCAGGATCAATGGCCGTGTCGAACTGGTCATGTCCGTCCGTCCGCCCGCCTGTCTGACCGTCCGTATGAATGTCGAGATCTAAGCATCTATAAAAGCTACAAGATTGAGATTAGGCATATACGTTCTAGAGACAGAGGCAGCGCAAGTTCATTGACCGTATAAAACTGTCACGCGCATCCTTTAGAAAAATGTTTTGTTCTTTCTCCAGTTTTTTAGTGTTGTAAATTTCTATCGATTTGCAAGACAAATTTTTGCCACACCCACCCTAACGCCCACAAAACGCCAAAAACTGTTCTTGGCACTTGCACTAGCTGAGTATCGGGTATCTATCCGTATAACTACAAAAGCTAGAAAGTTGAGATTAAACATACAGACTTCAGAGCAAGTATGTCGTTTCATGTTGTCACGCCCGCTCTAACGACCACAAACCTCCTAAAACTGCCACGCCCACACTTCTAAAAATTAATTTGATATTTTTTCATTTTTGTGTTGGTCTTGTAAATTTCTATCGATTAGCCAAAAAACTTTTTGCCACGCCCACAAACCCCCAAAACTGCCAGTGTGGAAATATCTCCTTTGGACTGCCACCAGCTGAGTAACGGGTAGAACCGAAAATAAATATACTTTTACTTATTCTTGAAGGTTGCAGATCTTCAGCAGAAGGTTGTATTTATTTTAACAACTCGTTACAAGGGAACACGGGGACACGACTTTACTGGCGCAGTGATATGGATGCCACAAGGAGCTTCATCAACTTTTAAATGTAAAAAGGGGTAAGCGGCCAATTGCCCAAGTGCCAGAGTCAAAAAGAATTAATAAAAAGCATTACAACTAATGTGCAAGGGAAAATAAATCCAACTAAAGTAAAATAATTTATATAGTACAAAATATAAATATGCGGAAAGTAATAATAATAATTAATAAATAGTAATTCAGAACTGTTACGTACACCCTTTTCGTGAGATCATAAAACTTTGAAGATTCTGAGTCAGACGGATTGCGACAAAGAAAATGCAAGTCGACAATAAACGCGTGTCCGATGACCAGTTCAGCGGTGGCAATAGGTTGGAGAAAAAAAACCTGCTCCAGTTACGGGCACAGTTCACCGAGGGGGTATTGACATCAAAAATAGGGGATATCTAGAAATATGACTCCTAGGTGGAAACACTTGGCATAGAAGACCGATAGATCAGAAAAGCTCTATGCCGGTATAAAAAGACCGTGGCCCACCGATAAAATAGTCAACTCCCGGGTGAATACCCGCGGGTCAATACCCGGATCAATACCCGGATAAATACCCGGATCAATACCCAGATCAATACCCGTACGTCAACACCCGGATCAATACCCGGGTGAATACCCGGAGGCAAATACGTTAGTTTATAGCCGGGAAGACTCAAAGTGAACACACAAAAGTAATAATCCGGGAAGACTCGAACTGACTACCCGAAAGCCAATACTCGGAATAACTTTAGTCCAAGGAAAAGTGTCGAGGAGCGAGGACGCTATTAACCCTTAGAGTAACAGGACGTATTTTGGAAGGATCCACTTGGTCTATCTAATTTAAAAATTCGGGTATTGGACTTCGTGGATAGATTTACATTTAGGATTATGACTATGAAATTATAAAAATGAGATTAAGCAAGATTTGTGGGGACCCTGCATCAGGGTCGACACATTCCCTCCTTACTTTCGCTTGAGGAACGAGACGCTTCCACTCCCGTTAGTCTTTATGGTGATCTGGTAGGATCCTTGGGGTGTCGGCGCTAACGTCGGTGGGTGGTTGCCAAAGTGCCATTGCTGGTGGCCGCTCTGCCCGCCGAAATAGCTGTCGGGGTCCGTCTTCTTCTCCGCTGGTCTCGGACTCCCACCCCATGGCCTTTCCCCCGGAGTACATTAGGGCGAGCGTGGGCTTTGGGCTGTGGCTTCCCTCCCCACCTCGGGGTTCAATTCTATAATATTCTTCCTCCCTTGCTCTGCGTTCCTCGCGTGTCTCAGTCCGCTCCCGACCTTTGCCTGGCTCGTGTTCGTCATCGGAGAAGTCCGATATTTCCTGCTCAGGGTCTATCTCTGCGCTTTGGCTGTGTCGGCTTAATGTGCTGTTGTCTGACTCGTTGTCGGACGCGTCCTCGACATATGCTGACTGGTCTTCGTAATCCGACCCGTCGGCGCAGCGGAACTCCATGTCCGAGTCTGTGCCCTCGTGGTGCCTCTCCGGGGCTCGTGAGGGGATGCGTCGTCCATGGGCGTCTGTGTAGAACGGGGACACGCCTCTAGGGCCGGAGTGCGGTGGCGAATTACCATAGTGCATCTCCGGGTGGCTGATAGGTGGACAGTGCGACGCTACCTGGGGGTCCTGTGGACGAGTCGAGGAGGGCTCTGACGAGGATCGGGTTGCTCGACCAGAGTCTCCTCGCTGGCTCCCACCCCCGGACATGGCCAAGTGGACCGCCAAGAATACGTCGTTCATGGACGCAGCCGGGGGTCTCGAGTGGCCGTCGACTGCTCGGAGCGCGAGGTATTGTCCTCGCTGTCGCTGCTGCTGTCTATCACGATGATATGGTGCGAGACTTCCTTTAGATGCGCAGCTCTCTCGGACGGTCTTTGGGGTGAGGTGGCCGTTCCAGGCGTCACCAGGATCCACGTAGTCTCGGTTCTCGAGCTTGTTGAAGGAAAGCGGGACTATATACGGTCGAATCGCCTTGATTGTGAACTGGGTATCATTATCACACTAAGGCTAAGTATCCTCTCGCAAAAGGCCTGTATTAGCGTGGCGGTGGTCGACCTGCGTAATTCGACCCACTTTGTAAAACTTTCTTTGATCTGGGCAAGGGCCCTATGAAGTCGGCGCATAAGATTCCGAACTTACTTGTCGGGTGAGCATCTTCCCAGCTTGTTGTCGTTGTTCCGACTTGTGCTTTTGGCACAGCGTACATTGGCGAACGTATCGTCGTACATTTCGGAACATTCCGGGCCAGTATTACTTTTGCCAGGCGGAGTATCGTCTTCCGAATCGTCTTAAGATTTACTATACACACCTTTTTTTCTGGGTCCATAAAAATACTTCCACTACCAATAATTGATAATTATACCCGTAGATACTAGATTCGTTGAAAAGTATGTAACAGGCAGAAGGAAGCGTTTCCGACTATATAAAGTATATATATTCTTGATCAGGATCAATAGCCGAGTCGATCTGGCCATGTCCGTCTGTCCGTCCGTCTGTCCCTCTGTCCGTCTGTCTGTCCGTATGAACGTCGAGATCTCAGGAACTACAAAAGCTAGAAAGTTGAGATTAGGCATACAGACTCCAGGGACATAGACGCAGCGCAAGTTTGTCGAATCATGCTGCCACGCCCACTCTAACGCCCACAAACCGCCCAAAACTGCGACGCCCACACTTTTGAAAAATGTTTTAATATTTTTTCATTTTTGTATTGGTCTTGTAAATTTCTATCGATTTGCAAAAAAACTTTTTGCCACGCCCACAAACCGCCCAAAACTGCCACGCCCACACTTTTGAAAAATGTTTTAATATTTTTTCATTTTTGTATTAGTCTTGTAAATTTCTATCTATTCGCCAAAAAACTTTTGGCCACGCCCACTCTAACGCCCACAAACCGCAAAAAACTGTCCTTCGCACTTCCACTAGCTGAGTAACGGGTATCAGATAGTCGGGGAACTCGACTATAGCGTTCTCTCTTGTTGGTAATAATTTTTGGTAGCCTCGTTAACCCTGCGTGCATACAGGCGAAGTCGAATTTTATGAGGTTATACGACTAGACGCACTGGAGATCTCCATGGGCTTACGGAAGTCTTAATAAGATCTAGTTACAACAAGCTTTGAACTTTCGACATCGATTAAATGTTCAATAAGTGAAGTGCGTCCTAATCTCTATAATGCTTTTCGAAATATATGCTTCACTACTGCTAATCGCTAAGTTTGGAACGACGTTAAGGATAACATGTTTTCCCCGGTTAATTTATTTATTTCGGTTGGTTTAAGTACGGACGATATAATATTCGGAGCAATTTACAAAGTTCTCCAAAAGGCGTGCTCGAGAATTAGTTTAGATAGTTTTATATCCAGAAAACCGGTTATGGTTTGGTTCTCACAACTTTCTTTATTAGCTCACGATTTTATAGGTTTATATTGAGGGCAATTTGAAAATTCTGTTGTGCCAGCGAACTAATGTTCGCTTCTGTGTCCAACAGACCAAGTTCTGTATACCCCAAGAATAGCATATTTTCCCCAATCACTTGTCTTGTTTTAAATAGTGTAAATTTGTTATTGTTTTTTTCTCTTAGCCTCGGCATAATATGACTTTATTCTCATCCTGCGCCTATTCCGCGGTGGCTTTATATGCCGAAGTATACGATTTCTTTATTCCGCATAGTGTTTCATAGGTCGCAGTTAGTTAGCCATTGTCGGCTTATTTAATGTCATCTTTTGAGTTACATTTTCGGTGCATTCAGTTCTTGGTGAATGCACCCGTAAGTCGGTTTTCCGATTAGTTTTGATGGCCTTCCACAGCACTCGACGATCAGCGTTTTCACTCATCTGAACAAGGCGACGTAAGTGTCCCACAGAATGCACGGACTGATAAAGCAACTTTAGCCTAGTCTCAGGTAGCAGATAGTTCTTTAATATTTAATTAAATTCGTCGACGTTTATACTCCCCGGAGATAACACGTACTTTTCCAAAACCATCGCAAACCAAGTTATCACATATACCTATCTTCTTTACAAAATCAAATCGGAAACAAAACAATCTTCAGAAAAAAACAATACCAAATTGTGCACGAAACCGATAGAAAAGTAGACCACCGAAGGCCGCAGCCAGCCTGAGACCAGTGCAATAAATCGACCGCCAGACTTGAACTACCAAGCACAGTGCAACCATCCGACCATTTACGAGCGAAGTGGTTTCTTGCCAAAAAACTAGATCTGGTAGGATGTTCGCAAGGATCCCAAAGAAGGTTCAGTGATTTAGAGTCAGAGCATCTGCTCAGTTAGAGTTACTTTATTCGTATGTTTCTTATGCGCTCAACTTGGGCTGAGCTGACCCGTATATATAGTACTCATTATTATATACATATAGTTCCATATACATAAACATATGTATGCAGAAGGCATGCATATGTCTTGTATGGTCTGACCACTTGAGCTGCAAAGTGCATGCTCAGCATTCCCACGCTCCGCGATCGGCTGAGCGCTGGAACACTTGTGTAATTGTTGGTGGTCTTTTGGGTACTTGAACGTTATGTTTATTATGACAAAGTGTCACAATGTTTTAAAGATAAGTAGTACCCATTAATTTAGTATATTTATAGGGTAGATATGCTACACCTCCCTTTTTAAAGAAATGACGTAATATATGTAGTCATTTAGTTTTCAATATAAATATTTTTTAAAAATTATTAAATTTTTTTTTCAATGATATTGATTTTTCTTATTAATGATTAGCAATGTTTTGTCTCAAAGCATTTTTGTGTAATGACAGAATAATAAAAAAATGTATGTTGAAATACGTTATTTTTTGTTTTATGTTTAACTTTCTTAGAAAGAAAAAGACTTTTTTTGTTTTGCTTTTTTTTTTTTGTATTTTTTTTTTTTGTGGTTGATCAGACCTTTTCTTAAGTGAAATGAAACGTTTCATTGATTATATATTTTTAGTCTATCCTTATGTACTTTATGTTTCTTTTGCTTTGTATCTCTAATTACTATGTTATCTCTGTCTTCTATGCTTTCTACAGTATAAGGACCTAAATATACTGGATCTAACTTATGACCCGTTTCGTTCCTTAGTATAACTTTATCACCTATTTTTAATTGAAAATCTGAAGTTTTCTTATCATAAAGTTGTTTTCTATAAGACTTCACTTTTTCTAACACAAGTCTAGCTCTTTTATATGCTATTTCTAATCTAAATTTTATTTCCTTAGAGTAATCTTCTACATTATACTGTGGTTCTATTTTATCTGTTTTATTAAAATATGCGAACTGCGTTGTTCATCTTCCAAAGACTAATTCATATGGACAGTAATCATGCATGACAATATGTAAAATATTGTATCCAAAAGTCCCAATCAGTTTTATTTGCAGAGATGTATGAACGAATGTATTCATTGAATGTTCTATGACTTCGTTCTATTGTCCCTAAAGTTTGGTGATGATATGCTGTAGATGTTAGGTTTTCTATCATCATGTATTTGCACATATCTAAAATAACTTTATTTTTATACTCGGTACTCATGTCCGAAATGGACGTCTTCATTCCACCGTACTTTAGTATACAATTTTCAAATAAATCGTTCGCGACAGCCTACTATCACTATATCAAAAGCATTTGTTGGGGTTTCTGTGTGAGTCATTGGGGTCTTTGTATGTGTCGTTGTTTTCGACATTTGACGTTTATGACATCTACGTATGTACTCTTTTATATGACGAGTCATAATTTTCCAATAATAGTGTCTTTTTATTTTCGCTAACGTTCTTGTAATGCCTGCATGACCTCCTTGAATTGTGTCTTCATGATATGTAGACAGTATTAATTGTATCTCTTTTTCAGTTTTTATAATGGTCACCGGCTGGAGTAGCGCTACTCTTAATGATTTTAATTTTATATTGCCCGTATTTTTGAAATTATCTATTGGAATGGTTTCAAAGATTTTTTCACTCGGTGCCAATTTGACTTGGCTGATTTTTACTATACCGGCTTGCATTTCAAGCCTTTGGAGGAACTGACCTAAATCAAAAATTCCATTGGTATATAAATCGTCAACATCAATTCTTGCAATAACTTTATTTCCTCGTTTTAGTAAACAAATAGATTCAGTTATTCACAAGGTCACTACTTTTCGTACTTCATCATTTGTTATGTCTTCGAGTACGTTGGGCTTAGATACATTTTGGATACTATGCCTAGGCAATAGTTCCTTATTTGTTACTGTACAGTTTTTATCTTGTCTACTTTGTTGCCTGGTAGTGACTTTCAGGACTTTATGTTACATGTCTTTGAGTTCTGTTATATTTATACGCGAGAGTGCGTCTGCTACAAAATTATCTTTCCCCTTTAGGTATTCTACTGTGAAGTCGTATTCTTCAAGCTCCAACCGCATGCGAGTTAATTTAGAACTGGGATTAGTCATAGAAAATAGGTACGTTAAAGGTCTGTGGTCCGTTTTAATGGTGAAATGTTTGCCATAAAGGTATGGTCTAAAATGGGTAATTGCCCAATGAATTGCCGCTAGTTCTTGTTCCGTTGTACTCTTATTGCTTTCTCCTTTTGTAAATGAACGTGATGCATAAGCTATTGGGAGCTGAATCCCGTTACGTTTCTGAGTTAGAACCGCTCCGCAAGCTTGTTTACTATCATCCGTTATAATGCAAAAGTCTTTGCGAAAATCAGGATATTGTAATAATGTGGGGTGCATAAGATTTTCTTTAAGGTATTCGAATGCGTTCTGGCATTCGCTTGACCATTCAAAAGGGACATTTTTTTTACATAATCTAGTTATGTGCCGTGAATAGTCGGAGAAGTTCCTTATAAATCGACGATAATAGTTGCAGAATGCTACAAATCGTCTTGCGCTGTCCGCATCATGAGGGACAGAATAATTTTTGATGACGTATTATTTCTTGTCATCTGGCAATACTCCTTTGTCTGTGCATTTGTGACCTAGGAATGTCACTTCGTGCATGAAAAATGAACATTTTTCTGGATGCAACTTTAGGTTATATTTCCTACATACATTAAAAACGTCATTTAAGTTTTTAGTCATATGTAAAGGAATGCCTGGTTCTAAGCCCGTGCATGATATAGTCACCATCTTCTGAAATGAATTTGGTGCTATTTAAGACCAAATGGTAATCGCGTGAAGCGATATGAGCCATTGCTCGTTCAAAAAGAAGTTATATTCCTTGAGTTTTCGTCAAGATATATTTGGTGGAAACCTGACATCAAGTCAAGGCATGAAAAGTATTTGAATTTCTTCAATATGGCTAATGCGGGCTTCTGTAGTTTTTTATATAAATGGGTTCATCATCTTTAAGTCTTAATGTTTGTTTATAAAAGTTGTTTGTTGATATTGGTTCGGTTTCCAGTCCGAACACATCACTATACTGTGTGCATAATTCAGTTAATTGATTTTTGAATTGGTCTGGAAAATTTTTCGTTAGTTTTAAAAGTACTTGTTCGCTTTTTATAATGGTCACCGGCTGGAGTAGCGCTACTCTTAATGATTTTAATTTTATATTGCCCGTATTTTTGAAATTATCTATTGGAATGGTCTACCAAATGAAATTCATGTGGAATAATATATTTTGTTGATAGGAGTTCTATTGGGGTTGTTTCTCGAGACTTTATCACACCTTGGCCTATGCCTTCGATGTTTATAATTTTTTCATTTGAATCTGAAAATTACTTTCAAAAGTGAGATATCTGCACCAGTATCTATGAGAAATATTAGTCTATTTTCAGTTGAATGATTATAGAAAGTTATTAAGAGTATAATTGATGGAATGAACTTTTACATTTATTGGTTGTTTCCTAAAGGGTTCTGTGAGTTTTCCGACGTATTTTGCGCTGATTCTCACACTGCTATTATTATTGTTATTACCCTGGTTGTAGTTTCCGCGGCCTCTCCCTTGGTTTTGGCCTCGTCTACCTCCACGGTTATTATAGTTATTATTATTGTTGTTATTGCTGCCTCGGTTGTAATTGTTGTGGTAGTTATTTCTTCCACGATTATAACATCGGCATCCGCTATTATTATTATTTGCACCTCGTCGATAATAGAGTACAGTGTTACTTTGACCTGTTATCTCTGTGCAACTGTTTACAAATTTGGAGATGGCATCATTCATGTTTGTGAATGTGCCTGCTTACATGATAAGTTTTACTTTATCAATGGAGCAATTCTGTGTCATTGCTTTTACAGCTTTTGTAGTGCTGTATTTATTTGCTAAGGACTGGCTGACCCCTTCACTGATATAGGCACTTTCAAGGGCCTTTGTCAGTTTCTCCACCTCATGGGTGTATTGGTTAGCCGTTTTATTTCTCTGTTGTAGATTGAGAAGCTTGGCAGATATCACTTCTACCGATTCTCCTTTTACTGCACTTGACAGTTGGGTAATGATTGCAGCAATTGTCTGCTCATTACTTATAAGGTTTCTTAAATGGCCTTTAAGTTTAGTTTTTATAAGGCTTATCGCAATCGTTTCATGTGTACTCTTTAAGCTGTCTAGTAGACCTAGAGCATCCAAAAAATGTTGTAGATTTTCTGGTTTACCATCAAACTCTGGTATCAGATGTTATTATGTTCAGATGTGAGTCTATTTGCATATTTATTTACTATTGTAACTATATTATTATATTCTCCTACAACTATCTCTATATGATTTTTCAAAGATTCGGATTTTATTACTGCATCTCTATTAATATATTTATGACTTATCAAACCTGTAGCGAAATTCGTCTATTTGTATCGCTATTTCGATCCACTCCATTCTTGTCGTAAAAAAAAAAGTTTTTTATCAAGCTTTCTTCTGCTCTGTTTTTTTTTAAATCTGGTCTAAACGATTTGCCCTATTCATATAACGTTTTTTGATGATTTTGTTATGCTTAACATAAATTGTAAGCAGAAATTGTAGAATTATCACTATTGTAATGATCAGCAATAAGATCCACAACGCATTTATATCGTCTGTGTGATCTATAATTTTTACGTTATTAACTACGTTGGCAGTATTGTCTTTTGCCTCACTAGAATCGCTAAACCATCCCATTTTTTAGTTTATATTCAATGAAACGTTTTTTGAAGGAAAAAGTGAGATTTTCTATAAATGAGTTTTTCTCATAATTATTATATTATTTTCTTCTTCAGAAAATCAAAAATAATAATTTTTACGTTTAAGAATTAAGAATTGTTATATTTTGTCATTTTTTAAAAAAAATTTTGCAGACGTGGAAATATTAGTTGTTAATAAATGTGGTTGGCTCACATATTTGTTTACAATAATAAAAAAAATTGTCCAACCGCATTGTTAGTAAAAAGCCTAACAGATATTAGTGTTTTTTAAGCAGCGGTTTCACGCATCGGCTTGGAATTAGAAATTAAAACTAAGGCGAATTGGGTCATTGGCATTTATTTATGCAGCCCCTTTGCGTTGTTTCGCACCATGCGAAAGCTTGTTTTCAATGTCTTCCAGACGCTCTTTGTAGCGTTGCCGGGACGTCTCGTCTCTGGTTAACTGGGTCATTTCCTTGTCCAGTCGGCGTTGTTGTAGTAGATTCACCCTTTTTCCGGAGCGTTTGTGCTTCTTTGGTTCCTTCCTTTCCTGCC
This sequence comes from Drosophila yakuba, assembly GCF_016746365.2. Classification (NCBI taxonomy): domain Eukaryota; kingdom Metazoa; phylum Arthropoda; class Insecta; order Diptera; family Drosophilidae; genus Drosophila; species Drosophila yakuba. The sequence goes on along the minus strand of NC_052527.2, from coordinate 22,590,840 downwards.
TTTCCCGGTACTCAGCTTTTGTGAGGGGGTGTGGTCCATCTGCAGGGTTTTGCTGCAGAGCTTCTTCTAACGTTGGCAAGTCCCTTTGTATCGTGGGCTGCACGTTTAAAAATTGTGCCTCCTCTGCCATCATTTGTTGCGTATTGTTGTTATTATTTTTGCACAAATTTTATCGGTGATTTGGTTGGCAAAGTGGCAAGGAATTTGTTGTCAGGTGGAGGCGAGACTTAGTCTCATGTCCTGATGTCCTGACGCCCTGAGGCCCAAAATCCTGAGGTCCTGACGTCCTGAGGTCCTGTCACGGTCGCCATATGATGTTCGCAAAGATCCCAAAGAAGGTTCAGTATTTTAGAGTCAGAGCATCTGCTCAGTTAGAGTTACTTTATTCGAATTTTTCTTATGCGCTCAACTTGGGCTGAGCTGAGCTGACCCGTATATATAGTACTTATAATTATTTACATATAGTTCCATATACATATACATATGTATGCAGAAGGCATGCATATGTCATGTATGGTCTGACCACTTGAGCTGCAATGTGCATGCTCAGCATTCCCACGCTCCGCAATCGGCTTATGTAAGTTAAGACCAAATATGATAAGAACACACAAGAACCCAAATCTCGATCACGACTCCACCACATGCAGTACATCCGCCACGAGCAGACAGTCAACGAAGTCCCAATAACAACAACAAGCCCAATGCAGCCCAACATAAACCAAGAAATTGCACAACAAACAGCAGCTCAGCAAGAACAGGCACATTGACTCCAGCTACGACGGCAGTGCATCCGCCACGTGCGCCGCATCAGCAGAATGTCTGCACCGGCCAAGTCGTGGGAACGCCAACGACATCGGACACCATCAGCGACAACGGCGCAGCCACAACGGCAGCGGCAAAGCTACAGCGGCAGCGACGGCTTCGACGACATCAGCGACGTCGGCAGGGAATAGGTTTAATTATTAATTGTAAAACTTAGTCCAGTCAGTTCCAAAATTAACACCAATAAAATCCGACGTGTTCTTTTTTTTTAAAAGAAAATTAAAAATATCTTTTAACTGGCGCCCGAACAGGGACCGGTAAACAGAGCCTTCGTCGAAAGGATCACGCGTAACGTTAAAGTACCTAAAGCAGCTACAAGTTCGCGTCGCAGTGCCTAAAATATAGCCACAGTGAACACTGACTAATCAACAACTACAAAAAATAAGTAGAAGTGACAAAAAATCGCACAGTGTTAAAGTGCCTTTAAAAAAGAAGCCACAACCTCAAGTACATCCAGTGAACAAGTGCGAAAGATCCTAAGGTTCAGTTTAACCGGTCTAAGAACTATCGCCGACTCTCCTGTAGTGTCCGTCCGCAGGATCCTTCGAAGGAACTCAGTGCCACCAAGGGTACCGAGTCACCCACACCCGAACACCGCTACGTCGCTGCCCAACGTGGGACAAAAAGGATCAAACCTAAGGGGTCATCGAGGGAACGTCGCCGAAAATGTTATTTATCGCGTAAGCTAGAAAAATAAGTTTAAAAACAAACACTACTATACTAACAAGAGGAATTAAAAAAAAGGGAAAGAAAAGTAAATTTAAAAACAAGAAAAAATTTTAAAACAAGAAAGATAAGAATCTTATGAGAATAATAATCTATTGAAAATAAGTCAAAATAGAATTTAAACAACAATACTTAAAAGAAATATACAATAAGCTTAAATAATTTTAGAAAAAATACATCGATATTCAAAAAGAAAAAACACCCGAAAACCCAAAACATCTATTAGTTGTTGTCCGAAATAAACAAATCCTTAAGCCTTTAACATGTCAAAAGATAGAGAATTGGCAAGTGCATTAGCTGCACTTAATATAGGTACCGATAGCGGGGAACAACCCGGGGGAAGCAGGCCTACGGCCACCAGTACACCGGTAGCTAGCCCAGAGCTAAAACAGGTAATTATGTCTCTCATCAAAGAGGCATTAGGCGGAACCGAGTTTATTGGAAACTTTTGAATAAAGGCAGACCATCAGAAATGTTAGAAGATGTCCCCTTTATCGGCCCACTACCAGGCGAGTCCGAAAAACTACCAGACCTTACAAAACTAATCAGAGAATTTTCAGGAAACCGCACAGAATTCTAGAATGTATCTAGAATAATGAGTTTGTACGAGGGTAGGGAAAACACCAACGCATATTTTTTGATAACGTTGGCGATTAGGAACAAAGTCACCGGCGAGGCCGATGCCGTGTTAGAATCCTATAATACCCCTCTGAACTGGAAGGCGATTGCAAAATGCCTAACGGATCAGTTCGCTGACAAACGCGACCTCAAGACCCTAGAGTACCAACTGTTCTCGATGACTCAAGGACGACTGACCATTGCCGAATTCTACCAGGCCGTTTACTACCAATTATCGCTGGTCCTTAATCAAATCAGCGTGCAAGAATTAAAACCTGATAGTGTCCATGCCCTGAAACAAAATTATCGAGAAAAGGCCTTAGATACTTTCATACGGGGATTAAATGGAGACTTGCCCAGACTCTTGGCCATCAAAGAACCCAGAGATCTCGGTCACGCCCTACACTTGTGTGAATTGGTTGACAATCAGGAACAAAGGAACGCGTTCACGCCCAAATTCAGGCAGCATGCACCTCCTGTACCTCCTAGGCAAGCGCAGCCGCCTGCCTTTAACAGGTCCATACCAAGGAGATTGCTTACAGCAGACTCTGCGGGAAATTGGAGAGTATTCAACCATAGACTACATTATAGTCCAGCTCCCCAACATACGACAGACCCACGCACTACCGGAAATCCGCCGATCTGGCAAACGGGAGCAGCTGACCAACAGAAACGCGGTCAACGACCCCAGTATCCCACAAATCAAAATTATCAGCCAGCACGGCAATTCTATCCGCCTCCGCGTCCAACGGCCCCTAAACCACAACCGAAACCCTTACCAATGGACATCGACGGCTCCATTCGTTCAGGCAACATCAATTACATGAATAGACCCAATGTTAACGACTTCTCTGGGAAACGACCTGCCCCATTAAACGGACCTCCACCTAAAATCCTTAGGCAGTTTCACATTGCCACGGGGATTCCAGAAGAGGCATCCGAGGGAGTAGAGGGCGACTTTTACTACCTTGACCCCGAGGAACAGACCTATTTCGCTAGCGCCGATTCCGAGGGAATTACGGGCTTGTGTGACCAGCAATCTGAGGAAAACGAACCGGAAAGCGAATCGACTCCCATCGACGCTTCGGATGTTCATTTTTTAGGTTAAACGGGTCATCTCTGCCATACTTCCAATGCATCATGGAAGATGACACCAAACTACATTTTCTCATAGACACCGGATCGAACCAGAACTACATCCAACCAAATCTGGTGCCACACCCAAAAAAGAACGAAGGGAAATTTTTTGCAAATTCAGTGGGAGGACAAACCCCAATAACACACCATACTTTTCTCACTCTGTTCAATAACAGAGATAGACCCATCAAATTTTTCTTACTGCCTACACTCAAAACTTTCCACGGCATTCTAGGGAACGACACACTAAAACAACTAAACGCGGTTATTAACGTTAAAAACGATATACTAACATTAAATGGAAACTATAATATCCGAGTGAAACAACTAGTGACTCAATCAGTAAACAACATAAAGCTCAGAATGGAGCATATGTCGAACAGTCAGAAGAATCTTATAAATTCACTCACCCAGAAACATTCGAACTTATTTCCGGACCCAGATGAAAGACTAACTTACACTACCAGAGTAATAGGTGAAATAAGGACATCATCGGATGCACCGGTGTATTGTAAACACTACCCGTACCCAACTTCTTTAAGGCCTGAGGTAGAAAAGCAGATGGGACAATTGCTACAAGACGGCATAATACGACCTTCACGGTCACCATACAACGCACCCGTATGGATAGTCCCCAAAAAAAGCGACGCGTCCGGAGAAAAGAAGTATAGGATAGTCATTGACTATCGAAAACTTAACTCCGTAACTATTTCGGATAGGTACCCTATCCCTGAGATTGGAGAAATAATCGCCCAATTGGGTGACAATAAATATTTCTCCGTTCTAGATCTCAAAAGCGGATTCCACCAGATACCGCTTAAAGAAAAGGACATAGAAAAAACTGCGTTCGCAATCAACGGCGGAAAATTCGAATTCACTCGATTACCTTTCGGTTTAAAGAACTCACCGTCTATTTTCCAGAGAGCATTAGACGATATTCTAAGGGAACACGTAAGAAAAATATGCTACGTGTATATCGACGATATTATCGTCTTTAGTCGGTCCGAAAATGAACATACCACGCACTTAGATAAGATATTTGCCACATTAGAAAAAGCCAATATGAAAGTGCAGATGGACAAATGTGAATTCTTCAAAGAGGAGGTAAATTTCTTGGGATTCACTATCTCACAAAAAGGCGTCAAAACAAACGCGGATAAAGTTAAAGCAATAGAAAAATTTCCGATCCCCACAACACTAAAGGAACTTAGATCTTTCCTAGGTCTGGCAAGTTACTATAGGCGTTTTATTCGCGACTATGCTAAACTCGCAAAACCACTGACTAACTTATTGAGAGGCGAAAACGGTCGCCTCCCAAAAAATATTTCAAATAAAACAAAGATAGATCTGAACAACGTCGCGATAAGCGCATTTGATAAGATAAGAAGAACTTTAGCCTCACAAGACGTCATACTGGCGTACCCAGACTTTAGTAAGGAATTCAAGTTAACAACGGACGCCTCAAACTTCGCTATAGGCGCCGTCTTAGAACAAGAATCCCGACCGATCACTTTCATTTCCCGTACGCTCTCGAAGACCGAAGAAAACTACGCAGCAAATGAGAGAGAAATGCTAGCAATAGTTTGGGCACTTCAGAGCCTACGAATGTACCTTTACGGTACAGCCAAGGTGATAATATACACTGACCACCAACCGTTGACTTTCGCTCTTAGTTCAAAGAACCATAATGGGAAACTTAAAAGATGGAAAAGCTACCTAGAGGAATACAACCACGAGCTAAGATACAAGCCGGGTACCTCTAACGTAGTAGCCGACGCACTTTCCAGAATCCCAACAAACCCCCAAATAAATAGTACAACGGCGACGGTTCATAGCGACGAAAGTTCCTCGCATAATTTTATACTAGTCGAAAATGTCCCCATTAATGTATTCAAAAACCAACTATTTTTCCTGATATCAGAAGAAGAGGAAGAGTCGTTCGAAATTCCCTTTCCTACTTTTAATAGGCACATAATAAAAAAGAAATCATATTCCGAGGAAGATCTGGTGGATATTCTAAGAAAACACCTAAACCCAAAAATCGTGAACGGGATCTTCACACCCGAACACGTAATGGGCAAAATCCAGAATATTTACCCACAGCACTTTAACAATTACAAAACTAGATACACGCAGAAACAAGTCACGGACGTGAGTTCAGAGAGCGAACAGGATAATATCGTAGCTTCCGAACACATGAGAGCGCATAGAAACGCCATTGAAAATAAAATCCAGATACTAAGCAAGTTTTTCTTTCCTGGCCTTCGAAAAAAAACAGAAGCCACGGCAAAAGCATGCGGGACTTGCAAAATAGCCAAATATGACAGACATCCGCATCATGGGGAGATTCAACCAACCCCCATACCGACGTACCCCGGACAAATCATTCATGTAGACATCTACACTACCCAAAACCAGCTAGTACTAACGGCCATAGATAAATTTTCAAAATATGCCCAGATAAAACTATTAAGATCAAAAGCATCGGAAGATATAAAACATCCATTAAGAGAAATCATGATAGCATTCGGTATGCCCAAGCAGATTGTAACAGACAACGAAAAGGCTCTAAATTCAGCAGCTATCAAGTTTCTGCTGCAAGAGCAGCTGCAGGCAAAAGTCTACACGACACCGCCCTATACTTCGACTAGCAATGGGCAAGTTGAAAGATTTCATTCAACTCTAACAGAGATAATGAGATGCCTTAAGCTAGACGAAAGCACACTTGAATTTGAAGAACTACTCTTTAAAGCAGTTGAAGAGTACAATACTTCAGTTCATTCAACAACACAAAAAAAACCAATAGACTTATTTTTCGGAAACCAATTAAGCGCAAACCCCCAAGAACTTCAAAAAAATAGAAAAAAAACAGAATACCGACTTAGAATACCACAACCAAAGAAAGAACCCAATAAAGAAATACGAGGTAGGGGAAACAGTTTATGTGAAAATAGATAAAAGGTTGGGGTCAAAACTAACACCGAGATACAGAAAAGAAATAGTCCAAGAGGATAGGAACACCACCATAAAAACACATTCAGGGAGAATAGTACACAAAAATAATATTAAGAAATAACATTCATTCGCAGGTTACTCTTATTGCCAACATGTTTCGGACGGGTTACCATACTAGACTACACCCACTCCCAACTCATTCCCATAAAAACGGGAACCGCTGTTCTACAAAACGGGACATTTAAAATTATCCACGTGTTCAACATTGAAGAATACGAATCCGCGTTCGGTGACATATCGAACAGATTAAATGAAATTAATAAAACGCACCCACTTCTCCCTTTCTTAAAATTCGAATTTATGAAGTCGGAATCAGACTTAAGAAAACTTAAACCTTTTAAAAAACAAAAAAGGGCAATAGATGCTTTGGGAACGGCATGGAAATGGTTGGCCGGTTCACCGGACCACCATGACAAAGAAATAATAATCAATAAAATAAACGAACAGCTCGAGAACAATAATAAACAGTTAATAATAAATAAAGTACTAAATGATAGAATTAAACAGTTAAGCTTAATATAACAATACGTTACGTTAACAATATAATTAAGGCCACGTCAGAAAATAAAAATTTTATAGACGAAAAAATCTCTCTGTTGCAATATAAATTACACATACTTAAAGAAGAACTTAATAACCTAGTCCATGCAATAGATTGGGCAAAAACAGATACCATAAATTCCATTATATTATCAGAATATGAAACTGAACAAATCGAAAACCTATTCAATAAAGAAATTGTTTTCATGAACATAGAAGAACTGCTAGAATTTTCCAAAATAAAAATAGCCACCAACGGCAAAAACCTATTGTACATTATTAGCATACCTTTAATTTCGAACGAAACCTGTACACATACAATTTTAAAACCAATAAAAAAGGGTGTATAAGCGTTAGATCATATTACTTGAGCGCTGGAACACTTGTGTAATTGTTGGTGGTCTTTTGGGTACTTGAACGTTATGTTTATTATGACAAAGTGTCACAATGTTTTGAAGATAAGTTGTACCCATTAATTTAGTATATTTATAGGGTAGATATGCTACACTGGAACATTATTAGTTAAAACTAAAGGGTTGTATCAAGCTACTAGGGTTATTGAACTTGAAGACCTTTCCCAGTTAGTGTATTCGAGCACAACAGGCTGAACACCACCCAAGGCGTAGTGTATTCCAACGACCTACGCGGCATCCAGGAAGACAAAATCCTACGTGAACGTGCTCCCCAAAAACTTATCAAAGTAGAGAAGATTCCCAGATTCTCATTCGAAACAAGTCTTATAAAATTTACGTTTCATAACACTATCCTACCAGCCACCCTGAAATTTGGCTACGAGATTGCTAAAGTTCAACCCTGCATCCCTTAACCTATTAAATGCCGTAATTGCCACCGACTTTGACATATCTAAAAAGCCTGTGGACCAACATATTCTGTAAAACCTGTAGAAATGATGTCAACGTCCAGCACAACCACAGCCCAGTAAACACATCATGCCCAGTTTTTCTCAAGCAAGAAGACATCACGGCTATTAAAGTCACTGAGCAGATGGATTTCAAAGAAGCCATCAAAATCTGTTACACCAGGCATACCCATTAACCCACAACATATGCTAAAATTGCTGAACCACAAAAAAAAAAAACACCCAAAACACACACGCAAATGGTCAAATTAAAAATCAACGACCTTTATGATCGACGTATTAGGCAGTTAACGGGCTGCAACTTTGCTTCGTGTGATATCTAAGTAGCAAAATATATATATATATATATATACGAGTATATATATATATATATATAAATATGTGCCTAAGGCTTAGGGACTTATGGATATGTATATATATATATATATATATATAGAGACATATCCATAAGTCCGTAAGACTTAAGCACATGCCTACACACTAATACACATACAACATGTACACCCAAACACACCCACACACCCTACAAAGCTTTGGATGTACCCAACAGATACCAGATACCTGGTAAGTCACCCACTGGTAGACTAAACAATCTATGCTTAAGCCCTCGCATCATCGTTGCGTTCCCACGATCAAAGCTCGGACTCGCAATCCCGAAAAACAGAAGTATTAGATTTCAATAAACAGAATTATAAGAATCTAAGAGCACTTGCATCCAAGAGCGAATGCACTTGAATCCAAGAGAAATGCAAAGACTATTAAAGCCAGCAACTCCAAAGCTTTCTCTCTTCATTTGATCAGAACCCTAAAGTCTAAAGTCCATATTAGAAAAGCTCGAAACCGAGGCTTGAACGTCAATCAAATCAGAGTAATTATTAGAGTTCAGTTTGAGACCTAATTATAATCGGTCGGTGCTCAACTAAAAATATTGTAATCATTCAGTAAAATAAAATTATATTTTTTTACATATGAGTATTGCGATTATTTAATTGGCGCAGTCGGTAGGATCTGTTAAATAAAGAGTCCTTTTAGTACGGTACTGTTCCATTGAAGGATACGCTATACAACTAGCTATCCAGGATCGGCGAATTAAAACAGTGATTCTAAAATTATTTTTGAGATCTGCAAGAGAATCTACGTGAAAGTAGTATTCAAGAAAAAATCCCCTGTGGTCAGTAACATCTGCAAAACAATTTAAAATCCCGTGCGGTCGGAAACCAAATTAATTAAAATTTTTAGTTCCGTAACTTAAAACCAAAAAATTAAAATAAACACAACTAAACCGCAACTTTCGGAAACCCACCTAAATCAATTATTAAATCAAATTAAAGAACTGAACTACTACGATGGCACACCTGGCAAGCTGTCTGTGTTTGTTAACCAGGTCGAGCAGCTACTCAACTTATACCCTACCCAAGATGCCAGACAAGTACACGTTATCTACGGAGCAGTGAAACGGTTACTAGTGGATGCAGCATTGGAGGTCGTGACCCAAGAAAGAGTAAACACATGGCTGGATACAAAGAGGGTCCGGTCGATGGCATTGAAGGATCACAGGCTCTACATAAAACTTATAAGACAACTGGAGGATACACCATACTCCGGAAGCATCTGTAAGTTCATCGAGAAGCTCGAATCACAATATTGGATTATGTTTGACAAGTTAGAATTAGAAAGCGACCCTGTAGATAAATCAAATTACACTGAAATGTTCAAAAGAACTGATAAATCTGTAATAGATCGAAAATTGCCGGATAGAATTTATATGTCATTGGCACGCAAAGATATTGATACTATTTATAAATTAAAACAAGCTTCAATGGAGCTAGGCCTCTATGATGCCAGTCCAGAAATTCAGAGTTCTAATAGATCAGAAGGGAACAGACGCAGGAACAGGGGAAATCATAGCAATAATCAGAGATATTACAATAATAGAAATTACAATCACAGCAATTATTATCCTGGAACGAATCAGAATAACAATACGCAACCTCAAAATTCGAATCAACCTACAATAAATCAAAATCAGTATTCCACTCGTCCCATACCGGTTAATCAAAGGGGAAATTATTACACGCTTAGAAGGGAGTTAACACAAGGCCAACAAAACAATCCTCTTAACAATTCTCTTAATTTACAACCTTCAACTTTAAATAATACTAACGGTCAGATGCCGATAAAAGACAACGCGAGAGTCAAAGTGGCCAAAGCAGAATGGAAGTAAATTTTCATCAAACTGCCTCGGACACTCGAGTGACACAGGAAGACGTACCAATCCCCATGTGCGAAAAGGTTATCTTAACAAAATTTACAAGGGAATGATCGACACAGGTTCATCCATCAATATCAGAAAAAGAAGAAGATCTAACAGTGTATATCATTAAAGGGGCAATAAAAAGAAACCCACTTCAGTATGTCCGTCTGTGCAGAAATTCTATATCCACCTGTTAGGTCGAAAGTATCTAGAGGATACGAAAGCTAAAATAGATTATGATAATGAGACGGTAACTTTAGCTTCAAGATCCTTTAAGTTTGTGTATGGAGAAAAGGAGGGCGAGACCGCATCTAAATGCCTCGACCCACAGCAAAAGGATGATTCTGCTCCAGTGGAGGTAATCAATCCAAAGAGGCAAAAGGTTAAGACCGCACCTAAGTGCCTTAAACCAAAGCATCAACAACAGAAGAAGGAGACCGCATTACCGAAATGCCTAACTTCAAAAGTTGTTTAAAGAAAGTTTTATACGAATATAGAGACATTCAGTACAACGAAGGCGAAAATTTGACCTTCACCAGTACTATTAAACATGTCATCCAGACTCAGCATGAGGATCCAGTTTACCGTAAACCCTATAAGTATCCCCAAAGTGTTGACCAAGAAGTCAACAAACAAATCAAAAAAATGATAGAGCAAGGGATCGTTCGCAAATTGAAGTCCCCTTATTGTTCTCCTATTTGGGTGGTCCCCAAGAAGGCAGACGCCTCTGGGAAACAAAAATTTAGGTTGGTAGTTGATTACAGGAATCTAAACGAGATAACTGTTAATGACAAATTCCCCATTCCTCGAATGGATGAGATATTGGATAAATTGGGTAGATGCCAATATTTTACCACCATTGATCTAGCTAAGGGTTTTCATCAAATCCAGATGGACGAAAATTCTATTGCAAAAACAGCTTTTTCAACTAAGCATGGGCATTACGAATATACACGTATGCCTTTTGGCCTTAAGAATGCTCCAGCTACTTTTCAGAGATGTATGAATAACCTTTTGGAAGATTTGATCTACAAAGATTGTTTAGTCTATTCAGACGATATTATTGTTTACTCCACTTCATTGGAGGAACATATTTTATCTCTAAAGAAAGTCTTTGAGAAACTGAGAGACGCCAACTTGAAGTTGCAGCTAGACAAATGTGAATTCATGAAAAAAGAAACTGAATTCCTGGGATTTATTGTCACAACAAATGGCATTAAACCTAACCCAAACAAAACTAATGCAATCACAAATTTTCCGCTACCTAAGACACCTAAATAGATAAAATCATTTTTGGGATTATGTAGGTTCTATCGCAAGTTTATTCCTAACTTTGCCAAGATAGTTAAACCCATGACCCTCAAACTAAAGAAAGGTGCTGTAATAGATATTAAATGTAAAGACTACATCGAATCATTTTAAAAAATTAAAGGTTTTGATAACTTCAGATCCGATATTAATCTACGCCGATTTTTCGAAGCCCTTTTCTCTAACAACCGACGCGGGTAATGTAGCTGTAACAACCCACATAAATGAAACATATTTCACTTCAGTAGAATTTTATTTGTAACTGCTTGTTTATTCACTTATTTTCGAACACAATAACACGCGTCCGTATCTGCCGGTGATCAAGTTCATACTACTTATCATCGGCTTTCCTGAGAGAGCAATGGTCTTTCTCACTGCTTGGCTGGCCGCTCTCTCGCACGGGTTCCCACATCCCTCCTTTGTTTACCAGCTTGAGCTTCAACCCAGGTCCAGATGATGTGCCAATTTGAGGTGAGGTGTCAGCCATTAGGTGTTGAGGTGGAACCTCTACTTCCGTGCCTGTTGGCGGTAATTCCAGAAGGTCGATACTTTTCCTGGCGTCTGGAATCTTTTTAAGATGGCTGGCATCTCTGATGATTGTCTTTCCCCCACCTGAAATCTTAACAATGTTACCCTTACGCTCTAAAACTTCATATGTGGTTGTGTCATAGTTGGGTGTTAACTTGTTTGGAAAAACAACATTCTTCATTAACACCTGATCGCCAACTTCAATATCTACCTCTTTCATTCCTCTTCTTTTTTCTGCATCTACTTTTCCCTTATGTTTTTGCATACAATCATTATTATACCCGTTACTCGTAGAGTAAAAGGGTATACTAGATTCGTTGAAAAGTATGTAACAGGCAGAAGGAAGCGTTTCCGACCATAAAAAGTATATATATTCTTGATCAGGATCAATAGCCGAGTCGATTTGGCCATGTCCGTCTGTCCGTCCGTCTGTCCGTCCGTATGAACGTCGAGATCTCAGGAACTACAAAAGCTAGAAAGTTGAGACTAAGCACACAGAGTCCAGAGACATCGACGCAGCGCAAGTTTGTCGATTCATGTTGCCACGCCCACTCTAACGCCCACAAACCGCCAAGCTGCGAAGCCCACACTTTTGAAAAATGTTTTAATATTTTTTCATTTTTGTATTGGTCTTGCATATATCTATCGATTTGCAAAAAAAATTTTTACCACGCCCACTCTAACGCCCACAAACCGCCCAAAACTGCCACGCTCACACTTTTGGAAAATGTTTTAATATTTTTTCATTTTTTTATTGGTCTTGAAAATTTCTATCGATTTGCTAAAAATCTTTTTGCCACGCCCACTCTAACGCCCACAAACCGCCCAAAGCTGCCACGGCCACACTTTTGAAAAATGTTTTGATATTTTTTCATTTTTGTATTAGTCTTGTAAATTTCTATCTATTCGCCAAAAAACTTTTGGCCACGCCCACTCTAACGCCCACAAACCGCCAAAAACTGTCCTTCGCACTTACACTAGCTAAGTAACGGGTATCAGATAGTCGGGGGACTCGACTATAGCGTTCTCTCTTGTCTTTTTCTCTTGAATCGTGGACTTCACCCAAGATGTCTTGGATGTTAGGAAATTTGTCTCGAATCATACGATTGAACATAAGTTCTGAAGGAGAGTTCCCTGTTGTGCTATGTGAGGTGACATTATGCATTAGCTTGAAATCCTGAATCTTTTGTTGAAAATATTCCTTATTCAGATGTGCAATTTTTAGTCTCTTTACTAATGATCGATTCATATTCTCGACCTCGCCGTTCGCTTGAGGCCAATATGGAGGGGTCCTTATAAGTGTAATGCCATTCGTGTTGCAGTACTGTTCGAAAACAGAACTAATATATTGTCTTCCGTTATCCGTCCTTAGAAACCCAGTCGGCAAAATATTTCTTTCATGGCCCCCATAATTGACTCGTACGATATGGACTGTAGGATTTTTAGTTCCATGTACCTGGAAAAATAGTCGATAAACACGAGAACGTATTTTCCGTTGGGAAGTGGACCTAGTAGATCACTAGCTATGGAACTCTATGGGCTCGTCGGAAAAGCTTTTCTTTGCATCGGAGCTGGACGTGCTGGTTGAGAAACAAGCATGCAATCTTTGCATGTTTTTACAAAGTTTTTAGCATCTCTATCGATATGCGTCCACCACACCTTAATTCTCAGTCGTCGCTTCATGGCCGACTCGCCAGGGTGTCCTTTATGAGCCAATTCTAGAACTCTTTTTCGTAGTCCTTTCGGAATAATTAACCGTGTGCCTCCTAACAAAATTTTCCCGAGCATTGAAAGCTCAAAACGAAATGGGTAGAAACTGTTTGATGTACCAGTATCACACACGTTAGAATCCAAGCAAGTCATCGCGTCCACGATTTCCTCATCCGCTGCGCTCTCTTGTGCGATTTCCGAAATAGTTAATGATGTTGGGACTGTGTATTCGACAACCCGAAATAGGTTAAATTCGATTTGGAGCCAGCTAGAATTTGTTGATGGAAAATCGCATAGTCGGGACAGGGCATATGAAATATTTTCCTTACCCGCTCTATAGATGACTTTGAATTTAAAGGCTTGTAAGCGTAAAAGCCATCGCTCAATTCGAGCCGGAGGTTTAGAAGTTGGCTTGAAGATGGTCTCTAACGGCTTATGATCAGTGACCAATTCGAATTCCAGTCCAGCTAAATAAGAATATAACTTTTCTACTGCCCAAACAAGTGCTAAGCTTTCTATTTCGGTCTGCGAATACCGTTTTTCTACATCCGATAGGCTGCGACTTGCAAACGAAATGATCTTTGGTTCACCGGCTGTGTCGAATTGCAATAGTACTGCTCCTAGAGCAACTGGACTTGCATCTGCTATAAGGCGTGTCTTATTATTTGGGTCGAAATATGATAAACCTGTAATTTTCGCCAAATGGTGCTTTAGGTCTTCAAAAGCTTTTGTTTCTGTCTCGCTCCAGTTAAATTTGCTTTCTTTTTTTAGCAACCGTCTTAACGGATCAGTAAGATTGGACCAATCGGGAATAAATTTCCCAACATAAGTAACAAGTCCCAAAAAACTGCGTGTTTCCTCTTTGGTTGTGGGATATCTGAATGAGAGGATCGTTGTCACCTTCTCCGGGTCTACTTCGATGCCTTTTTCCGATAGTATGTGTCCCAGAAATTTTACTTGTTGTGTTTTCTAAATACATTTCTCCTCATTCAAAAATACGTTATTTACTTATATATAATATATATATATAATATACTTATATAATGATGTCGTCAATATTATTCATAACGTTTTTGCATGGTGCTAACAGCTCCTCCAGTCTTCTTTGAAAAATTTCAGGGGCAGAATTAACTCCATACATTAATCTTTTGTACCTGAACAAACCCAGTGTAATGAAAGTGGTTATGTATCGGCTGGATTCGTCTAGCGCCAATTGATGATATGCGCTTTTTAGGTCTAAGCGGGTAAAGTATTGTGCGCCCCTTAGTTTCGTCATAAACGATTCAAATACAGGCAGCGGATAATTTTCCCTAAAGATTGCCTTATTGGCAAGCCTCATGTCTATGCATATCCTTAAGTCGCCATTTTCTTTAAACGCTATGACCATGAGTGAAATCCAGGGAGAATGTCCTATTACTGGTTCGATTATATCAAGGGCAACAGCCTCTTCCAATTTAGCAATTACTTGACCCTCAAGTGCAATTGGTATCCTTCTAATTGGTTGCTGAATCGGATTGATATTTTTATCAATTGATCATTTTACCGGCGGCCCCATCCATTTTGGAAACGGAGTTACTGAATCTTAACTTCCAGTCCGAGGCGTAAAACATTAAGTTCCAGTGCCGTGTCTTTCCCCAGCAGTGATTGTGTTCCGTTTTTTATTACAAAAAACGCAGCCATCACCTCAGGGTTCAAGCCAATTGATATAGGGGCTTCAAACACACAAATTACATGAAGCAATTCGTGTGAAGCATATCCTCTAAATTTATTATTTGAATTTGGTCGAACGATTAATAAAGCTGCCTTTCCTGTCTGGAGATATGGGCTTATCAGATTGAATTTGGAGCCCGAGTCAATTACTAGGGAAACTTCGTGCCCTCCAATTCGACATTTAATAAATTCATCCTCCTCATCATTCTGAATTTTAAAACAACTTTCTTCAGATTTCAAATCGCGCTCTCCCTCTACCCGACGTACCTTGTTGCGTTGACGTTCAAAGATTTCATTATGCCCTTGAGGTCTCTAGCGTTTTAAGTTTGTTCTGCATTTAATGGCGAAATGACCAATTCGTGTGCACTTGTTGCACTTTTGATTTTTGGCTGGGCACAAAGAACTGTAACTGTCGTGGCCTTTACGGCCACATCTACTGCATTCGATGAATTTATTAACGTTCATGATCCCTGTTGAGATTTTTCTTATACTCTCGGCTTCTAGGTTTTTACTTGTCCCCAATTCTGGGTTTGATCGCATCATTTCCGATTGTTTATTAATTTCCTCATCGACTTGACAGGCATCTATCATTTGAGACAAATTGTATTCTTTTCCCAACAATTTCTTTTTAAGATCTACTCCGGCCCAGTTGTCAATTATTTTGTCCTTTAGACAAATCTCCTCGACTTCTGCTTTAGTAGCCCCAAAATTACACTGCTGAATTCGGTGGCGTAGCCTTAATACAAATTTAGCAAAAGTCTCTCCTTCTGATGGACAGAGATTCCTAAACAGATGCCTTTCAAAACTGGAGTTCTGCTTTGGCGAGAAGTATGCATTAAATTTTTCAACAAGGACCCTGTATATATCTATATTATTATCTGTGGCATTTTCTAACACCGCATCGGGTAATGTGAACGCTAGCGTCTGAAGTTGTGGTCCTCCTAGATGAAGTAGTTTACTTCTTTTCCGAATAGGTGTGTCAATTTCTTCAGCTATGAGATAAATTTCGAAGGCTCTTAGCCACTTCTCCCACTCGATACGTAAAAGAGACTTGTCAATAGTCTCGCAGAGAAATGGCTTGATTACATTTTCAGCCGTTGTTATCAGTGTACCTGAAATTAAATGCAATATCGTTATTACTGGCAAACTGCCTCTGACTTAGTCAGATCGTGATTTTAGATTCAGTTATAAATATTTGTATATGTTATACAGTTTATATATATATACATTCGCCACATACTCATGGTACTGGCCCTGACTTACAGTCAGATTTTTTTTCAATCGCCATATACTAGTAGTACTGGCCCTGACTTTGTTGTGAGCTTTATTTTGTTCTTTTTTCTCTCTCTTTTTTTTTTTAGCTGTTTTTGCGTGTGTGCTTTGAATATGTCCTTATGCCTCTTACGCTCTTTCACGCACATTATGTGTGCCAACACATGTACCTTTCACGTGTGTTCTTTTTACACTCTCTCTTATTTTCTCTTTCCTTTTTAAACATTTCCACTAATTCGACGCTCTCACGAGCTCGCTCATCGGTGCCGCTGTTGCTCTCCTTTTTCATACTCAAAAAAAAAACAATAACGGCACTAGTGAACGTGAAGGAAGAATGAGGGTGGAAAGACGGATAACATGTAAATAACGACACACAACGAAATTCTTCTTGAGGTATGTAAGTACATATGTGTGCATAAATATTTTAACATACTACTTTTTCATTTTTTTTTTTTTGTTTTTTATATTTTTTTTGAATTTGTACCTCGTCGCCACTGTAACAACACATATAAATGAAACCAATTTCACTTCAGTAGAACTTTATATGTAACTGCTTGTTTATTCACTTATTTGCTTGGCTGGCCGCTCTCTCGCACGGGTTCCCACAGTAGCTATTGGTGCAGTGCTCTCACAGAACCATAAGCCCGTTTGTTATGCCAGCAGAACGCTGAACGAACACGAAATCAACTATGCTACCATTGAAAAAGAATTGTTAGCTATAGTTTGGGCGACAAAATATTTCAGGTCATACTTATTTGGCAGGCCATTTGAAATATTCAGTGATCACAAGCCATTGGTATGGCTGAATAATATCAAAGAGCCGAACATGAAATTACAAAGGTGGAAACTCAAACTTAATGAATTCGATTATAAAATAAAATATCTTCCAGGCAAAGAAAACTATGTCGCGGATGCTCTTTCCCGCACAAAGATAGAAGAAGTCATGGTTGACGAAGTCGCAAACAGCGCAGACGCAACTATACATAGTGATAATGAAGATAATTCAAATTATATATCCATAACGGAGAGACCAATCAATTTCTTCTCTAGACAAATAGAGATAGAAAAAGGCGACAGTGACACAACAAGTGTAAGCCACTACTTTCAAAAACTAAAGATTAAAATAATTTATAAAGAAATGACACTTGAACTCGCCAAAACCTTCATTAAGGAATATGTGTGCACCAAGAAAAGCGCAATTTACTTCCCTAATGATGAGGATTTTCTGATCTTCCAGAGGGCATTTACCGAAATCATAAGCCCTAACAATTTCACAAAACTATTGAGATGTACCACGAAGCTAATTGATATACTAACTTATGCGGAATTTAAGGATTTAATCCTAAAGAGACATAAGGAAGTTTTACACCCAGGTATAGAAAAAACCATTAATTGGTTTAAAGAAAAATACTATTACCCAGATAGTCAAAAGCTAATTCAAAATATTATCAACGAATGTGAAATCTGTAATCTGGCAAAAACAGAACATAGAGATACAAAATGGACATTTGAAACAACACCAGAAATATTTAACACAAGGGAAAAATACGTGATAGATTTTTATCTCACGGGTAACCAGATCTTCTTATCTTTTATTGATATTTATTCAAAATTTGCCTCCCTAGTTGAAGTAAAAAGTAGAGATGTAATACGTCTATAATCATAAAACTAAACATAATAGTACAAAACGATCTCCGGCAGACTTTTTTCTATATGCAGGCAGCCCAGACTTTAACGTACAACAAAAGAAAATTGATAAGATCGAATATCTTAATAAGAATAGGAATGATTTTGAAGTTGGTATAAAATATAGACAGGCTCCACTCGTGAAGAGTAAAATCACCAATCCATTTAAAAAGACAGGAAAAATTGAACAAGTAGACAGTAAACATTTTGAGGAAACAAACCGCGGTAGGAAAATCGTTCATTATAAATCAAAATTCAAGAAACAAAAAAAGATTAATAAGAGCAAATACGATAATTCCAGACCAGCCAGCATGTTATCACTTATCACTATAGTCAAATGCAGCAACATCGAAGTAAACCCAATAAGTGCGAAAAATGGATACCTTATGTTCCAAACCGGAACGATGGAAATTCCAACCAGCTACGAATACTATTTGAGTATAAACATAACAAAGACAATGCTTATGTTCGAAAATCTAGTAACTGAAGCAAATGACTATCCTATTGTACCTCAGATACAATATTTAGTCGATAAACTAAAACGGGATTAAGAATTATTAACAGAAGCAAAAGAGGTCTCTTGAACGTAGTAGGGAAGGCATATAAATACTTATTTGGTACATTAGATGAAGACCACAGGGAGGAGTTAGAGGAAAAAATTAATATCATGTCAGAAGACTCCGTTAAAACCCATGATCTAAACATGGTTATCGACATAATCCAAGAGAAATAGGCTCAAGGTGGAAAAAGAACAGAACCAACAAATTGCGATACTGATATTCAACCTACAGCAGCTTACAGAATACATAGAAGACATCGATATACAATTAACCAGATTAGGAATCTTTAACCCAAAATTACTAAAACATGATTATTTGATACACGTAAATTCGGAGAAAATGCTAAAGATAAAAACATCAACTTGGCTCAAGACAGACACGAACGAAATTTTGATTATATTCCACGTTCCTAGCGAGGTCACTAAAGTTCCGATATTTCAAATAGTTCTGTGGCGCCCAGACTAAAACCCAGTCTGGCAACACGGCGTAAACAAGTACTAACGCCAAGACCTTTCCTGGATGACGATATCTTCTGATATCGTCAGACTGGCCACTCTGGACTTCAACCCCGCCGCGCAACAAGCTTACGGCATCAAGTCAACATTATATTGTATTTCGAATTAAATAAAGCAGTAACTACATAAGTTACCATATTGGTGACCCAGCAATAAACAAAATGAATACCGGAGATTGTTCGCCTGCACCGCTAACTTTGCTTGACGCTGGTGAAATTCAATGCGGCAACAGAGCAGGCACCGTTATTCCTGTCGTCGAGTCGGTTGGCGTCATCAAGCTACCGCCTTTTTGGAAGCAAAATGCGCGGTTATGGTTTGTGCAGATCGAAGCGCAATTTCAATGCAGCCGCATTTCTTCAGATAACACGCGCTACTACCATTTAATCAGTGCTTTGGATGCTGATATAATGACTGAAGTATCTGATGTTCTGGCGCAACCCTCGGATGTCAACAAATACGAGCACCTGAAGGAGATTATCATCAAGCGCTTTACGGAATCACCGGACAGACAGTTGCAGCGCGCTTTGCTGGAGCTTGACCTTGGGGACAAGAAGCCCTCGCAGCTCCTTCGGCAAATGACAACTCTTGCTGACAGTCGCGCGTCTGCAGACGCCTTGCGAGTCCGCTGGCTCTCTCAGCTACCGCAGCACGTACAACGGAGTTTGAAGCTCCTACGCTCAGCAACTTTGGAAGCGCAAGCTGCACTCGCTGACGATCTCATGGAGGAGGAATCGGGTTCTTTTGTCATGGCTGCTGGGCCCTCCTCGGCACAATTCAGAGGCAACACCCGCGAATACCCGCCGGCAGCTGGCACAAGTGTCGTGGACGCCTTGAAACGCGACATCGCTGCCATCAAGGCCTCTTTAACTCGTCTCCAGAACATGCAGCCCTCCAGCCATTCTTGCCCAGCCGATCGCAACGAGCAGCAACTCCGAGCACCACGTGTCTGTTTTTATCATGCCAAATTCGGACCAAATGCACGAAAATGCTCCTCGCCCTGTGCCTGGGTGCCACAGCAGGGAAACTAAAGAAGCTGTCATCAGGCGACTGGTGACAGCAAATCTCCAAGCACTCGCCTCTCGAAGGAGTACCGACTTCACATAATCGATCGTAATACCAACATAAAATTCCTTATTGATTCCGGATCAGTCATCTCACTCATACCGGTTTCGATAATCAAGGGAATGCATCGTCGCAAAGACGACTTCAAACTATTCGCGGCCAACACGTCTATAATTGATACATACGGCACGCTAAATCTAACTTTTGGTCTCAACCTACAGCGTAAGTTCACCTGGTCGTTCGTCGTTGCGAACGTCCAATCAGCAATCATCGGAGCAGATTTCCTCACGCACCACGGCCTCATCCTCGACCTCAAGGGTAAACGCCTTATGGATCCCTCAAAAGCTGTTTCGACCAAAGGAGAAGTTGCAGAAGCAAAACTTTACAACGTTTCTACAATCAACGTGCAAAGTTCCAGTGGAATAGATCGCCCGTACTCCAATCTTCTTAGTCGCTTTGTGCAGATCACTCGTCCTAATGCGCCTTTAGCAACCCGCATTCATAATGAGGTTGCGCATTACATTCAAACAACTGGCCCACCTGTTTTCGACAAGCCAAGAAGGCTGACAGGCGAAAAATTAAAAGCGGCACGCCGGGACTTCGATCTCTTACTCCAGCAAGGAGTGATTCGTCCCTCCAGCAGCCAATGGGCCAGTCCTATTCATTTGGTCCCCAAGAAGAGCAGCGAATGGCGCTCTACTGGTGATTATCGTAAACTTAATGCTTCCACTATTCCAGATCGCTACCCGATTCCCCATGGGGAAGACATTCTTCCACGTCTGCATGGATGCTCGGTTTTCTCCACAATCGATTTGGTGCGTGCCTACCACCAGATCCCAGTCGCGCCAGATGATATTCCAAAAACAGCTGTCACTACACCGTTCGGCCTTTTCGAATTCGTCGGCATGCCACCTGGACTGCGCAATGCAGCGCAAACCTTCCAGCGCCACATGGACAACCTGCTTCGAGGCATTCCATTCGTAGGATGCTATATGGACGACATCATCGTGTTCTCCACAACGCATGAGGAGCATTTGAAGCACCTCCAGACAATCTTTGAGATTTTGCACCTGCAAATTAACCCTCAAAAGTGCCAATTTGGTAAAAGTGAGGTCATTTTCTTAGGGTTCCAAGTCAATGCGAGCGGATTCAAGCCCCCTGTTGAGCGCACGCAAGCAATCAACAGTTTTCCCAAGCCTCAAACTATCATGGAATTGCGCCGGTTTTTGGGAATGGTCAACTACTACCGACACCTCATCCCACACGCAGCTCAGGCTCAAATCCCGCTCACAGACTACCTAAAAGGCGCAACCAAAAATGACAAGCGCGAAATAGCCTGGACCGGCCCTGCGGAGGATGCATTCCAGGTCTGCAAGCAAGGAATTTTACGTGCCGTGTGCTCTTCGTTCCTTTCCCCATCGGCTCACCTCGCCCTTAAAACGGACGCCTCCGATACAGCGATCGGCGCTGCTCTCGAACAACTAGTCGGCAAAGTTTGGCGTCCCATTGGGTTTTTCTCGCGGAAACTGTCTCCGACAGAGCAAGGCTACAGCACGTATGATCGCGAGCTTCTGGCTATTTTCGCTGGTATCATCCATTTCAAGCACATTCTAGAGGGTCGTCCATTCATCATCCAAACCGACCATAAGCCACTACAATACGCCTTCAGGCAGAAAGCAAGCAAAGCATCGCCTCGACAACTCCGCCAATTGGATTTTATCTCCCAATTCTCAACGGAGATAGTGTACAATCCCGGGGAAAACAACGCAGTGGCAGACGCCCTCTCACGCATCAACACCATAAGCATGCCGTCTAGCTTCAGTGCTCAAGCGATATTCGAGGCCCAACAAACCGACGATGAAATGGCTGAGCTTCCTCAAACAACGTCCCTTGTTCTACAAATTAGGAACCTCGACAACCTAGACATCTGGTGTGACATCTCGAATGGACGCGATCGGCCATATTTACCCAAAAGTCTGAGACGCCAAGCTTTTGATGCAGTACATGAATTGGCGCATCCCAGCGGCCGTACAACTGCAAAGTTACTTAAGCAGCGGTTTGTCTGGCCAGGAATTAACCGTGATGCCACCCTCTGGTCCCGACAATGCGTTCCTTGCCAGCGGGCCAAAATCCATCGCCACACACGCAGCCTGGTGGAGAAGATCGATGTTCCTGACAATCGTTTCGAGCACATTCACGTCGATCTGATTGAGCTTCCCACTATCCGTAACTTACGCTACTGTCTTACCATCATCGACCGCTTCAGCAGATGGCCTGCAGCTATTCCACTATCCAACATCACCGCGGAGACCGAATGCTCTGTATACACAGTGGATCTGCATGTTTGGCTGTCCACTCACTATAACAACGGACCAGGGAACTCAATTCGAATCCTCATTGTTTGCTGAGCTGGGTAAACTAATTGGAGCCGAAAGGATACGTACAACTGCGTATCACCCTCAGTCAAACGGCATCGTGGAGAGATGGCACCGTACCCTCAAGGCCGCCCTGATGTGTAAATCTCACATAGCATGGCCGGATCTCCTGCCTACAGTTCTGTTGGGGCTGCGCTCGGCGTTTAAGGCGGACCTCCAATGCTGTTTGGCACCACTATTCGTATCCCCAACGAATTTTTTGAGTCGCACACTCCAACCGCCTTCAGCAAGGATCACCGACTCACCGAGCAACTACGTCAACATATCAGGGCAGCCCGACCTACTCCTGCGGCGCATCACGCTAAACCACCTGTTTTCATTTGTAAGGACCTGAGAACTTGTACGCACGTCTTCAAGCGAGTGGCATCTGTTAAAAAACCACTCGAGCCGCCTTACACGGGACCTCATCGGGTAATACGCCGGGTTGATGACAAGTTCTACGTCATCAGCATTCATGGACAAGAGAAGGCCATATCAGTCGACCTCCTCAAGCCTGCCTTCATAGCTGAATCTGACGCTAGCGAAACCACCACGAGGATCCACCGCCTGACCAACAGATTTCGCAGCCACCTACGCCACCGAGCCCTGCACCTGCAGCTCCAGAATTTATACCGTTACCTTCACCACCTGGCGAAGTCACTGGAGGGGGAGTAGATGTGGCGCCCAGACTAAAACCCAGTCTGGCAACACGGCGTAAACAAGTACTAACGCCAAGACCTTTCCTGGATGACGATATCTTCTGATATCGTCAGACTGGCCACTCTGGACTTCAACCCCGCCGCGCAACAAGCTTACGGCATCAAGTCAACATTATATTGTATTTCGAATTAAATAAAGCAGTAACTACATAAGTTACCATAGTTCCATACCCAGATGAACATAACTATATTCTAACCGAGCAAATATTCGATAAGTTTTATGTATTCAATAACCAAGTATTTCATAAAGATACAGATAAATTAATATTCGCAAATGTATTGTTGTACTTATTAAACAAGAGCAAACTCAATGCAAATACATTAAAACCCAAAGAAATTTCCAAATAAATTATATAGAACCATATATACTTGTCGGAGAAGGAAATGTTATTTTGAAATGAGCGCCTTATAGATGGTTAACTTGCTTACGATACTAATCGATAGGACGGTTTTGGTTGGTATTTGGTTGTGAGATCTTGACATACAAAAAGATCGAGTGTGGCCCTGGTTTAGCGTGGTGGTTCTTCTCTAAGAAAAAAGTTAAGAAGAAACACACAAGCAGCGGAAGAACAATTGGAAAAGCTATCAAGGGACTCGCTACACAATCATAGAACAACTTTTAGCGTTTCGACATCAGAAGTGGGATTGTACTTTCGTCTACTAATCATGGAATACCAACTGCGCATCTTGATGGAGCACCAAAGCCAAAGTTTCCTGGAATTGGCAAAAACTTTGCAAGCGTCGGTACGAGAACAGGCACAAACTTGAGTCGTCACATTGTTGAAATTTAACGCCGACATTCCTGGCGCCGACGCTACTCAATGGTGTGCTACGGTTGACATTATTTTGGTTGAAAAACCGCTGGAAGGCAGTGCTCTAATATTGGCCTTAACAAAATCGTTGGAAGGAAGCTTTCTGAAGTGTGCTACGCAGGCGTGACTTGGCCGGAATTTAAACAGTTATTTCAACAACGCTATGCAAATACTGAAACGCCAGCCGCCATGTTTTTGAAGTTATTAAACTGTCGCCCCGGCAACAGTGAATGCCTTGCGATATACGCTAGTCGCATGGTGACTTCGCTTGTCAACAAGTGGAAGGGCTTGGATGCTGAGAGGATTGCGGTGTCCGTGGTTTTGGGACATTTGGCCAACTTTGACCGCCGAGTGCAAAGAATTGCATACACTGCCGAGATCAAAAATAGACGTGACCTACAGGCTGAGTTGCAGGTCTTCGCTTTTGACAAGCGCACACATCATTCTGGAAATGAGGAATCTGGAGCAAAGCGAGCTAAGTTGGCGTCACTGAAGTGCCATCTTTGCGGAAAGATGGGGCACAAAATGATTGATTGCCGAAACAAGAAGCAGAGCGCCGGCATGTCCAGACAGGATCAACGAGGAAGCCAACCATTTCAGCAGCATTTTAAAGACAATATAACTTGCTATCGTTGCCGAGAGCAAGGTCATATAGCCTCACAATGCCCTATCATAATATGACAGGCGGTGGAGCTGGATTGCGGAACGAAAAGAGAGCTGAGCTGTGCGTGGTGGATGAACCGCAGACAAGTATGCTGTTACGAGGTGAGGACTTTCCAATCTTTTTCGATTCTGGAGCAGAGTGCTCTTTGGTTAAAGAGAGTTTTGCAGAGAAGCTAAGCGGTAGAAAAGTAAATAACGTAGTTAGCTTAAAAGGTATCGGAAATGCAAATGTTTGTAGTACAATGCAGATTGATAACAATATTCTTATTAATGGAAATAGTTTAAATGTAACATTTCATGTTGTACCCGATGTTTGTATGTCAAATAATATTGTACTGGGACGAGAAGTGTTGCCTGAGGGATATGCTGCAGTAGTATCTTGTAAAGGGGTTGAAATAATTAAGGATGAAACAAAAATTGTAAAAACGTGCTCTAAATTCATAGACAACTCATTTGATATAATAGAAAGCAATGTAAATGGAGAAAACAAAAACGAAATAATAACATTGTTAAAATCCTACTCAGATTCTTTTATACAGGGTGCGTCTCAGACTCGCGTCAATTCTGGTGAAATGCAAATTCGATTGATTGATCAGACCAAAACGGTACAGAGAAGACCATATAGATTGAGTCCCAGCGAGAGAAATATAGTTCGACAAAAAGTTCAAGAATTGTTAGATTGCAAGGTTATCAGACCGAGTAGCTCCCCTTTTGCGAGCCCTGTTCTATTGGTGAAGAAGAAGAATGGATCAGCCAGACTTTGCGTGGATTATAGAGAATTGAATTCCAATACAGTTGCCGACAAGTTTCCCTTGCCTTTAATATCTGATCAGATAGACAGGCTGCGCGGTGCAAAGTTTTTCACCTGCTTAGACATGGCAAGTGGATATTACCAAGTTCCTATGCATCCGAACTCTGTCGAATATACGGCATTAGTCACCCCTGATGGACAGTACAAGTTCCTGTCGATGCCATTCGGACTCAAGAATGCACCGTCAGTTTTTCAAAGAGCAGTCATAAAGGCCTTGGGTGATCTCGCCTATTCGTATGTCATTGTGTATATGGACGACATAATGATTGTAGCTCCAACCAAGGAATTGGCACTTGAAAGACTAAAAATTGTTTTGAATATTTTATCAAAGGCTGGATTCTCATTTAATGTTGAAAAATGTTTCTTTTTACGGACTTCTGTCCAATATTTAGGATTTGAAGTACGAGCAGGGGAGATTGGCCCAAATAATCGCAAGGTAGAATCTCTGAATGCTTTGCCCCCTCCGAGGTCTGTAACAACATTGAGACAGTTTATTGGGCTAGCATCGTGCTTTCGACAGTTTGTTCCCGGATTTTCTCAGCTAATGAAGCCTTTATATTTTCTCACCTCAGAGAAAAATAAGTTTGAGTGGAATACAGAACACGAGGCAATTCGAAGAAAAATTATTCACATTCTTACAAATAAACCTGTCTTAATTATCTTTGACCCGCAGTATCCAATCGAATTGCATACCGATGCCAGTGCAATCCGATATGGTGCTATACTCTTACACAGAATTGAAAATAAACCGTATGTAGTGGAATATTATAGCAAGACAACAAGTGTATGTGAATCCAAATATACCTCATATGAGTTGGAAACACCTGCCGTGGTTAATGCTGTTAAGCATTTTCGGCACTACTTACATGGCAGAAAGTTTGTAATATTCACTGACTGTAATTCGTTAAAATCATCACGAAATAAGATTGAGTTGTTGCCTAGAGTCTATCGCTGGTGGGCTTATTTGCAGTCCTTCGATTTTGATATACAGTATAGGGAAGGCAAGCGTATGGCCCATGCTGATTTCTTTTCCAGAAATCCACTTCCTCCGGAAAATTCCCCTGAATATGCAAAGATCGTTGAGAAGCGAATCGAATTAACTGAAGTATCTGAGGATTGGATTCGTGCAGAGCAACAGAAAGATCAAGATATTGTAGAAATCATTACCAAGTTGAACGATGATGAATTACCATTCGAGCTGTCTAAGACATATGATTTGAGAGGTGGAGTTTTGTATAGAGTGATACAAAGAAATGGCAAGACGCTGTGTTTGCCAGTAGTGCCTCGCGGATTTAGATGGTCGGTTATTAACCAAGTACATGAATCCATAATGCATCTGGGCTGGGAGAAAACACTCGACAAGGTATACGATTACTATTGGTTTGAGGGCATGGCCAAATACGTTCGAAGATTTGTTGAAAATTGCATAACGTGCAGAGTTTCCAAATCATCCTCTGGGAAAGTACAAATGGAATTACATCCTATTCCCAAAATAAACGTTCCATGGCATACTATCCACATAGACATAACAGGCAAGCTTAGTGGTAAAAGCGATCGTAAGGAATATGTAATTGTACAGATCGATGCATTTACCAAGTACGTTTATCTTTACCACACTTTCACATTAAGTGCAGAAAGTTGTGTAATGGCGTTGAAATCATCAATTTCTTTGTTTGGAAACCCTATTCGTATTGTGGCGGATCAGGGAAGAAGTTTCACAGGTGCCAAGTTTGTTGAATTTTGCTCTTCCCAAAACATAAAACTACATTTGATAGCAATAGGAGCAAGCCGAGGTAATGGCCAGGTTGAGAGGGTTATGAGTACCTTAAAAAATTAATTGACAGCTGTTGAAACAAGTTCTAGATCTTGGCAAGAGGCATTGGGCGACGTGCAGTTAGCTATTTATTGTACTGCTAATAAGATAACCAAAGCGAGCCCGTTAGAATTATTAATGGGAAAGGTTGCTCGTCCTTTAGGTCTTGTTCCAATTCATGATCCAGAAACAGAAATAGATCTGACCAAGATAAGAACTCAAGCTTTAGAAAATATAGAAAGATCGGCAAAGTGTGAGAAGGAAAGGTTTGATAAAGGCAGAGCTAAGGTAGTAAAATTTAGTTTTGGAGATTTTGTGTTGCTTAATAATAGTGAGAGAAACCAGACTAAATTAGATGCTAAATATAGAGGTCCATTTGAGATTACAGAAGTATTGGATAATGACAGATATACCTTAAAGAGTATGAAGGGTAATAGACGTTATAAGTATGCGCATGAAAGATTGAGAAGATTGCCAAATGGGCAGGTGCCAAGCGAGCTGGAGATCGATGATAGCCCGTCAGTGGAAGCTGTTGAAAGAGACAGTAGTGAAGCCGTTGAAAGAGACGGTATGGAAGTTGATGAAAGAGAAAGTGAATGGAGATGTTGAAATAGAGAGTAGAATGGCGGAAGGTGTATGGAAGTACACAGTTGTCGATGGCTACGTGGCGGTACCTGACCCTAGAGTGGTATTATAATGATGTTATTGTTTGGAAAGAAAATAAAAAATAAAATAAAAAAATAAAAGAGAATGATTAAAAGTTGAGATAAAAGAAGAGAGAAATTAAGTAAGAAATGATACGAATGAATTGAATTGAATTCAAATTAGTTGAACTATGGAGAGAAACATTTAAAGAATTATTAAAAGAATGATTTGAGTTGTATTATGAAAAGTTAAGGAATACTTTGATTTGAAATATGAAAAATTAAAAAAAAAAAAAAAAGATCTTTAACGAAGGATTTAAGGAGAAAGATGTAAAACGAAATAGTTTAGAACTTGAAGTATTAGAACAAATGATGAAGTATAACGTTGGTTAATGTAAACTAAAGATTATGTTAAAGGAAAACAACGATGTTAATGACTAAGACTAAGACTAAGTTGATTGTCACATTAAAATTAGAACTGAAGTCAGAATGCAGTGTGTGAATCTCTGATTTATGGCAGGACGTAGCTCATACACGAGGGCGTGTAATTTATCAGAAAGGCCGTGTCGGAGAAGGAAATGTTATTTTAAAATGAGCGCCTTATCGATGGTTAACTTGCTTACGATACTAATCGATAGGACGGTTTGTATTTGGTTGTGAGATTTTGACATACAAAAAGATCGAGTGTGGCCCTGGTTTAGCGTGGTGGTTCTTCTCTAAGAAAAAAGTTAAGAAGAAACACACAAGCAGCGGAAGAACAATTGGAAAAGCTATTAAGGGACTCGCTACACAATCATAGAACAACTTTTAGCGTTTCGACATACTTTTAACATGGAATATTCCTGAAACAGTTGTTAACCAAGATTGTACAAACAATAAAATATTAATATCAGGAAACAACATCATTAAAATTAAAAATTCTACCATGCAAATAGATGAATTCCTAATTTCTAATAATGTAGCAGATTATACACAAACGATTTATATCACTAACAATGTTACACGTTTAGAACCTATAAATCATTTAGAAACAAAAGAAATGATAAAATTGCATGTAAAACACTACAACTTTTCCAAATTATATGCGTTGCAACTTTTGTCATCATAATAATTAGTTTGACTCTGTATTTAGCATATAAGTTTAAAAATATACCTAAGAAAATTATTGTCAAATACTGTAAACAAAAAGAAGAACATCCGCACCTTGAAACTAATGTCAAGGAAAATATTCAACCAGAAAACAATGTTATGATATATCAAAATTTAACGACCTGAGGACAGGCCAAATTCAATGATTGGGGGAGTGACATATCCATTAGTCCCTAAGACTTAAGCACATGCCTACACACTAATACACATACAACATGTACACCCAAACACACCCACACACCCTACACAACTCTGGATGTACCCAACAGATACCAGATACCCGATAAGTCACCCACTGGTAGACTAAACATCCGTTGTCTAATTTAAACAATCTATGCTTAAGCCCTTGCATCATCGTTGCGTTCCCACGTTCAAAGCTCGGACTCGCAATCCCGAAAACAGAAGTATTAGATTTGAATAAACAAAATTATAAGAATCTAAAAGCACTTGTATCCAAGAGCGAATGCACTTGAATCCAAGAGAAATGCAAAGACTATTAAAACCAGCAACTCCAAAGCTTTCTCTCCACATTTGATCAGAACCCTAAAGTCTAAAGTCCATATTAGAAAAGCTCGAAACCGAGGCTTGAACGTCAATCAAATCAGAGTAATTATCAGAGTTCAGTTTGAGACCTAATTATAATCGGTCGGTGTTCTTCTCAACTAAAAATAGTGTAATCATTCAGTAAAATAAAATTATATTTTTTTACATATGAGTATTGCGATTATTTAATTATATATATTTAATCAACAGAAACAAAGCTGAAAAGAATAAACCCTCTATCAAAAACATTACAAGTCCGAACAGCCAAGTAACAAAAACCAAACGCTTGCAAACCGAACACTATTAATCAAATGTCTTTAAAAATATTGCAATATAATATGAAGGGATACAAAAAAAACTATAACACACTATTATTAGTTATTAACAACCCTCTCCACAAATTATATCACTCCAAGAAACACATATATAGAAAACGATCATAACGTACCGATGACAATTAAGTACAATAAATTAAAAACATCCCGTAAAACGATCGGGCAATGTTTCGGCCACGTTCCCTCCCCTTCATGCATCCGCATGCCTGATGGATCGTCGCGGGCCGCGTAATACGATCCCCTTTTGTCAAGGTTGTCCGTCAAACGTTATGTCATCGTTTTTGACCTACTCCACTTCTCGCGTCAGCACCCTTTCTGGAAATGTTTATCCGCTCATTTTGTTATAATTTTATAATAATTGTAATATAATAGCATAATATTATTGAGTAATAGATCTTTGGCTAGTGCCATGTATTATAAAAAAGAATTAAAAAGCTAGCATACAAAAATTATGATGAGTTGGCTATAATTGTTTTTAGCGAGGAGTATCGAATTCATCACCAATCATCATGCGCACGTCAAAAAAAAATTCTTGGGTATTCACGACTACAAACATCGCTCTGAAGGCTCCGGAGAGATGAGATCTCGACGCGTTGGATCCTGGGTGTTGCTATATATTGACTTATACATACATATATTTTCGTGCACCAATTAATTGTAACCGAAAAATATTAAGATATACACAAACACAAAATAAGAAAAAATACACTAAGTGGAGTATGCATATATATAAAAGTATGAATGCGTTGGGTTTCTTTTCTTTTGTAGCACGCTTTGGCTGTTATTCGGCTCTCAGGTTACTTGGAGCGAGCACTTGCTGTTGCTTGTTTTTGCTGATGTTCACATTAACGGCCATGCACCGGTTTACTTGTTCTTTTATTATACCCGTTACTCGTACAGTAAAAGGGTATACTAGATTCGTTGAAAAGTATGTAACATGCAGAAGGAAGCGTTTCCGACCATATAAAGTATATATATTCTTGATCAGGATCAATAGCCGAGTCGATCTGCCCATGTCCGTCTGTCCGACCGTCTGTCCGTCCGTCCGTCTGTCCGTCCGTCCGTCTGTCTGTCCGTATGAACGTCGAGATCTCAAGAACTACAAAAGCTAGTTGAGATTAAGCATACAGACTCCAGGGACATAGACGCAGCGCAAGTTTGTCGATTGATGTTGCCAAGCCCACTCTAACGCCCACAAACCGCCCACACTATTGAAAAATGTTTTAATATTTTTTAATTTTTGTATTGTGTTGGCTGAAACCATATTGTCGGTCATTGTTTATTGTTTGTTGATTATTGTTGGCATATGATGAAGGAAAAAACTGGAAGTCTAGTGTAAGTTAATTTAGGGCGAAGGCGGGAGCATAATAAAGCTCTCTCTCGCTCTTTGCGAATTCGCTTGCGCACTAATACACAGACAGCCTTATATACTAGCAGCTGCAGCGGTGAACTTTTCGTTTTCGCTTCGCTACCTGCGTTGTTGTTGTTTGGCCCTTTTCGTTGGCGCGCTTAGATTAGCGCACCGCCAAGTGACGCGCTACCCTGTATTCTGCGGGTATACCCTTTTAGGCGTCATTTCGCACCCACTATTAATTGATACTGCGTGACTTGAATTTCAATTTAAATAAATTGTTTTCGTTGTTCTCATCAGAAAAAATATTTAATATACATTTCGAATAATAAATGAATAATTTATTAAATTAAAAATAACCTATTATTTTGGTTTAATAAATTTCTAATTATTAATTCAAAGGTTATTAAATTATATTGTCGGTCTGATTTGAGATAATTTGTTTCGGCCATTTATTTATTTAATTTGGAAATAATATTTAATTAATTAAATTTAATTTATAATTAAATATTTATAATTTAAAATGAGCCTAGAAACCAAAAATAAATCGATTCTGGAAGAGCTGAAAAGCAAGCACCAAAGTCGGGTCAGAACAATACGCCGATTAAATGAGCGATTAGAAAAGGTATCGATTTCAATATAAGAAGAAGAATTGAAATGGCGACTAGAAAACTTAAATGCTTCAATTAATAAGGCAAATCAATTACAAGAACAGATAGAAGACATAGATTGTGGCGATGAATTTGACGACGAGTTGGAAGAACTTTGTATAGTGACCAAGGCAAAAATAATGTCCCTGTTGTCTGCCTTGAAGGTATCAAGCGTCAGCGAAGCTCCGGGACCAGCTCCTGTAGCTCCAACTCGTGCGTGACTTCCGAATTTGGCATTGCCAAAATTCAGTGGAGATTATTCGGAGTTCAAAAATTTTATCAGCCTTTTCGAAACTTTGGTACATAAAGACGCCAGCATTCCAGTTATCGAAAAATGTAATCATTTAATTTCATGTCTCTCTGGTTAAGCTTTAGGAACAAGTAAGCTTTAGGAACCGAGAGCAATTACGAAAAGGCACTAGCCAGTTTAAAAAAGGTTTACGATAACGAACGCCTCATCTTTATGAATAATATATCAACATTGTTTAGTCTTCCTAAAATATCGCAACAGGCCGCTTCCTCCTTGAGAAACCTTATCGATACTGTTTCGTTGATTTATGGTTCTCTGTTATCGATAGGAGATGATACAAAAATTTTGAATTCAATGTTGATATATTTGGTATTGAATAGAGTCGACCCAGTGACCAAACAAAAATGGAAGGAACAGCTCGATTATGAGACTTTGCCGCTTTGGGCCGATTTTGAAAAAATGTTAAATCGCCGATATCAGCATTTATCAGCTGAAGTATCGACAAAGTCGAAGCAAGATAAAAGTGTGTCGAGCAAGCAACATAATCGTAGCTCATTCTCGTGTTCCTCGTCCAACAGCAAGCCTCAGCAAACTTGTAGCTATTGCAATGCAGCAGATCATTTGCTACAGAATTGTAGCGCGTTTGGGCGTCTCGTCTCTCTCGAGTTTGTTAAGTCTGCCTCCTTATGTATTAATTGTCTGCGAAAAGGCCATACTGTTTCGAAATGCAAAGGCAAAAAGTGTCGAGCTTGTGACCGCTCACACCATATTCTGCTTCACAGATATACAGTGCCTGAGAACAGTTTAGCGTTGCCACCTCCGCCATAGACCATGTCTCCTCCTTTTAACTATGATCAGCCTTCCACGTCACATGTTATCCATGCCACGTCCTTGGGCAGGGTGATTTTGGCTACGTCAATTGTAAGCGTCCGTACGAAAAGCGGAAAATACGTTTTAGCCCGACCTCTGCTGGACTCTGGGTCTCAAACGAATTTTATAACAGAAGAACTGGCGAACCACTTACAGACTCGGAGAGAGGAGTCGTGTATCAACTTACTTGGTATTGGCGAGTCCAATTCTCAAGTCAAGAAAAAGGTACACACAGTGGTGAAGTCGCGAATAAATGGTAGTGAGTCCTCGTTCGATTTCTGGATCTTAAAATCGATCTCCGATTAATATCCTGATCAGTCGGTGAACGTCAGTGATTGGAAGATCCCGAAGAACCTACCATTAGCAGACCCATATTTATACAAGTCACAAAAAATTGATATGTTGATAGGAGCAGAATCATTTTTCGAATTGCTAGCTGTTGGTCAAATTAGACAAGGTTCTGACTATCCAACTCTACGAAAGACCCTTCTTGGTTGGTTTGTTTCGGGCAGATACAAGTCTGCAGTCCCGAAACAAGTTGTGAATAGTTTCAGTTGTAGTGAAGAACCTTTAGTATCGATTGACAGAACACTACAGAAATTTTGGTGGCTGGAGGAAATGCCAAATCCAATAAAAAAATTCTGTCGCCTGAGCACAAGTTATGTGAAGACCATTATAGGAAGACTACTCAGGTATTGCCATCACGTCGGTTTGAAGTTAGGCTGGCGTTAAATCTGATCCAAATGGATTAGGCAACTCCTTCGAGGTTGCAAAACGGCAGTTTTTTTTCGCTTGAGCGAAGGTTGTCTCGAGTTCCTAACATGAAGACCTTGTACTTGGAATTCATAGAAGAATATCTCCCTAGGTCATATGTCGCCTACAGATAACAAAATCCCTTCCACTCCACTATGTCATTCCCCATCAATGCGTGTTAAGGCCCCAGAGTACGTCAACAAAGTTGCGCGTCGTTTTCGATGCGTCCTGCAAAACATCGTCTCAGGTGGCCTTAAACGACATCCTGATGGTGGGGCCGACAATTCAAGAAGAATTGTACTCCACTCTACTCCGCTTCCGGCTGCACAGGTATGCCCTGACTGCCGATGTAAAAAAGATCTATCGCCAAGTAATAGTTAATGAAGCGGTTAGGAAGTTTCAACTCATAGTGTGGAGGAGGGACCCCTCTGAATCCTTGAGATTATACAAGCTCAACACCGTCACATATGGTAGTGGACCAGCCCCATTTCTGGCTATTCGGTGTTTAAAGAGGTTGAGTGAATCGGCTAAATTTTCATTCCCTAGAGCTGCCGACGTAATTGGATCCGATTTGTAATTCGATGACATGTTAACTGGTGCTGCATGCGTGGAGGAGCTAAAGACAATTAAGTCTGAAGTGTCTCAGGTTCTTCAAACAGCAGGTTTTGAATAGGCAAAGTGGTTTTCAAACTCACCGGAGGTCACTGCATCTGAGAGCACAGTTAAGTCGATACCTATCTCGTATTCAGAGTCAACTAAGGCGTTAGGAATATCGTGGTTGCCACGTTCCCTCCCCTTCATTCATCCGCATGCCTGATGGATCGTCCCGGGCCGCGTAATACGATCCCCTTTTGTCAAGGTTGTCCGTCAAACGTTATGTCATCGTTTTTGACCTACTCCACTTCTCGCGTCAGCACCCCTTCTGGAAATGTTTACCTGCTCATTTTGTTATAATTTTATAATAATTGTAATATAATAGCATAATTTTATTTAGTAATAGATCGTTGGCTAGTGCCATGTAATATAAAAAAGAATTAAAAAGCTAGCATACAAAAATTATGATGAGTTGGCTATAATTGTTTTTAGCGAGAAGTATCGAATTCATCACCAATCATCATGCGCACGTCAAAAAAAAATTCTTGGGTATTCACGACTACAAACGTCGCTCTGAAGGCTCCGGAGCGATGAGACCGACGCGTTGGATCCTGGGTGTTGCTATATATTGACTTATACATACATATATTTTCGTGCACCAATTAATTGTAACCGAAAAATATTAAGATATACACAAACACAAAATAAGAAAAAATACACTAAGTGGAGTATGCATATATATAAAAGTATGAATGCGTTGGGTTTCTTTTCTTTTGTAGCACGCTTTGGCTGTTATTCGGCTCTCAGGTTACTTGGAGCGAGCACTTGCTGTTGCTTGTTTTTGCTGATGTTCACATAAACGGCCATGCACCGGTTTACTTGTTCTTTTATTATACCCGTTACTCGTACAGTAAAAGGGTATACTAGATTCGTTGAAAAGTATGTAACATGCAGAAGGAAGCGTTTCCGACCATATAAAGTATATATATTCTTGATCAGGATCAATAGCCGAGTCGATCTGCCCATGTCCGTCTGTCCGACCGTCTGTCCGTCCGTCCGTCTGTCCGTCCGTCCGTCTGTCTGTCCGTATGAACGTCGAGATCTCAAGAACTACAAAAGCTAGTTGAGATTAAGCATACAGACTCCAGGGACATAGACGCAGCGCAAGTTTGTCGATTGATGTTGCCAAGCCCACTCTAACGCCCACAAACCGCCCACACTATTGAAAAATGTTTTAATATTTTTTAATTTTTGTATTGTGTTGGCTGAAACCATATTGTCGGTCATTGTTTATTGTTTGTTGATTATTGTTGGCATATGATGAAGGAAAAAACTGGAAGTCTAGTGTAAGTTAATTTAGGGCGAAGGCGGGAGCATAATAAAGCTCTCTCTCGCTCTTTGCGAATTCGCTTGCGCACTAATACACAGACAGCCTTATATACTAGCAGCTGCAGCGGTGAACTTTTCGTTTTCGCTTCGCTACCTGCGTTGTTGTTGTTTGGCCCTTTTCGTTGGCGCGCTTAGATTAGCGCACCGCCAAGTGACGCGCTACCCTGTATTCTGCGGGTATACCCTTTTAGGCGTCATTTCGCACCCACTATTAATTGATACTGCGTGACTTGAATTTCAATTTAAATAAATTGTTTTCGTTGTTCTCATCAGAAAAAATATTTAATATACATTTCGAATAATAAATGAATAATTTATTAAATTAAAAATAACCTATTATTTTGGTTTAATAAATTTCTAATTATTAATTCAAAGGTTATTAAATTATATTGTCGGTCTGATTTGAGATAATTTGTTTCGGCCATTTATTTATTTAATTTGGAAATAATATTTAATTAATTAAATTTAATTCATTTAAATATTTAATTTAAAATGAGCCTAGAAACCAAAAATAAATCGATTCTGGAAGAGCTGAAAAGCAAGCACCAAAGTCGGGTCAGAACAATACGCCGATTAAATGAGCGATTAGAAAAGGGATCGATTCCAATATAAGAAGAAGAATTGAAATGGCGACTAGAAAACTTAAATGCTTCAATTAATAAGGCAAATCAATTACAAGAACAGATAGAAGACATAGATTGTGGCGATGAATTTGGCGACGAGTTGGAAGAACTTTGTATAGTGACCAAGGCAAAAATAATGTTCCTGTTGTCTGCCTTGAAGGTATCAAGCGTCAGCGAAGCTCCGGGTCCAGCTCCTGTAGCTCCAACTCGTGCGTGACTTCCGAATTTGGCATTGCCAAAATACAGTGGAGATTATTCGGAGTTCAAAAATTTTATCAGCCTTTTCGAAACTTTGGTACATAAAGACGCCAGCATTCCAGTTATCGAAAAATGTAATCATTTAATTTCATGTCTCTCTGGTTAAGCTTTAGGAACAAGTAAGCTTTAGGAACCGAGAGCAATTACGAAAAGGCACTAGCCAGTTTAAAAAAGGTTTACGATAACGAACGCCTCATCTTTATGAATAATATATCAACATTGTTTAGTCTTCCTAAAATATCGCAACAGGCCGCTTCCTCCTTGAGAAACCTTATCGATACTGTTTCGTTGATTTATGGTTCTCTGTTATCGATAGGAGATGATACAAAAATTTTGAATTCAAATTTGATATATTTGGTATTGAATAGAGTCGACCCAGTGACCAAACAAAAATGGAAGGAACAGCTCGATTATGAGACTTTGCCGCTTTGGGCCGATTTTGAAAAAATGTTAAATCGCCGATATCAGCATTTATCAGCTGAAGTATCGACAAAGTCGAAGCAAGATAAAAGTGTGTCGAGCAAGCCACATAATCGTAGCTCATTCTCGTGTTCCTCGTCCAACAGCAAGCCTCAGCAAACTTGTAGCTATTGCAATGCAGCAGATCATTTGCTACAGAATTGTAGCGCGTTTGGGCGTCTCGTCTCTCTCGAGTTTGTTAAGTCTGCCTCCTTATGTATTAATTGTCTGCGAAAAGGCCATACTGTTTCGAAATGCAAAGGCAAAAAGTGTCGAGCTTGTGACCGCTCACACCATATTCTGCTTCACAGATATACAGTGCCTGAGAACAGTTTAGCGTTGCCACCTCCGCCATAGACCATGTCTCCTCCTTTTAACCATGATCAACCTTTCACATGTTATCCATGCCACGTCCTTGGGCAGGGTGATTTTGGCTACGTCAATTGTAAGCGTCCGTACGAAAAGCGGAAAATACGT
Source organism: Drosophila yakuba (assembly GCF_016746365.2). NCBI lineage: Eukaryota > Metazoa > Arthropoda > Insecta > Diptera > Drosophilidae > Drosophila > Drosophila yakuba. The sequence continues at coordinate 22,552,920 of NC_052527.2, read as the reverse complement.
TTTAGCCCGACCTCTGCTGGACTCTGGGTCTCAAACGAATTTTATAACAGAAGAACTGGCGAACCACTTACAGATTCGGAGAGAGGAGTCGTGTATCAACTTACTTGGTATTGGCGAGTCCAATTCTCAAGTCAAGAAAAAGGTACACACAGTGGTGAAGTCGCGAATAAATGGTAGTGAGTCCTCGTTCGATTTCTGGATCTTAAAATCGATCTCCGATTACCATCCTGATCAGTCGGTGAACGTCAGTGATTGGAAGATCCCGAAGAACCTACCATTAGCAGACCCATATTTATACAAGTCACAAAAAATTGATATGTTGATAGGAGCAGAATCATTTTTCGAATAGCTAGCTGTTGGTCAAATTAGACAAGGTTCTGACTATCCAACTCTACGAAAGACCCTTCTTGGTTGGTTTGTTTCGGGCAGATACAAGTCTGCAGTCCCGAAACAAGTTGTGAATAGTTTCAGTTGTAGTGAAGAACCTTTAGTATCGATTGACAGAACACTACAGAAATTTTGGTGGCTGGAGGAAATGCCAAATCCAATAAAAAAATTCTGTCGCCTGAGCACAAGTTATGTGAAGACCATTATAGGAAGACTACTCAGGTATTGCCATCACGTCGGTTTGAAGTTAGGCTGGCGTTAAATCTGATCCAAATGGATTAGGCAACTCCTTCGAGGTTGCAAAACGGCAGTTTTTTTCGCTTGAGCGAAGGTTGTCTCGAGTTCCTAACATGAAGACCTTGTACTTGGAATTCATAGAAGAATATCTCCCTAGGTCATATGTCGCCTACAGATAACAAAATCCCTTCCACTCCACTATGTCATTCCCCATCAATGCGTGTTAAGGCCCCAGAGTACGTCAACAAAGTTGCGCGTCGTTTTCGATGCGTCCTGCAAAACATCGTCTCAGGTGGCCTTAAACGACATCCTGATGGTGGGGCCGACAATTCAAGAAGATTTGTACTCCACTCTACTCCGCTTCCGGCTGCACAGGTATGCCCTGACTGCCGATGTAAAAAAGATCTATCGCCAAGTAATAGTTAATGAAGCGGATAGGAAGTTTCAACTCATAGTGTGGAGGAGGGACCCCTCTGAATCCTTGAGATTATACAAGCTCAACACCGTCACATATGGTAGTGGACCAGCCCCATTTCTGGCTATTCGGTGTTTAAAGAGGTTAAGTGAATCGGCTAAATTTTCATTCCCTAGAGCTGCCGACGTAATTGGATCCGATTTGTAATTCGATGACATGTTAACTGGTGCTGCATGCGTGGAGGAGCTAAAGACAATTAAGTCTGAAGTGTCTCAGGTTCTTCAAACAGCAGGTTTTGAATAGACAAAGTGGTTTTCAAACTCACCGGAGGTCACTGCATCTGAGAGCACAGTTAAGTCGATACCTATCTCGTATTCAGAGTCAACTAAGGCGTTAGGAATATCGTGGTTGCCACGTTCCCTCCCCTTCATTCATCCGCATGCCTGATGGATCGTCCCGGGCCGCGTAATACGATCCCCTTTTGTCAAGGTTGTCCGTCAAACGTTATGTCATCGTTTTTGACCTACTCCACTTCTCGCGTCAGCACCCCTTCTGGAAATGTTTACCTGCTCATTTTGTTATAATTTTATAATAATTGTAATATAATAGCATAATTTTATTTAGTAATAGATCGTTGGCTAGTGCCATGTAATATAAAAAAGAATTAAAAAGCTAGCATACAAAAATTATGATGAGTTGGCTATAATTGTTTTTAGCGAGAAGTATCGAATTCATCACCAATCATCATGCGCACGTCAAAAAAAAATTCTTGGGTATTCACGACTACAAACGTCGCTCTGAAGGCTCCGGAGCGATGAGACCGACGCGTTGGATCCTGGGTGTTGCTATATATTGACTTATACATACATATATTTTCGTGCACCAATTAATTGTAACCGAAAAATATTAAGATATACACAAACACAAAATAAGAAAAAATACACTAAGTGGAGTATGCATATATATAAAAGTATGAATGCGTTGGGTTTCTTTTCTTTTGTAGCACGCTTTGGCTGTTATTCGGCTCTCAGGTTACTTGGAGCGAGCACTTGCTGTTGCTTGTTTTTGCTGATGTTCACATTAACGGCCATGCACCGGTTTACTTGTTCTTTTATTATACCCGTTACTCGTACAGTAAAAGGGTATACTAGATTCGTTGAAAAGTATGTAACATGCAGAAGGAAGCGTTTCCGACCATATAAAGTATATATATTCTTGATCAGGATCAATAGCCGAGTCGATCTGCCCATGTCCGTCTGTCCGACCGTCTGTCCGTCCGTCCGTCTGTCCGTCCGTCCGTCTGTCTGTCCGTATGAACGTCGAGATCTCAAGAACTACAAAAGCTAGTTGAGATTAAGCATACAGACTCCAGGGACATAGACGCAGCGCAAGTTTGTCGATTGATGTTGCCAAGCCCACTCTAACGCCCACAAACCGCCCACACTATTGAAAAATGTTTTAATATTTTTTAATTTTTGTATTGTGTTGGCTGAAACCATATTGTCGGTCATTGTTTATTGTTTGTTGATTATTGTTGGCATATGATGAAGGAAAAAACTGGAAGTCTAGTGTAAGTTAATTTAGGGCGAAGGCGGGAGCATAATAAAGCTCTCTCTCGCTCTTTGCGAATTCGCTTGCGCACTAATACACAGACAGCCTTATATACTAGCAGCTGCAGCGGTGAACTTTTCGTTTTCGCTTCGCTACCTGCGTTGTTGTTGTTTGGCCCTTTTCGTTGGCGCGCTTAGATTAGCGCACCGCCAAGTGACGCGCTACCCTGTATTCTGCGGGTATACCCTTTTAGGCGTCATTTCGCACCCACTATTAATTGATACTGCGTGACTTGAATTTCAATTTAAATAAATTGTTTTCGTTGTTCTCATCAGAAAAAATATTTAATATACATTTCGAATAATAAATGAATAATTTATTAAATTAAAAATAACCTATTATTTTGGTTTAATAAATTTCTAATTATTAATTCAAAGGTTATTAAATTATATTGTCGGTCTGATTTGAGATAATTTGTTTCGGCCATTTATTTATTTAATTTGGAAATAATATTTAATTAATTAAATTTAATTCATTTAAATATTTAATTTAAAATGAGCCTAGAAACCAAAAATAAATCGATTCTGGAAGAGCTGAAAAGCAAGCACCAAAGTCGGGTCAGAACAATACGCCGATTAAATGAGCGATTAGAAAAGGGATCGATTCCAATATAAGAAGAAGAATTGAAATGGCGACTAGAAAACTTAAATGCTTCAATTAATAAGGCAAATCAATTACAAGAACAGATAGAAGACATAGATTGTGGCGATGAATTTGGCGACGAGTTGGAAGAACTTTGTATAGTGACCAAGGCAAAAATAATGTTCCTGTTGTCTGCCTTGAAGGTATCAAGCGTCAGCGAAGCTCCAGGTCCAGCTCCTGTAGCTCCAACTCGTGCGTGACTTCCGAATTTGGCATTGCCAAAATACAGTGGAGATTATTCGGAGTTCAAAAATTTTATCAGCCTTTTCGAAACTTTGGTACATAAAGACGCCAGCATTCCAGTTATCGAAAAATGTAATCATTTAATTTCATGTCTCTCTGGTTAAGCTTTAGGAACAAGTAAGCTTTAGGAACCGAGAGCAATTACGAAAAGGCACTAGCCAGTTTAAAAAAGGTTTACGATAACGAACGCCTCATCTTTATGAATAATATATCAACATTGTTTAGTCTTCCTAAAATATCGCAACAGGCCGCTTCCTCCTTGAGAAACCTTATCGATACTGTTTCGTTGATTTATGGTTCTCTGTTATCGATAGGAGATGATACAAAAATTTTGAATTCAAATTTGATATATTTGGTATTGAATAGAGTCGACCCAGTGACCAAACAAAAATGGAAGGAACAGCTCGATTATGAGACTTTGCCGCTTTGGGCCGATTTTGAAAAAATGTTAAATCGCCATATCAGCATTTATCAGCTGAAGTATCGACAAAGTCGAAGCAAGATAAAAGTGTGTCGAGCAAGCCACATAATCGTAGCTCATTCTCGTGTTCCTCGTCCAACAGCAAGCCTCAGCAAACTTGTAGCTATTGCAATGCAGCAGATCATTTGCTACAGAATTGTAGCGCGTTTGGGCGTCTCGTCTCTCTCGAGTTTGTTAAGTCTGCCTCCTTATGTATTAATTGTCTGCGAAAAGGCCATACTGTTTCGAAATGCAAAGGCAAAAAGTGTCGAGCTTGTGACCGCTCACACCATATTCTGCTTCACAGATATACAGTGCCTGAGAACAGTTTAGCGTTGCCACCTCCGCCATAGACCATGTCTCCTCCTTTTAACCATGATCAGCCTTCCACGTCACATGTTATCCATGCCACGTCCTTGGGCAGGGTGATTTTGGTAGTGAGTCCTCGTTCAATTTCTGGATCTTAAAATCGATCTCCGATTACCATCCTGATCAGTCGGTGAACGTCAGTGATTGGAAGATCCCGAAGAACCTACCATTAGCAGACCCATATTTATACAAGTCACAAAAAATTGATATGTTGATAGGAGCAGAATCATTTTTCGAATAGCTAGCTGTTGGTCAAATTAGACAAGGTTCTGACTATCCAACTCTACGAAAGACCCTTCTTGGTTGGTTTGTTTCGGGCAGATACAAGTCTGCAGTCCCGAAACAAGTTGTGAATAGTTTCAGTTGTAGTGAAGAACCTTTAGTATCGATTGACAGAACACTACAGAAATTTTGGTGGCTGGAGGAAATGCCAAATCCAATAAAAAAATTCTGTCGCCTGAGCACAAGTTATGTGAAGACCATTATAGGAAGACTACTCAGGTATTGCCATCACGTCGGTTTGAAGTTAGGCTGGCGTTAAATCTGATCCAAATGGATTAGGCAACTCCTTCGAGGTTGCAAAACGGCAGTTTTTTTCGCTTGAGCGAAGGTTGTCTCGAGTTCCTAACATGAAGACCTTGTACTTGGAATTCATAGAAGAATATCTCCCTAGGTCATATGTCGCCTACAGATAACAAAATCCCTTCCACTCCACTATGTCATTCCCCATCAATGCGGGTTAAGGCCCCAGAGTACGTCAACAAAGTTGCGCGTCGTTTTCGATGCGTCCTGCAAAACATCGTCTCAGGTGGCCTTAAACGACATCCTGATGGTGGGGCCGACAATTCAAGAAGATTTGTACTCCACTCTACTCCGCTTCCGGCTGCACAGGTATGCCCTGACTGCCGATGTAAAAAAGATCTATCGCCAAGTAATAGTTAATGAAGCGGATAGGAAGTTTCAACTCATAGTGTGGAGGAGGGACCCCTCTGAATCCTTGAGATTATACAAGCTCAACACCGTCACATATGGTAGTGGACCAGCCCCATTTCTGGCTATTCGGTGTTTAAAGAGGTTAAGTGAATCGGCTAAATTTTCATTCCCTAGAGCTGCCGACGTAATTGGATCCGATTTGTAATTCGATGACATGTTAACTGGTGCTGCATGCGTGGAGGAGCTAAAGACAATTAAGTCTGAAGTGTCTCAGGTTCTTCAAACAGCAGGTTTTGAATAGACAAAGTGGTTTTCAAACTCACCGGAGGTCACTGCATCTGAGAGCACAGTTAAGTCGATACCTATCTCGTATTCAGAGTCAACTAAGGCGTTAGGAATATCGTGGTTGCCACGTTCCCTCCCCTTCATTCATCCGCATGCCTGATGGATCGTCCCGGGCCGCGTAATACGATCCCCTTTTGTCAAGGTTGTCCGTCAAACGTTATGTCATCGTTTTTGACCTACTCCACTTCTCGCGTCAGCACCCCTTCTGGAAATGTTTACCTGCTCATTTTGTTATAATTTTATAATAATTGTAATATAATAGCATAATTTTATTTAGTAATAGATCGTTGGCTAGTGCCATGTAATATAAAAAAGAATTAAAAAGCTAGCATACAAAAATTATGATGAGTTGGCTATAATTGTTTTCAGCGAGAAGTATCGAATTCATCACCAATCATCATGCGCACGTCAAAAAAAATTCTTGGGTATTCACGACTACAAACCTCGCTCTGAAGGCTCCGGAGCGATGAGACCGACGCGTTGGATCCTGGGTGTTGCTATATATTGACTTATACATACATATATTTTCGTGCACCAATTAATTGTAACCGAAAAATATTAAGATATACACAAACACAAAATAAGAAAAAATACACTAAGTGGAGTATGCATATATATAAAAGTATGAATGCGTTGGGTTTCTTTTCTTTTGTAGCACGCTTTGGCTGTTATTCGGCTCTCAGGTTACTTGGAGCGAGCACTTGCTGTTGCTTGTTTTTGCTGATGTTCACATTAACGGCCATGCACCGGTTTACTTGTTATTTTATTATACCCGTTACTCGTAGAGTAAAAGGGTATACTAGATTCGTTGAAAAGTATGTAACAGGCAGAAGGAAGCGTTTCCGACCATATAAAGTATATATATTCTTGATCAGGATCAATAGCCGAGTCGATCTGCCCATGTCCGTCCGTCTGTCCGTCCGTCCGTCTGTCTGTCCGTATGAACGTCGAGATCTCAAGAGCTACAAAAGCTAGTTGATTAAGCATACAGACTCCAGGGACATAGACGCAGCGCAAGTTTGTCGATTGATGTTGCCAAGCCCACTCTAACGCCCACACTATTGAAAAATGTTTTAATATTTTTTAATTTTTGTATTGTGTTGGCTGAAACCATATTGTCGGTCATTGTTTATTGTTTGTTGATTATTGTAGGCATATGATGAAGGAAAAAACTGGAAGTCTAGTGTAAGTTAGTTTAGGGCGAAGGCGGGAGCATAATAAAGATCTCTCTCGCTCTTTGCGAATTCGCTTGCGCACTAATACACAGAGAGCCTTATATACTAGCAGCTGCAGCGGTGAACTTTTCGTTTTCGCTTCGCTACCTGCGTTGTTGTTGTTTGGCCCTTTTCGTTGGCGCGCTTAGATTAGCGGACCGCCAAGTGACGCGCTACCCTGTATTCTGCGGGTATTTAGGCGTCATTTCGCACCCACTATTAATTGATACTGCGTGACTTGAATTTCAATTTAAATAAATTGTTTTGGTTGTTCTCATCAGAAAAAATATTTAATATACATTTCGAATAATAAATGAATAATTTATTAAATTAAAAATAACCTATTATTTTGGTTTAATAAATTTCTAATTATTAATTCAAAGGTTATTAAATTATATTGTCGGTCTGATTTGAGATAATTTGTTTCGGCCATTTATTTATTTAATTTGGAAATAATATTTAATTAATTAAATTTAATTCATTTAAATATTTAATTTAAAATGAGCCTAGAAACCAAAAATAAATCGATTCTGGAAGAGCTGAAAAGCAAGCACCAAAGTCGGGTCAGAACAATACGCCGATTAAATGAGCGATTAGAAAAGGGATCGATTCCAATATAAGAAGAAGAATTGAAATGGCGACTAGAAAACTTAAATGCTTCAATTAATAAGGCAAATCAATTACAAGAACAGATAGAAGACATAGATTGTGGCGATGAATTTGGCGACGAGTTGGAAGAACTTTGTATAGTGACCAAGGCAAAAAAAATGTCCCAGTGACTTCCGAATTGCCAAAATTCAGTGGAGATTATTCGGAGTTCAAAAATTTTATCAGCCTTTTCGAAACTTTGGTACATAAAGACGCCAGCATTCCAGTTATCGAAAAATGTAATCATTTAATTTCATGTCTCTCTGGTTAAGCTTTAGGAACAAGTAAGCTTTAGGAACCGAGAGCAATTACGAAAAGGCACTAGCCAGTTTAAAAAAGGTTTACGATAACGAACGCCTCATCTTTATGAATAATATATCAACATTGTTTAGTCTTCCTAAAATATCGCTTCAGGCCGCTTCCTTCTTGAGAAACCTTATCGATACTGTTTCGTTGATTTATGGTTCTCTGTTATCGATAGGAGATGATACAAAAATTTTGAATTCAAATTTGATATATTTGGTATTGAATAGAGTCGACCCAGTGACCAAACAAAAATGGAAGGAACAGCTCGATTATGAGACTTTGCCGCTTTGGGCCGATTTTGAAAAAATGTTAAATCGCCATATCAGCATTTATCAGCTGAAGTATCGACAAAGTCGAAGCAAGATAAAAGTGTGTCGAGCAAGCCACATAATCGTAGCTCATTCTCGTGTTCCTCCTCCAACAGCAAGCCTCAGCAAACTTGTAGCTATTGCAATGCAGCAGATCATTTGCTACAGAATTGTAGCGCGTTTGGGCGTCTCGTCTCTCTCGAGTTTGTTAAGTCTGCCTCCTTATGTATTAATTGTCTGCGAAAAGGCCATACTGTTTCGAAATGCAAAGGCAAAAAGTGTCGAGCTTGTGACCGCTCACACCATATTCTGCTTCACAGATATACAGTGCCTGAGAACAGTTTAGCGTTGCCACCTCCGCCATAGACCATGTCTCCTCCTTTTAACCATGATCAGCCTTCCACGTCACATGTTATCCATGCCACGTCCTTGGGCAGGGTGATTTTGGTAGTGAGTCCTCGTTCAATTTCTGGATCTTAAAATCGATCTCCGATTACCATCCTGATCAGTCGGTGAACGTCAGTGATTGGAAGATCCCGAAGAACCTACCATTAGCAGACCCATATTTATACAAGTCACAAAAAATTGATATGTTGATAGGAGCAGAATCATTTTTCGAATTGCTAGCTGTTGGTCAAATTAGACAAGGTTCTGACTATCCAACTCTACGAAAGACCCTTCTTGGTTGGTTTGTTTCGGGCAGATACAAGTCTGCAGTCCCGAAACAAGTTGTGAATAGTTTCAGTTGTAGTGAAGAACCTTTAGTATCGATTGACAGAACACTACAGAAATTTTGGTGGCTGGAGGAAATGCCAAATCCAATAAAAAAATTCTGTCGCCTGAGCACAAGTTATGTGAAGACCATTATAGGAAGACTACTCAGGTATTGCCATCACGTCGGTTTGAAGTTAGGCTGCCGTTAAATCTGATCCAAATGGATTAGGCAACTCCTTCGAAATCCCTTCCACTCCACTATGTCATTCCCCATCAATGCGTGTTAAGGCCCCAGAGTACGTCAACAAAGTTGCGCGTCGTTTTCGATGCGTCCTGCAAAACATCGTCTCAGGTGGCCTTAAACGACATCCTGATGGTGGGGCCGACAATTCAAGAAGAGTTGTACTCCACTCTACTCCGCTTCCGGCTGCACAGGTATGCCCTGACTGCCGATGTAAAAAAGATCTATCGCCAAGTAATGGTTAATGAAGCGGATAGGAAGTTTCAACTCATAGTGTGGAGGAGGGACCCCTCTGAATCCTTGAGATTATACAAGCTCAACACCGTCACATATGGTAGTGGACCAGCACTTCTGTCATGGGTCTCCGAGCGACAAAACGGAACATACTATCGGTGACATCGAAGCTGTTTGACCCCCTCGGCTTGTTAAGTCCCATTGTGATTAAAGGAAAGATCCTATTGCAGGAACTCTGGCTTAATAAGTTAGATTGGGATGAGTCACTTCCGATGCATTTGGAAACAGCTTGGGATATGCTAAAAAGCATTCTGTCTCAACTGGATGAGATATCGATTTCTCGGTTCGTGCATACCGACCCATTGTCACCGATATAGCTCCTCTACGCCTCCATGAGAGCTTATGGAGCTTGCGTCTCTATTTGTAGCAAAACTGCCGAAGGTTTTAAATTATCGTTGTTGACTTCAAAGTCAAAAGTAGCGCCGCTCAAGACCAAAACGCTCCCAAGGCTTGAGTTATGTGCCGCTCACCTTCTCGCAGATCTCTGCCATAGAGTCAAACCCTTATTAAAAGTCCCTATCGAACGAATTGTATACTGGTCGGACTCTGAAGTTACTCTTCACGGGATTCGATGTCATCCATCTTCGTTGTCGACATTCGTTTTGAACAGGGTAGCGGAGATTCAAGAATGGTCAGGAGAAGCTACATGGCAGAACCCAGCAGATATCGTTTCGAGAGGTTGTGACGTCGATGAGATAGGGCAGTCGATCTGGTTCACTGGCCCACCATTTCTGAAGGACGAAGAAGAAAAATGGCCCAAAAATGCGCATTTCGAGCCGGATGAAAAGTCTTGCGTCAGGAAGCTAGGAAGACTGCGGTCGGACTGACTGCTGCTGTGCAAACTTCCGATTTGCTGGATGTCATCGAGGGATTCTCGTCACACCTCAAACTGCTTATATGTTCCGCTTTATAAGAAAATGCAAAGACAAGAGTTAAGTTTTTGAAGAAACTCTGTCACCGACTGAATATAATTAAGCGTTTCAGAAGATTATCGAAATAGTACAAAAGCACGAGTATCAATAGAAATTGAAAAGGTTCGTAAAGGCTCCAAGGTCGGCGCAAGTCTTCAGCGATTGAACCCATTCATCCATGAGGATACAGGAGCTTGGTGCAACTTTTCGTTGTTGCGAGTTCGGGGGCGACTAGCTAACGCTCCTATATCATATAATGCCAAGTTTCCCTTGCTGTTGACGAAACGCTCGCAGTTTGTGCAGAGCTACGTCCGGCATTTTCACCATTTCAATTTTCATGTCGGCCCTCGAGTACTTGTGAGCATCCTACGACAGCGTATTTGGACCGTAAACGCTCAGAACCTCTGTAGTCAGAAAGTTCGATCATGTGTTCGCTGCTTCAAATGCAAGCCTCGACTGATGACACAAATTATGGGAAATCTACCCGCAGATAGCCTCCGTGCTCTCCGCCCATTTGCGATATGTGGCGTTGATTTTTGTGGCCCTGTCTATACGACATTAAAAATTCGAGGACAACGCGACGAACTTCGTCGGAGCGAGTCGCCACTTCCTGGCTCTTCGCGATCGGATCAAGGAGCGGGCGGACGCAATTCGAGAGTTCGCATCAAAAAGCGAATGCGAATTTGCGTTCACACCCCCTCGGGTTCCGCACATGGGCGGACTATGGGAGGCAGGTGTGAAAACTGCAAAGAACCTACTCCTACGAGCGGTGGGCAGCTCTTCAACGCCGAAGAGCTGGCAACAGTCCTCGTCGGGATCGAGGCCGCAATGAACTCGCGGCCCCTCGGAGCGCTCAGCCAGGACCCAAGCGACGGAGAGGCGCTAACTCCCGGGCACCTGCTGACGGGCGGGTCGCTCATCGCAGCACCAGCACTCCGGACCCCGGACCAGGCGAGTCTGAGTTGCTTGTGGCAATGGCGGCTTGTCTCGTCAGTCACGCAAACGTTCTGGCAGCGATGGTCCCGGGAATATGTCCTGGGCCTTCAGGTTCGGGGCAAGTGGCACGAGGGGAAGGCCAACGTCGAGGAGAGCCAACTCGTCGTCGTGGCAGAGGACAACCTGCTGCCTCAACAGTGGCTCCTGGGAAGGATCGTCGCGACGCACGCAGGAGAGGACGGCAAGGTCAGGGTCGTCGACCTTAGGAGGAGTAATGGAGCCATCTTCCGGAGGGCGATCCACAAGCTGGCGCCGCTGCCGATTTGTTGAAGCCGCGGAGGCGTTCAACGGGGCCGGTGTTGGCTGAACCCATATTGTCGGTCATTTTTTATTGTTTGTTGTTTATTGTTGGCATATGATGAAGGAAAAAACTTGAAGTCTAGTGTTTAGTTTAGGGCGAAGGCGGAAGCATAATAAAGCTCTCTCTCGCTCTTTGCGAATTCGCCCCGACTTCGCCAACTTCTGTTAAGCTAGGCCTAAGAACATATTTGAAAAATAGAAGATCATGTCGAAAATTGAATTCACCCCGAGCACACGCATTTCTTTTTCGTTCACGTCGTTGCGAAAGTAAAAATTAATTATTCTTGCCACCAAAGTTCGGTTAATATTTTTTAATAAACTAATTAAAAACTTCATATTGGTCTTTTAAATTTCTATCGATTTGCAATAAAACTTTTTGCCACGCCCACTCTGATGACCACAAACCGCCCAAAGCTGCCACGCCCACACTTTTGAAAATGTGGATATTTTTTCACATTTTTGTTAATCTTGTAAATTTCTCTCGATTTGAAAAATAACTTTTTGCCACGCCCACTCTTCCTCCGGAATGTAGGATTTCAAGGAGTAGCATGTAGTGTGACGTCAGAGACAGCTAGCCGATGACTTAATAGATGGGGGCAGCGCCTTTTTGGCAGACGCTTTATTGTAAAACTGCTTAAATGCTTTAAGCGTTATAATTGTGCACAAATAAATTGAAATAGACGTCAGAGACAGCCAGCCCATGACCTAATAGATCGCTGCAGCGACATTTGGCAGACGCTAACAATTTTTATACGCGTTACTTGTAGAGTAAAAGGGTATACTAGATTCGTTGAAAAGTATGTAACAGGCAGAAGGAAGCGTTTCCGACCATATAAAGTATATATGTTCTTGATCAGGATCAATAGCCGAGTCGATCTGGCCATGTCCGTCTGTCCGTTTGTCTGTCCGTCCGTCCGTCTGTCCGTCTGTCTGTCCGTTTGTCTGTCCGTATGAACGTCGAGATCTCAGGAACTATAAAGCTTTAAAGTTGAGATTAGGCATACAGACTCCAGAGATATAGACGCAAGTTTGTCGATTTATGTTGCCACGCCCACTCTAACGCCCACAAACCGCCCAATGCTGCCCGGCCCACACTTTTGAAAAATCCTTTTAATTTTTTTTATTTTTTTATTGGTCTTGTAAACTTCTATCTATTTGCCAAAAAACTTTTTGCCACGCCCACTCTCACGCCCACAAACCGCCAAGAACTGTCAGTGCTGAAGACACTCCTTCGCACTTCCACTAGCTGAGTAACGGGTCTCACATAGTCGGGGAACTCGACTATAGCGTTCTCTCTTGTTAAAACTGCAAAAGTGCTTCAAGCGTTGTTTTGTGCACAAATAAAATATTCGTATTATTAAATATACCCTTTGAAATATTATCGTTCTGCCTCCACGAAATAAGCCCAATATTAATATCTGTTTATGGGGGAGATACCTACGCAAACCTAGAAAAAGCTTAGGTCTTTTCCATTGGATTCCGGGAAATTGAAAACAAAGCGAGTCAAGTTTGTTATGTATATATTTAGTGGCATCTCTTAGCTTAACAACAAAAATTTTTTGTAAAAAAAAAAACAAAATGGCGGAATTATGAGCGATCCAGTCACGGTGACAAATTCTGCGGGCGTCAACTTCCTGGTTAAACTTTTCATCTGAAACCAAAAAAAAAGATTTTGTTATAATAAGAAAGCTTTAAAGAATTGCGTAGTAGAGGGATTTTCATGATTTCGAAAAATTAGACATATATAACCATGAGTTCCTGAAAAGTGCGATTTTTACCCGTGTTTTTTTGATATAATAATGGTTATATATGTCTAATTTTTCGAAATCATGAAAATCCCTCTACTACGCACTTCATTAAAGCTTTCTCATTATAACAAAATCTTTTTTTTTGTTTCACATGAAAAGTTTAACCAGGAAGTTGACGCCCGCAGAATTTGTCACCGTGACTGGATCGGTCATATTTCCGCCATTTTGTTTTTTTTTTTTACAAAAAATTTTTTTTGTTAAGCTAAGAGATGCCACTAAATATATACAAAACAAACTTGACTCGCTTTGTTTTTAATTTCCCGGAATCCAATGGAAAAGACCTAGGCTTTTTCTAGGTTTGCGTAGGTATCTCACCCCTTAAATATTATCTTTTTATATAATTTTGATCGGAGCAATGCTTTATCTAAGTAGCTGATATATCTAAGTATCTGATATATTATGGTAAATAAATGAAATCATAAGTTGTTTTGCTTTTCTTTTCCACTTCGCAATAATTCAATATATATTTCTCTAGTGTTAAAAAGAATTTTAGTGTTAAATCTCGCTCTTAGCTTCTCGCTCTTAAGGCGCTTTTTTGTTTTTACAAGTGCGTGGCAGGTGAATGTAGAAAGAGAGGGGGGTCTCTTGACACTTTGAAAATAGAAATCGATGCGCACTCTTTATAAAGAGAGAAACTCGGTTTTTGAACAAACATATATTATCAATATGTGCCATTTTTCCTTTCTGACCTTTTGTTTTCTTCTTTTTTATTTTTACTATAGTAAAATATATGTCTAAACTATTTCCTTATGAGCTGGCAGGCGCTACAATCATTAAGCCTTTAATCATATGCTATGGTTATTTGGCTTTTCTCATGTACTCTTTAATAGTTCAATAGATATAGATCTAGTGTTGAATAGAATGTAATTTTAATAAGAGCATTACTCTTAGAAAATGTTAAATCTAAATGGAACAACTCGCTCTTAGCTTACGGTGCTTTCCCGCGCTTTTCTCGAAAAAGTAAATAGTGAAAGAAAAGAAAGAAGAAGGGAGTCAGTCGAAGACTACATTTTGGTATTACAACATCTTTTTAAAGCCGAGTGTTTTTTTTAATTGATTTTTCCAGTTCTTAACGTTTTTTTGCCAACTAATAAGTGTTAAGCTCCATTTTTAACGTAAATATTAGATTTTTTAATAAAAAGTGGAATACATTAACGTAAAATTAGATTTTTAAATTACAACGCGGACGTCAGTGCTGTTGCTGCTTCGATTGACGTCGCTGCCGTTTGGCCCGCTGCTGTCTCGTCGCTGCGCCTATTGCTAAGTATCAAATTTGTAGTTTATTTTTTCTTTATCCTAATATCGCCCACGCTTTTCTACCTATATTAATAAAAGAACTGAGCCTTTGCTTACTCTTATATTTTTATCCATATACGTATTCCGCGTATATAAAGTTAATAGTACTAAAAGTTTAAGTCTTTTTAAAGACTAACACTAATAATACTATTGATACTATACTATATATACTATATAATTTTACTATATTCAGATAATAATAATTTAAGTCTTAAGTCTTTTTAAAGACTATTCTTAACTTATTATTATTTTTTTCACGTTTAATCTTAATATTTTTTATACATTTTCCCATTATAATATTCGTTTTTACAGACTAACTCTTATATTTTTATCCATATACGTATACGTATATAAAATTAATAGTACTAAAAGTTTAAGACTTTTTAAAGACTTGCACTTATAATACTATTGATACTACTATACTATATAATTATACTTTATTCAAATAATAATAGTTTAAGTCTTTTTAAAGACTATTTGTTTAGCTATTGAGCTTTTTCAATAGCTGTTGCGAATAACAAATAGATGAATATTTTCCGATACTGTTTATTTTGTTTATTATACCGGCAGCTTGGGCCGACCAAGAGCTATATCGAAATCACAAGTTGAGTCTTTGCCGAAAAACGAAGAAGTGACATTTGGCGGGACAGACAGCCGAAATGCAGCGCCCGAGCTTAATGTAGGTAGATAGCAAAGAGATAGTAGATAACAAAGAGAGAGAGTGCGATGCACTATGGGCATCGCCACTGCTATTAATGACTATTTCGGCTTACAATATTAAGAGTATAAAATTAGTCTACTGCACAGTTTTGGCGGCTGCATGACACAACGCAATTCTTAACTTATTATTATTTTTTTTTCAAGTTTAATCTTAATATTTTCTATACATTTTCCCATTATAATATAATGTAATCATTTTTCGGACTAACTCTTATATTTTTATCCATATACGGATTTAGCGCATGTAAAATTAATAATACTAAAAGTTTAAGTCTTTTTAAAGACTTGCACTTATAATACTATTGATACTACTATACTATATATTTATACTTTATTCAAATAATAATAATTTAAGTCTTAAAGACTATTCTTAACTAATTATTATTTTTTTTTCAAGTTTAATCTTAATATTTTCTATACATTTTCCCATTAGAATATAATAAATTCATTTTTACGGACTAACACTTATATTTTATCCATATACGGATTTAGCGCATATAAAATTAATAATACTAAACGTTTAAGTCTTTTTAAAGACTTGCACTTATAATACTATTGATACTACTATACTATATATTTATACTTTATTCAAATAATAATAATTTAAGTCTTAAAGACTATTCTTAACTAATTATTTTTTTTTTTCAAGTTTAATCTTAATATTTTCTATACATTTTCCCATTAGAATATAATAAATTCATTTTTACGGACTAACACTTATATTTTATCCATATACGGATTTAGCGCATATAAAATTAATAATACTAAACGTTTAAGTCTTTTTAAAGACTTGCACTTATAATACTATTGATACTACTATACTATATATTTATACCTTATTCAAATAATAATAATTTAAGTCTTAAAGACTATTCTTAACTTATTATTATTTTTTTTCAAGTTTAATCTTAATATTTTCTATACATTTTCCCATTAGAATATAATATAATCATTTTTACGGGCTAACACTTATATTTTATCCATATACGGATTTAGCGCATATAAAATTAATAATACTAAACGTTTAAGTCTTTTTAAAGACTTGCACTTATAATACTATTGATACTACTATACTATATATTTATACTTTATTCAAATAATGATAATTTAAGTCTTAAAGACTATTCTTAACTTATTATTATTTTTTTTTAAGTTTAATCTTAATATTTTCTATACATTTTCCCATTAGAATATAATAAATTCATTTTTACGGACTAACTCTTATATTTTATCCATATACGGATTTAGCGCATATAAAATTAATAATACTAAACGTTTAAGTCTTTTTAAAGACTTGCACTTATAATACTATTGATACTACTATACTATATATTTATACTTTATTCAAATAATAATAATTTAAGTCTTAAAGACTATTCTTAACTTATTATTATTTTTTTTCAAGTTTAATCTTAATATTTTCTATACATTTTCCCATTAGAATATAATATAATCATTTTTACGGGCTAACACTTATATTTTATCCATATACGGATTTAGCGCATATAAAATTAATAATACTAAAAGTTTAAGTATTTTTAAAGACTTGCACTTATAATACTATTGATACTATTATACTATATATTTATACTTTATTCAAATAATAATAATTTAAGTCTTAAAGACTATTCTTAACTTATTATTATTTTTTTTCAAGTTTAATCTTAATATTTTCTATACATTTTCCCATTAGAATATAATATAATCATTTTTACGGGCTAACACTTATATTTTATCCATATACGGATTTAGCGCATATAAAATTAATAATACTAAAAGTTTAAGTATTTTTAAAGACTTGCACTTATAATACTATTGATACTACTATACTATATATTTATACTTTATTCAAATAATAATAATTTAAGTCTTAAAGACTATTCTTAACTTATTATTATTTTTTTTTAAGTTTAATCTTAATATTTTCTATACATTTTCCCATTAGAATATAATAAATTCATTTTTACGGACTAACTCTTATATTTTATCCATATACGGATTTAGCGCATATAAAATTAATAATACTAAACGTTTAAGTCTTTTTAAAGACTTGCACTTAAGTCTTTTTAAAGACTTGCACTTATAATACTATTGATACTACTATACTATATATTTATACTTTATTCAAATAATAATAATTTAAGTCTTAAGCCTTTTTAAAGACTATTTCTTAATTATCTTATTATTTTCTTTTTGACTTTTAATCTTAATCTATTCTATAAATTTTCTCATTAATATAAATATAAGAATTATATTTATTAAAATAAAAATAATTTTTATATTTTTATTAATATACATATTTGCATATAATTTTAATAGTTTTAGAAGCGAATGTTTTTGTAAAGACCTTCTAATACTATTAATTTATTTATTAATATTGATTGCTATTTTTTGACTAATTACTTATTCATACCATATTATTACATCCATTAAGTATTACTTTTACTCTTTTAAATAGTAGTAGTTCATCATTTTTAAAAATGCCTCGTCTTAATAGACCCACTGCTTCTCAACGAGCAAGAACGCAAATGTTGAGAAATAGGACAAATAGGGAAAACGAAGAGTACGCAGAGGTGGAGAGAGTGGCAAATACATTATCTCAGCGTAGGCGGAGGGAAGATTCCTTAGTCAGGGATGCCGAGCAGGGCGTCAATACAGTGTTTCGAAGGTAGAGACGCTTGAATCGCCCAGTTCGTGCGGTTGAGAAAACGGCTGACACTCAGTTTCGTTCTCAAAAGCGACTTGATCCTGCGATTCGCGCAGTTGAGCAAGCAGCCGATACTCGACGTCGTTCTGCAAGGCGTCAAAATAGCGAGAATCGAGGTGTGAAGCAGGTTAAAAATACTGCTGACCATAGGGAAAGGCGCTTGGATCCTGCTCTTCGCTTAGTTGAGCAAACAGCCGATACTCGGCGCCGTTATTTAAGACGGCGAATCAGCGAGAATCGAGCTGTGGAGAAGGTCCAAAATATTTCTGAGCATAGAGAAAGACGTTTGGATCCTGCTCTTCGCGCAATTGAGCAAGCAGCCGATACCCGACGTCGTTCTGCAAGGCTTCAAAATAGCGAGTATCGAGCTGTGGAGCAGGTTCAAAAAACTGCTGACCATAGGAGAAGGCGCTTGGATCCTGCTCTTCGCGTAGTTAAGCAAGCAGCCGATACTCTGCGCCGTTCTATAAGACGACGAATCAGGAGAATCGTGCTGTGGAGCAGGTTCAAAATACTGCTGACCATAGGGAAAGGCGCTTGGATCCTGCTCTTCGCGCAGCTGAACAAGCAGCCAATACTCGGCGCCGTTCTATAAGACGTTTTGATCCCGCTCGTCGCGCAATTGAGCAAGCAGCCGATACTCGGCGACGTTCTGAAAGGCGACAAAATAGCGAGAATCGAGCTGTGGAGCAGGTTCAAAATGCTGCTGACCATAGGGAAAGGCGCTTGGATACCGTGTATCGCGCGGGTGAGCAAGAAGCAAATACCCTGCGTCGAGCACTGGCAAGAGATACACAGGAACGCTTATTAGAAAGAGAGCGTGATAGATAGGGCTAACAGAGCTAGGGCTAGGGCCGGTAGGGATCGCAGGGCAGTCGAGCAGGCGAGAAATACGCTTGCTCGACGAAGCGCACGATTAGCTGCTCGACAAGCAACGATCGATGCAATTAGAAATATAAGTCAAAGAGTTAGTCAGTATAGAAGCCTTAGAGCTAATAGGGAATCAGAAAATCTTCGGAATGCACTTCGAAGTCAGGAGATTAGACTTGATATAGCTCAGGAAAATAGGACTATTAGAATCAGACCTATTGAAATAGAAGCTCACAATAGGAATGTTAAGCTTGGTCCAGATCAGATTTGCTTTTGTTGCAAAGGATTGTGGTTCCCGAAGCAAATAAGTAAGCTTTCTAGGTCTTATTTGGAAGAACATTGCGAGTTCAGGGAAGAGATATATCAAAATGCAAGACATCTTGCTTTCGCTGGTAATCTTTTCAAGTTTTGCAAAACTTGTCACAGCAATATTAAAGCCGGCCGAAAGCCCAAAGGGGCCATTTCAAATGGCTTAGATTTCCCAGAAATTCATAACTCTTTGAGGGGCTTAACTCCCTTGGAAGAACGACTGATTTCACCTCGCCTTCAATTTATGATTATTAAGTCAATAGGTCATGAGCGTCAAAGCGCTATCAAAGGAGCAGTTGTTAATGTCCCTATTCCAGTAAGCATTATCGTGACGTCTCTTCCACGAGCTTTCAATGAAGCAGAGGTAATTCAGCTCCACCTCAAACGAAGAATGGAATACGGACATGATTTCATGGCAGAAACCATACGGCCTGCCAAAATTGCTGACGCTATTAGGTATTTAGTTAATACTGAACTTTATAGAAAGCCCAATGTGTCAGTTAACGAGCAGTGGATCGCTGACTTCACATCCGATACTGTTCCATTCGTAGCATCTCAAGCTGATGTAGCCTTTGTAGAGGGACAACTAGCCATCCAGCAGGAGGATGAAAACTCGGAGGCGCGTAATCAGAATACAGAAGCCGAAGAACTAAATCTTGGAGGACAAGAAACTTTGCTTGAGAATAACCAGACACATACTGTAGGAATGACGAGAATTACAATAGCTCCAGGTGAGGGCCAAAAGCCTCTCGACGTAATTCTCGATGTTGATTCTGAAGAACTGGCGTTCCCTAGCATATATGCTGGCATTAAAAGACCATCTTCAGAGAGTTACACAACCATAGTTAGATCAGAACTTAGGAATGTAGATAGACGAAGTTGTCGAACTGATAAGTTATTCTTCAATTATAAGAAGTTGGAATTAATAATAATTCGAAATAATATTTCAACTTGCTTACGTAAGCGGAGCGCCTCCAGTGCCATCACAGCTGCTAAGGTACTTAATGAAGATTTTATGGGCAACCTTATTTGTCATGATGAGAGATATAGGATCCTTAGGGGTATTCGCACGTCTCCTGCTCACTGGGAAGATGAGAAGAAAAATGTCATGGCCATGATTCGCCATTTTGGGCTGCCAACCTTTTTCATAACTTTATCGGCCGCTGAAACTAGGTGGCCAGAGCTGTTAGTACTGCTCAGGCGCAATGTAGATAGGGTTAATATAAATGAAGAAGAAGCTTCAAATTTGCAGTTTAGGGAAAAGGCGCGCCTTATAAGAACAGACACAGTGACGTGCGCTAGATATTTTGATTACAGATATAGAGAAGTTTTAAAACTTATGAAAAAGCCTGGAAGTGTCTTTGGAAGTAATTTCGTTACTACCTATTACTGGCGAGTTGAGTTTTAACAGAGAGGTTCGCCTCATATTCACGGCATGTTTTGGCTGAAAAATGCCCCAAAAGTGGATTTAAACAATTAAGTTTGTAACTGTGGATGTTAGAAACCCAGATTTGGCTCCGTATATTGCATACCAAAAGCATAAGCACGGGCTTCTTGTCTCAAAAAAGTGCGGGGACAATCTATTTGTCGTTCCGGTATTCCATACCCTCCAATGCCCCGGACGGAAATATTAAATCCACTTCCCGAAGCAACTCAAAATTCACTTCATCACGAAAACTTTAAAAAAATTCGAGATTTTCTACTTCGCAATCATGGAGATGACCTGATTAGCCCATTTAAGCATATTTGAAAATTTTCTTTCTCACAACCATGTGAGCCTCAGTTACGAGGACTACACTTTTGCTTTAGGTCTAGTTGGAAAAAACCACACATTTTTCTGAAGAAACATTTGCAGAAAGTCAAGTAAATGCTTATAATAAACACATTCTTTCTATGCAAAGGGCAAATATTGATATCCAGTTAATTTTGGACCCTTTTGCTTGCTGTAGCTACATTATTAATTATATTAACAAATCCCAATGGGGTATTTCGATGTTAATGCGAGAAGCAGCTAATGACATTAGAAGAGGCAATTCAAGCATTCGTCAAAAGCTACAGTATCTTGGTCACAAGTTTATTTCAGGCACTGAGATATCTGCTCAGGAAGCCGTATATTGTTGTCTGGGAATGGCGTTGTCAGAAGCAAGTAATAAGTGCGTTCATATAAACACCTTCCCTCCAGAACAACGAGTTCGTAAGCTTAGACCTACACGCGACCTTCAAAATATGCCTCAGAATTCAACTGACATATTTTTGAAAGGATTGCTGGATAGATACGAACAAAGACCAGATTTCCATGAAGGCCTGTGTTTAGCCGATTTTTCAGCAAATTATGAGTTTTCGAAAAGCCGTAGAAGTACTCGTCAGAGGGCAAATAGTAACGATGACACTGAAGAAGGCCATGACGTTTTAGGAGATCTATATTTTCCGCTCCGAGATGGCAGCGGATTCATACGGGAAAGACATAAGGCTAGTATTATTAGGTATAGGCCTTTTCATATTAATATAGTTAGGATCAACTATTTTAGATCATTAGTAATGCTTTTTTCTCCTTGACGAAACGAACAGGTAGATTTAATTCAAAGAAATTGCGAGGAATTTTATAAGGAGAATGGGGAGGCTATTAAAGCCAACTTTGAAAAGTATAATGCCATAGATAATTTAGAAGACGCGTTTGAAGGGCCATGGAGGTAGATAATAGTGAAGAAAATGAAGAAGAGGAGGCCGAACCTAATGAGGAGTTTAGGGCACTAGCAATTCCTGAATTCTCAAATTAATGTTTAAAACTTAAACAACAATTTGTTAGATGTTGATCCGGATAGCAATATCCGGGTAATAAAGCCCTTTAAATTTAGCAAATTTAGTTAGATCTTTAAATTTGGAGCAAAAAACGTTCCATACGGATGTCTTGCATAATGCAAGGACGTATTGAACCTTTTATGAGTTCGTAGGAGGCCGAGCAGGTGTAAGCAAAAGTAGACTCTAGTCTCTATCCAAGGAGTATAACGGTAGAGAAGAATGCGACTAAACTTCTGTAAAATTTTACTGTAGCAAATTTAATATTAATACAGGAAAGACAAACTATTTCAAATCATTAGAAATGTTCCTTTTTCCGAAACGAGAAACGAATAGATAAAGTTATATCAAAGAATTTACGAAGAATTTTACAAAGAGAATGAGGAGGCTATTAAAGCCAACTTAAAAAAATATAATGCCATACATAGTTTAGAAGACAGGCTTAGAAGGAGGAGGCAGATTTTAGGGATGAAAATGGATATGAGGAGGCCGAACTTAATGAGGAGTTTTGGGCATTAGCAATTCCTGAAATATCTTCTCAAATTAATGTTTTAAACTTAAAAAACAATTTATTAGATGTTGATCCGGATAGCAATATCCGGATAATAAAGCTTCCGTCACTTTCGGAATCGGAGGATCCACTCTTCATGTTCTCTCTCCCTGTAAATCAGGCTGGGTCCGCATTTAGAAGTTTAAGCCCGTTTGCAATTGCACTTAATAACATGGCATCCGGCCAAATGACGTCTGATGATTTTAGCTTGCTTAGATCGAGAATTTCCGATTAAAGTCAAATTCCAAATGACTCAATTCACCTTTTTACAAGTAATCAGGACACAGATCGGTACAATAGGGAGAAGCTTAACGCGATACCCACTGCTCAATTTCTCTCGGAAGCTTTAGACTCGGTTAAGTCCGCTCAGATAAGCTTAGAGCAGATGAACAGATGTCTGGAACAAGCTAGGTCCCTAAAAACATCTGAGACACAAGGATTGTGTACCTCACTTTAAAAACCACTGCCAAATATATGATGACGTTCAATGTAGATACATCAGATGGTCTCGTAAACGGAGCCACTGGTGTCCTTAGAGAGATAGGCTTCAGTACGTCCAACACACCAGATCTTCTTTGCATACAATTTTTAGACGAAAGCATAGGAGTAAATGCGCGTTCCAAGCGCTGACATTGTGAGGAGGCTTAATGGACGCCAATTTCGAAAATTATAAAAAGTTTTCAATTTAATTATAATCAGGCAACTACAATTGACCGAAAGCAGTTGTTCCTGCAGAAGCAATTACTATTCTTTAAGTCAAGGAGCTACGTACAGTAAAGTGGGTCGTTCACACTAACTCCAGCATGCAAAGAGCTGCGCTGTATGTAGCCTGTAGTAGTTTGCTATCTTTATGTACCGATCTTTAGAGATTTTTGTTTTATATAAAAGTCCGACCTATCCCTTAAAGAAGTTTGAAACTAAATTTAAGGAGTTATTTCAGCAACACACATTTTAAAATAGTAATTGTTTAGTGTTAGGAGATTTTAACTTGTGCCTCCACTCCATCTCTGGCTGGTGCAAGCAAATTTTTGATTTTTTAGTAGATGTAAAGGGTTTTAGTTCGTTGCTAGATTTGGATTTGTCTACAACCAATAGCAATACGCATATTGATTGGGCGTTTTCAAATATTTTCGATAATCGGGCCACTGTGCGCACATTTGAGACCACATATGGTCTTCACAGGTTATGGTTACCACAGTGCTATATTAGTTAGCGTTAAGGAGGCAGATTAGATTTTTTAGTTATTTATATAATATATTTTTGAATTTTTTTTAGTTATTTAGTTACCAAAAAAAAATAATATTTTAAAATAAGTCTGATAATTTAATTTAATTAAAAAAAAAAGAACACCTTTAAAAAATAATGAATATTTTTAAATAAGTTTGCTAATTTAATTTAATTTAATTTTATAATTAAATTTTTAATTATTTAATTTAATACTAACAATATCTATGCCTCCGTATGCTACGGACAAACAAAATATTTGGGGAACATGGAGTTTTATAAATTTTCCAAAGCTTAAAAACTCAAGTCGACTCGTAGGTCCCCAAAGCTGATTTTGGTTTAAACGACCCCGTTGTAACTCAACGGCCTTCACGTGGTGTTCCCTGGGTACCGATTTCTAAATTTTAATCAGGCATATTTATTGTTTTTTAAATTTAACTGCTGAGTAACGAGATACCCGAGTCAGGGAACTCGACTATAGCGTTCTCTCTTGTTCTTAATTGTTTTGCCGTTAGTATTTTTAATTAAGCACTTTGTGGGAAACCGGATGCAATCCTGTCCAGGGTATGGTGGTGGTCCTACCTCCGCTGTACGGATCTTTTGTACATTTTCACGATTTTTAACAGAGCCAGAAAGATCAGTATAGCAGCGATGAATTCCAGGGTATGTTGCACTCCTTTTATTTCCTGCTTGTGGTCGACAACCTCCACGGTGTTGATCACATTTGCTGTGTTGTCAGAAGCTTTAGACTCCTTGCCGCCCATCCTGAGAGTTTCGTGGGACTATGGTCTTCCTCCAAAGTGTGTTCCTTGTTAGTCCTGTTATTTCTTTTAAAGGATGCTAGTGTCCTTGCTCCTTTATATTTTTTCTTCGTGACTAGAGTTATCCTTGAGTCTTCCCGGCGATAGACTGAAGGATAATTGCCCGGGTATTTTATGTACGGATAATTACCTCTGGGTATTAACTACGGGTATTTACCCCGGGTACCGACGGGCTACGGGTGTTTACCCGGGTACTGACTTTTCATCGGTGAGCCATGGTCTTTTTATACCGGCATAGGTTTTTGCTGATCTATTGGTCTTCTATGCCAAGGAATCATATTTCCCACCTAGGAATCATACTTCTCGCTTTCCCCTATTTTGGGGAGTCAATACCCCCTTCGGTGAAGTGTGCCCGTAACTGGTGTTGATTTTCTTTACTTTCTGCATTCTATTGCGGCCGCTGACCGGGTCATCGGAGACTCGTTTATTGTCGACTTGCATTTTCTTCGTCGCAATCCAACTGAGTCAACGGGGTGATGGTACCCCTTCCCCTGCTTTTAGATTCTGGTTTTGAATCTTCAAAGTCTAACGATCTCCCGAAAAGGGTGTACGCAACAGGCTCGAAGTGATCGATGCTGTTACGCATGGAATGATTTCGCAAAAAGAAAAACCGTACGCTTTTTATACCCGTTACTCGTAGAGTAAAAGGGTATACTAGATTCGTTGAAAAGTATGTAACAGGCAGAAGGAAGCGTTTCCGACCATATAAAGTATATATATTCTTGATCAGGATCAGTAGCCGAGTCGATCTGGCCATGTCCGTCTGTCCGTCCGTCTGTCCGTCTGTCCGTCCGTATGAACGTCGAGATCTCAGGAACTACAAAAGCTAGAGTGTTGAGATTAGGCATACAGACTCCCAAGACATAGACGCAGCGCAAGTTTGTCGATTCAGGTTGCCACGCCCACTCTAACGCCCACAAACCGCCCAAAACTGCCACGCCCACATTTTTGAAAAATGTTTTAATATTTTTCCATTTTTGCATTGGTCTTGTAAATTTCTATCGATTTGCAAAAAAACTTTTTGCCACGCCCACTCTAACGCCCACAAACCGCCAAAAGCTGCCACGCCCACACTTTTGAAAAATGTTTTGATATTTTTTCATTTTTGTATTAGTCTTGTAAATTTTTATCTATTTGCCAAAAAACTTTTGGCCACGCCCACTCTAACGCCCACAAACCGCCAAAAACTGTCCTTCGCACTTACACTAGCTGAGTAACGGGTATCAGATAGTCGGGGAACTCGACTATAGCGTTCTCTCTTGTTTCTTGTAGGTTTGTTGTTTCTTTTTCCTTTTTCTTTGCTTGTAGATGGTTCTCGTACTAGCAACTCGTTGTTCTAGGTTCTTATATGTTTGATAATTCTGCGTGAGCTTACGGTGATTTATGGGTATGACGATTTTCCCGGTTTATCGTCCTTACCGGACTTCTGGCAAAACGACAAGTGGACTCATGGAATCGAGACGTGCACGGATTCTACCTGGGTGTTGGCGGTAGAAATCCACTCCATATCCACACGTATAGCAAATCATATTGTGCAAAGAGTTTCCGCACCCAGGCGCTGTTCTGTTGGACTCGCGGCTGTCTCCCGCTCTGCATTGAAATCCATCAACTTTTTGATCTTCATTAGGTCACCTAGGTCCGGTATCTGCTGCGGAGTGGCCGTTCGTCTGGGCTCCCTTAACCGATGCTTTTGGCTGGTAAAACATTCTTGCGACACTTGTTCTAGTGTCGGGGTATCTTGATGTCTTGGAAAGCTATCTGTGGGGTTTCTCGGTAGTCCAGGTGGTGGGGCCTTTCTCGGTTGCTCGGCAAAGGTTTGGGTGGCTTGTAACTCAGCCACTTCCTTCTTCAAAGCGTTTATTTGAGCGATCATTACCAATTGTGCATATCTACTTTGCCTTACTAAAACCAATAGTTCTCTTTCCCGCCTATCGGCAGTCTCCGAACGGTCTTCTGATCTTGCCTGGTACCGTGGAAGCATGCTGGAGCGTCCTTTAGGCGGTCCTAGTGGTAAATCATTCCTCCGGCTGCTTCATCCATCGTGCTTTCAATCTGTTCGGACAAGTGTCCTAACTCTTCCAGCTGGTTCTCGAAATTTTGAAGACTCTCTTGATTTAGTGCCTGGGGTGTCTCCCGCACTTGCACTTCGTGGTGCACGACCCGCTTCTTGTGTTCGCGATCGTGTTACTCTCCCGGTGGAGGGTTGAAACAACACTTTCTTTTTTGCCCCCCTCATTTACGTATTTGGATTGTTCTATTTGATACTTGTTTTTTGGGGTTCTGCTTCGTATGCAGCTTAATATATTACACGATCTACCGTGAACGTTGCTGATTACAACTGTTAAAATAAGATAGGTAAGCTGGGGTGCTGTTACGCCATTAATAAGTCTCTCCTCAGTCAAAAACTCGTCCGGTATTTAAGCCCCAAAAAAAAAAAATTACTACCTGGAGATGTTGGTCGTTGCCCTGACATGGTTACACCCGGCCAACATGCCTCCGTCTTCCACTGCTCTTTCTAGGTTTCGTACGTGAACTGGCCCGCCTTTTCCTGGGGAGCTTTTAATATGGTTCCGTACGTGAACTGGCCCTCTTTTTTCCTGGTGAGCTTTTACGATGGTTCCATATGCGAACTGGCCCACCTTTTCCTGGGGAGCTTTTACTATAGTTCCCTATGTGAACTGGCCCATCTTTTCCAGGGGAGCTTTTACTTGGTTCCATATGTGAGCTGGCCCACCTTCTCCTGGAGATGGTTTTACGATGTGAACTGGTCCACCTAAGACGGTGTATGTCCAAAAACCCCCTCCCGCCAGTCGTCGGAAAATCAGGCTGTTTGGCCGATATTTGCGGACTCCACAACCTGCTGCTATTTGACCGTTACGTTCGGACTTCACAACAGTTTTCCTATTTCCCTGGCCACGTGCCTCACAAACGACCTGGCTACTTGGCCTAGTACGCCGGCAGCGTGAACCAAAATTAGTCTTGGAAAGCCGCAAAGAGTCGAGCCCCTCAAACGACCTGGCTTCTTAGCCTAGTACGCGGGCAGCGTCGATTTTACGTTTTCCGATCAGTTCCCCCACCCCCTTTGTGCTGGATCGTCAAATAAACGATATACCCGCACCGCACCGCTAAATGCGTTACCATTATATCTGCGATCATGTCTTCTTTGGACTCAACCTTCTCGAACGACCTGGCTACTTGGCCTAATACGTTGGAAGCGTGAGCCACCCTCAAATTATATTTACGTTAACTCCAAAAAAAAAAGGTGGATCGGCCCTTAGTTGTTTGATATTATAACAAGGAAATCTCCCACATTTTTGAATTAAGGAATTTTTTTCAAACCGATTTTTCTAATGACAAAACAAAGGTCTTACGATTTTAAAAGGAAAATAAACGAAAGTGATCTCTAAGTCAGGCCTCTATTCTGAACCATTTACGCGCGTTCTCGGTTGCAGAAGTTGGGGACTTTAAGTTAGACTAAATGTTAAAAGAATTATTAAGCGATCGCTAACTTTACTTAAGTCCAATATTCTATACATAGTCTTATTATTTAGGACACTAAAACATGGAAGTCAGACATGATAAAAACATGATATTATAACAAGGAAATCTCCCACAATGGTGGTTAGCCATTTGATTAATGGATCAGCGGCTAGCTATGCAGCAGCGTGGGAGCTTATCTGCTATCGCTATGAGAATAGCAGACAAATATTCTCCCACTTCAACAAATTAATGGAACTGGAGTGCTAGCTGCCCCATAATGAGATAAATTTAGGGAAGTTTTTGGATACTGCGAAAGGAAAAATAGAAAGCTCTGCTGACGTAATTTTAGCAGAAATTCTACTGCTGAAATTTTCGCCAGAAGCCTTGCAGCTGTATGAACAGCATGTAAAAAAGGCAAGAGCTATACAGTCCTTACAAGACGTACTGGAGTTTATTGAGCAACAATACAACTCAGTAAATGCCATTACCAAAAAAAACGCTCAGCTTGCTACAAGAAAAGTGCAATTTAGAACGTGTGCCTTTTGCTCTAAGGATGGCCACGATATGATAAAGTGTCTCAAATTCAGAGCACAATCAATCGAAAAAAAAAAGAATTCGTTCAAAAGAACAGCATGTGCTTTAGATGCTTTGGAAAGCATAATGCTATTGACTGCAGAAAGGAAGTTACATGCAATCTATGCTCCAAAGGACACAACAGCCTTCTTCATGAAGACACAAAACGCAGTATCAACAGCAATAGCCTTAAGCAAGGTCAAGACACACTATTGGCTACAGCTGTTGTTTTACTGAAAAACAAAGCTGGAGGTTACAACGAGTTGAGGGCGCTTATTGACGATGGATCCCAGATCCCCTCCTTCAGAGGAGGCAGCACAAATATTAAGGATTTCCAGAGTAACGAGAACTATAGAGGCTGAAGGTATCTCCCAGACTACTAATCTTTTAAAAATAGTGTCCACCTGACGATCAAACCAAAACATCAACGGAAGCATTGGTTTTACCAACACTCCATAGAGCCCTTCCCAGCAAAAAGTTTGATATTAATATCAACAAAGAGTGGAAAGGCTACAGGCTAGCAGATCCACGATTCAACGAGTCAAGCAGAATTGACTTGGTGATAGGTGTGGATCTATTTCCCCTGATTATGATGGAGAAAATATAAACCGTGAATGGAATCTTGGGACAAAAAACCAGATTTGGATGGATTGTGTCCGGAAATATAACTCGAGCAGCAAAGCAAAAAATTATAAGTGCCACTACAACAATAAATCTAAAGGACCTGGAACGCTTTTGGGAATTGGAAGATGAAGCCGATGAGACGATTACATACAATGCAGAATGCGAAAGAAAATTCCAAGAAACAACTGTCATCAACGAGGAAGGCAGATTTGTGGTTTCAATTCCATTCCACAAAGAGGCAAAGCTGGGAGACTCTCGCAAAGAGGCCATGGGTTATGCAAATGGAAAAGAAGGTTCAAAGAAACCCAAAGAACTGGGCTGCATACAACGAATTCATGAAAGAATACCTTAAGATGGGACATATGGAATCTGTAAAGACAACGGGTCAAGGTAAATACTATTTACGATTTACTATTTAAGCTACGAGTAGTTTTTGACGAATCCGCAAAGACGACAAATGGACTAAGCCTAAATGACGTTATTATAGCTGGTCCTAAGATTCAAAAGGATATATTCCATATTCTAATTAAATGGCGCAAGTGGCAATATGTTATGGCAGCTTACATTGAAAAAATGTATCGCCAAGTAAAGGTTGCTGAGAAAGACCAAGAATGCCAATATATCCTATGGAGAGATGATCCAAAATTACCGATCAATGAGTTAACAACCGTAACATATGGCACATCGGCAGCACCTTTCTTAGCAGTCCGATGTCTACGAGAGTTGGCAGATCGCTTTTGCCAAGAGGATAGCGTCTTAGCAGAAACAATTAGAGACGACTTTTATATGGATGACCTCATAACTGGTGGAGACACAGTCAACGAGTACTATGAGCTTCAAAGGAAATTGAGACAAGTAATGGAGAAGGCCGGCATGCATCTGCGAAAATGGGTTCCAAATGACAAACGTATTTTAGCCGACATTCAGGACGACGGTGCTACGGAGAAAATCTGCATTGAGGAGAATGAATCGATCATAACCTTAGAACTTCAATGGGATCCGAAGAAGGATACATTTACGTTTTCGGCAGAAAACACAGTTGTCCAGAATTTTGTACCCACTAGGATGGTTGGCACCTGTAACGATTCAAGGCAAATGTTTCATTAATGAACTGTGGAAGTTACCGATGACTTGGGACGTTGAATTGGAATCCAACTTAGCTAACTGGTGGATGGAATATGCTAAAGGTCTATCATATTTAGAAGAAATTAGCATTTCACGCTGGACTGGATGCTCCAAAGGTATTATGGAGCTACATGGATTCTGCGATGCAACAGAGAAAGCATATGCAGCAGCTGTGTATACAAAAGTAGGCGGCAGAGTTACTTTGCTAGCATAAAAAACCGGAAAAAATTCCAATGTTGGAATTATGTGCTGCGCATTTATTAGCAAAGTTATTAGCGAAAGTGTAGGCTATATGGAGCAACAAGATCAAAACGCATGCATGGAGTGATTCGCAAATTACTATTGCTTGGATACAGAACAAGCGCAGCAGAGATAAGTTCGTGGAAGAAATCAATAAACTAATTCCCAATGTCAAATGGAATTACGTTAAATCGGCAGAAAATCCAGCAGGCGTGGCTTCAAGAGGGATATCACCGCATGCTCTTAAAATCTGTGAAATTTGGTGGTGGGCCGAATTGGCTAGCCATAGATGCACAACACTGGCCCACTCAAAAGGAATCGGAAATTGTTGTGGTATCCACATTGATAAAATCCGAATATCTGCAAAATCAGCTTTATAACAAAGCTGAAAGGAAAATCGCAACAGCCGTCACATCTTACGGTGGAGGAATTAAAGCTAGCGAAGATTGCCGTGGTAAAAATACAACAACTGCTGGATTTTGGACACGAAGTCAGACTACTCAAAAACAAAAAAACCATTAGACCCAAAGAGTAAGTTACAAGCGCTAAATCCGTTTTTGGATAGTGATGGCGTACTTCGAGTTGTTGGACGATTACAAAACGCAATGCTGCCCTATAATGTGACACATCCAATTATACTGGATAAGTCACATTTGACTTGGTTAATTGCAAAGGATGCTAATAAAGAAACTCGGCGGAATTAACATTATGAGAACTTATATTTAGAGAGAGTTCTGGATACTTGGCGTACAAAATTCCTTAAAGAAATATTTAAGGGAATGTATTGTATGCATACGATACAAGCAAGAGATGTCCAGTCAACTGATGGGAATTTTACCAGTTTATCGAGTAACGGCTGATTACTCGTTTCAAAATACTGGAATCGACTACGCCGGACCGTTCCAAATTCGCTGCTCAAAGGGAAGAGGTCAAAAAACGTATAAAGGATACATTTGTGTTTTTTTTTAGATGGCAACAAAAGCGATACATCTGGAAGCTGTTAGCGACCTTTCGTCAGACAAATTCCTGGAGGCTCTTCGACGAATCTTTGCAAGACGAGGCAAGAGTGAGAACCTATACTCAGATAATGGAACAAACTTCGTGGGAGCTTCAAGAGTATTGGACAAAGAATTTGTAGCTGCCATTAAAAACAATAATGAGTTAGCACCTACACTAGAAAAAGAAGGCATCAAGTGGCACTTTAATCCCCCGGAAAGCCCCCACATGGGAGGTTTATGGGAAGCTTGTGTAAAATCAGTGAAGCATCACCTTAAACGAGTTATTGGTGAAAACAGCTTTACATATGAAGAATTTGCATCGCTGCTATGTCAAATCGAAGCAGTGCTAAGCTCGTGTTCATTAGTCACTGTAAGGAGCGAAAACGATGGTGAGGACATATTTACGCAGGGTAATTTTCTTGGGGGGAAGATCTCTAATTGGAGCTCCTGAACATTTTGACGAAAGTAGACAATCAGCTCTTTGGATAGATGGAAGCTTATTCAACGCATCAGAGGTGATTTTTGGAAGTAATGAAAAGAGGAGTATCTGGTTTCATTGCAACAGCAAGCCAAATGGCGCCAAGAAAAGCAAAATCTGAAGGAGGGACAGCTTATAAAACATGAGAACACTCACCCTGCACGATGGCCAATGGGAAAAATCATTAGTACGACTAAAGGACAAGATGATAAATTCCGGGTAGTCACGGTTAAAACAAACGATGGGGAAGTAAAAAAAATTGATAAACAAGATCTCTCAACTTTCTGTTAGCGAAGCAAAACCAGCTGGAGCTGCAACGCCATCTATAACGGAGTCAATGCAGCTATGCAACGACAAGAAGGTTAGGCAGCGAGTTCCAAAAGACAAATGGAATGGCACTGGAAGCATAGCTACTGTGCAATGCTGTTTATTGATATTGCAAGCTAGAACTGCGACAGAAAATTCGGAACCTCGAAAACAGGCCAAAGAACTTGGGAAAACTTACGACATCGACGCAAAAGCTGCAGTTATAGTTATGGTAAACAAAATTGGTAAAATTGAAGTCGCTACATCCAGTTGGCAATTATTGTTTTATTATGACATGCAAGCCTATTTTGATGTCATAAAACAATCAGAGGACTTCCTGGAAAAATCCCGCTTGATTTGCGAAAAAATGGGAGACTTCAAGGACTACTGCGATTCCTTCGGCACGACAATACGGACAAAAATTGACAATATCAAAGAAAAAGACAAAATACTACGGCACCGTACCAACAGAAAGAAAACGTTTACACTGTTCTTTGATATCGGAAATGCAAATAATATACATGAAAATATGAAAACGATCATAAAAAACGAAAAACATCTAATGGAATATGTTGACAATCTGACCTCGGTCATCAATGCCACCGAAGAATTAGTAAGAGCAACTACGATAGAAGCAAACCGGAATTTGGGAAAACTGACCCAAAAAGTCAATATTATTGCAGAAACCATGAAGGAGCACTTTCTGGAATTGTAACGAACTGATTTTCTTATTTCTGCTCGCTACGAAATGCAACGGCTAGCTCAGAGAGTTTGTTTGTTCGTCCCACCAAATTTATGATTTGTGTGATTGCCCGACCAAAAAGAACACAGATTCTCAGGGTTAAATCAACTTTATTTAGCGTCACTTGCTGAACAGGATTCGGCGACCTTCGCCGTCGGATGCGCGTCGTTACTCCTTCGTCGTCCCTCCTTCGTATGCCTGCGTCGCTTCCGAGGGGGAATCCGCACCGGCTCGGCTGGGGCTTAGGATGTTATGGCGGCAGGGTGTGTCGTCCGAAAGACAAGCTAGTGCTCCTCTCCGAACCACCTTTGCCGACCACTGACTCCACCGTCCCTTCCTGCGTATGCCAGGCACTTGTTGCCCTTGCCGACGGATAACCTGCGGGCTCGACCAGGGCTTAGGATGTTATGGGGGCTGGGTGTATCGTCCGTGAGTTAAGCTAGCGCTCCTCTCCGAACCACCGCAGCGACCACTGACTCCACCGTCCCTTTTCTGACCACGCTAGGTCCTGGTGTTGCTCGTCCTTCGCTGATCTTTACTTGCGCAGATCCACTCGGGATGCTCGCTTGACGCACTTGAGTTTCCGCTGCTTCATTGTCACTCGGTATTGACCATCCGCCCGTGTGGCGTACTTTCGCTGACTTCCGCGTAACTTTCCCGACCGATTGTGTGGCTGTTTGGCCCTTCGCGTACTTCTTCTTGACTGTCCCAAGCAGCGCCGGCGCCGTCCCTTATATCGGCTGCGGGAATCCCGTTATTTCCCCTTTTGCACACGGCTCGCTCGGGTCCAAGGTCCAAACATGTCCCGTTAGTTCACGGTGCGTCCTCTTTGTGCCTGTCCAAAGTCCGCACCGTTACCGTATGACCTCTATGCCCTTGGCGGGTTTGAGTCCAAGGTGCAGCGCGGTACCGTTAATTCACGGTCTCTCCGCTTTGCCGGGGTCCAAGGTCAATTATTTCCCGTTTGACCTGACCGCCCTTGACTCCTCTCGCATTTCAGCCGTCTTCGCTGTTGCTACGCCGATCTCCGGCACCCGGATTTGTGGGGAGTTTTAAGACTCCTCACATCTCCCCCTTTCTTCGGAAGCTTTTGAAAAGGACGTTGCTTCCGGCGGTCCTCTGCTTTGGCTCCTCCTTGCATAGGCAACTTCCTCGATCTCCACTCGTCGACCCTGCGCCCTTCGTTCTCAGCCTGGCAGTCGCAGCTTATTAGACCCCGTCGTTCAGCGTCTTGACTTGGCATCTTGAACACCCTTGCGCCTTCCTGATCGCAGCCTCTACGTCTCATCCTGTTCGAGCATCTCGACGTGTCATCTTGATCCTCACCGTTCCTTACTCCTCACGTCGACCGGCGCCTCCTTGATCTCAGCCCGACAGCCTCAGCCTAGTAGACCCTGTCTTTCGACATCTTGACTCGGCATCTTGATCCTCGCGTCCTTCTCCAGCTTCCTGTATTTGTTGCCGGGTGCCTCTGGTCGCCAGCTCCGCATTTAAATTTCCCGCCGATGAGCGCTTTCCATCTCTGGCAACTCCACCGATACTCACCATGATCGAGTTATCGATGTTGGCGACCGGCGTTGCCACTTCCGATTCCTACCGATGTTGTCCCATCGCTGAGTGCGCGATCGAGTTATCGATATTGGCGACCGGCGTTGCCACTTCATGTTCCGTAATTCCGATGTCGTGCCGATTGCTGTCAATAGTGTGACAGCGTGTTGAAAATCAATATAAAATCCAGTATTTGTTGTTCCCTATCGATCTCACTATCGTTCGACCGCTATTATCGTAGCGCCCCCATCCCGATTTTCACTAAGCACGTGGATTTTGGAGTTGCAGCTCAATGGAGGTAAGTTACGGAATTTCGCGTAAAAACCGCCATCTTTACTCAGCCTCTCTTCGTTTCAGCTCCTCGAATATGACATGATGCCCCTTGATGCTCCAGGGTTGCCGGCCCTGGACACGGGCACCCTGGAGGCCCTTCCGCAGGGATCCCTGATGAACGCGCCTACATGCTCCGGGCGGCTGCCCCTGGCCTTCAAGCGCCCTGGAGGCCTCCTTCTTCGTCTCCGCGCGTGCGGCAGCCTTGCGTCGACTTGCCGGCCCGCGTGCCTGGCCCCGCGTCCGTTCGCTGGCCCGCGTGCCTGTTGGCTGCCGCGGATACTCCTTATTTTTTAAATGTGAGCAATGTGTGCCCTTGCCCTCCCCTGTCCCAACAACTCTGTTTTCGCTTTCTTTTTTTGCTGATCTGTGTTTATTGTGGCACGTATACTCGTATGTCCCCGCCGCGACGCACCTTCAGCCGGAACCGCTGGCCGTCCAGTAAGAAGAGCTTGGCCCAGCGGTCCTTGTGGCTTCTGCCCGCCTGGCCCTCGGCCTCCTCGACCACTTTGGGTGGCCACTCCGCGCGCTCGACTTCCCGCCACTGCTTCTCACACAGCGACTGCTGCCTGCGGAGACAGGGTCGCTGCGGTGGCTGTCTTGCCTCAGGGCATGACTCCTGCCGCGCGAGTTTCGGTGGTGGTGGTGCGGGCCACACCCACGGACCCTTCTCCGGGTTCTCCTCTGCGCCTCCGTCCTCCATCCGTGCGCGAACTCGCGGGTCGCGCGCTCGCTTCTCCACCGGCCTCCACCCGACCGCGCCCACCTCCTCCCATACGCGGGCCTCCGGCGTGTCCTCCGGCGTTGCGGGCCATGTACACGTCACCGTTTGCTGGTGCCACCGGCGGCCGCCAAGGCCGATTGTGCGCAGCGTCTGCGCGACGTGCGCCTGGTCCACTTCCCAGGACTGCTGCCGCTCGCACCGGGGCCCCTCCTCATCCTGGGGTGGCGGTGGTGCTGGCGGCGGTGTCGGCGTGCGTGACGGTGGTGGTGGCAGCGGCTGCGCCGGTGGCGGTGGGGGCGGCTGTGGCAACGGTGGCTGCGACTGCGCCGGTGGCGGCAGCGGCGGCTGTGGCTGCGGGGTCCGTGGCTGCGGTACCCACAGCGCCTCCTCCTCCTTTTGCCACTCCGACAGGCGTTTTTGCCACGCGGCCTTGGCGGCGGCTGCCTTCCGCTCCACCACCATCCGCTCGAATCGTGGCAGCGTGGCGTTCCGCGCGTCCGCGAACTTGCGCATCTCCCGCAGGTCCTCCGACGGCATCGCGTCTCCTAGTCGGATCCGCCCGTGGCCCTGCGTCGCCCGCCGCACGCTGCGGTAGGCCATCCTTGCCCTCGCGCTCCGGCCTCCTTCGTCCTTTTCCGAGGACACCACCGGGGTGACGGCCTCACCCCCGTCGTCCTCCTCGCTCTCTGAAGACAGGGACACGTGTGCCACTGGCCCCTCGGCCATCGCCTCCTCTTCCGACAGCTCCGTGTCGGGCACCTCCTCCGTGTCCTCCGGAACCGGGGATGGGGATCGCAACACCAGGGGTGATGCCAGAAGCTGGAGATAGGACTCAACGTCCGCCCTCCATGTCGCTCCGGGCTGTTCCCCAGTGCCGGTCGCCTTCACCTCCCGGTTGTTCTGTTCGCTACGTGTGGTCATCCTGCCGACTTCATTTTGAAAGACCGCCTTTCGCTTCTTTCGCCGCGACGAAACCTCGGTTTTCGATCTGCTCCTTTCCGCCGTTATTCCGCGGGGCCTGTACCGGTAACGGGGTTCTCCTCCGTGCACCTGCCTCCCACAGAATTCGCAACTATGTGCGTTAGCCGTTAACGGTTTTCCGGCTGTGTACCCCCCCTGTCCCGCTCTCGCGCTCCAACGGGCCTTTTGTGTGTGTGTGTGTGTGTGTGTGAGTGTTTATCTGAGACTTCCGACTTTTCGATACCCTGTATCGTCTTCCCCCCTTCTTCGCGAAAGGTTTTATTGTTGTGTGTCGCTCTCGTTGTCCTCTGTCCCGCCGGCGCCCGCGCTTCCCGGCTTCAAATCGCTAATATGAGCCGTTTTTGTCTTCCTCGTTGTTGCGTTTTCCAAAATACAAATTACCGGCGGCGTGAATTTCTTTATTTTGAAAGGCCCGTCGAACCTTGGTGCCAGCTTTGCCGCGAAGACCTCAGCTACTTTTGACAGGTGGTGCTTTTTGGCCCATACAGTTTCGCCCACCTTGGGTTTCCACGGCCTCCTTCGGAGATTATAGTGGCGCGCCTGATCCGCTGCCTTTTCCATGTTTCTCCGCACCAGTTCGAAGATCTCCTTGAGTTTTCCCGCGTTTTCCGCCGGCGTCTGTGGACATCTGCCCGCTCCGGCCGTCTGTTCGTCGAACAACGCATTCGGCAGCCTCGGTTCTCTTCCCTGCGTTATAAATGCCGGCGAGTATCCGGTGGTTTCTGCCACGCTCGTGTTTACAGCCAACTGCAGCTCTGGCCAGTTCTCGTCCCATGTCCTCTGATCGGCCCCCGTGAACTGCGCGATCATTGTCTTCACGGTCCTGTTGGCCCTTTCTCTCGGGTTTTCTTGTGGAGTATATGGAGCCGTGAGCTGGTGTTTTACACCCAGCTCCGCCAAAAACCTCTTGAACGCCCTGCTCGTGAACTGGACTCCGTTGTCCGGGATCATGACTTTTGGCACTCCGTACCTGGCCACTATCCGCTCTCGCACGGCCTTTCGTAGCGTCTCGGTGGTCGCCCTACGCATCGGAACGATCTCGGTCCACTTGGAGAACCTGTCCACCAGGACCAGCAGCATCGAATTGCCGTGCTTCGACCTCGGCAAGGGGCCCACGAAATCTGCACACACGGTGGCCCATGGTTCTTTTGGCACCTGGGTCTGCCTTTTTTCGGCTGCTTGCAGCTGGTTGGGCTTGTATCTCATGCAGCTCTCGCAGTTCCTCACGTATTTCCTGACGTCTCGGTGCATTCCTGGCCAGTGGTACCTGGCTGCCACCCTCGCCATAGTGTTCCGACTTCCCAGGTGTCCCGCCGTCGGAATGTCGTGGTTCTCGGCCATGACGCGCTGCCTCTCCCTGGTTGGTACACACAGCTTCCATGACACCACATCCTCGTTTCCTGCCCGGTGCGGAATGTGCCTATACAATTGGCCAGCCTCCTCCAGGTAGTCCGGGTACTTTTGGGGCTCCTGCTTTATTTTCCTCCGCATCTCATCTATCCACCTGCACTCCTGCTGCTCGTCCGGTTGCCCTTCTTCCTTCGCAGTTATCCTGCGGCTCGTTTCCTGCACCGGCTGTCTCGATAGTGCGTCCGCGACGATGTTCAGCTGGCCCTTTCTGT
This sequence comes from Drosophila yakuba, assembly GCF_016746365.2. Lineage (NCBI taxonomy): Eukaryota > Metazoa > Arthropoda > Insecta > Diptera > Drosophilidae > Drosophila > Drosophila yakuba. The sequence continues at coordinate 22,514,474 of NC_052527.2, read as the reverse complement.
ATGAAATCTCGAAGTCGAATTGTTGGAGCTCCAATGCCCATCTCGCGATCCTTCCGGACGGGCTCTCGATGCTGTTCAGCCACTTCAGGGCCATGTGATCCGTTACTTTGAAATGGTAGCCCTCCAGGTACGGTCTTAATTTCCTGACAGCCCACAGTATTGCTAAACACTCCTTCTCTGTTGCAGAATAATTTTTCTCCGCTCCGTTCAGAGCTCTGCTGGAGTACGATATGACCCGCTCGTCTTGCTCGGAGTGCTGTGTGAGGATAGCGCCCAGCCCGTAGTCGCTGGCGTCCGTCTGTAGCACGAACGTCCTTGTGAAATCGGGGCATGCCAGGATCGGCGACCAACCTAGTTTTGACGGCCTCGAATGCTTATTGGTGGTCGTCAGTCCATTCCCATTTTGCTTGTTTCTTGAGGAGTGCGTTCAGCGGTTGTACCAACGTCGCAAAATCCGGTACAAAACGTCTGTACCACGACGCCACTCCTAGGTACTGTCGCAGCTCCTTCACGTTTCCAGGGGGCTTTAGCTGAGCTATTGCCGCTACCTTCTCCGGATCCGTTCCGATGCCCTGATCTGTCACTCGGTGGCCCAGGTATTGCAGCTCCTTTCGAAAGAACTTGCACTTATCTGCGTTAAATTTCAGGTTTGCCGCCCTCAGCCTCCGGAAAACCTCTTTCAGGTTGCGCTTATGCTCTTGTAGTGTCCGTCCGATCACAATTATGTCATCCTGGTACGCAAATGCGTGTGGCATCATCTCGAGACCTATCACCTGGTCCAACGCCCGCTGGAACGTTGCCGATGCGAAGTGCAGTCCGAACGGCATTACTTTCCACTGGAACAGGCCCTTTCCCGGCACCGTAAATGCCGTATATTGCCGACTTGCTGCTGCCAACGGAATCTGCCAGTACCCGTCCTTCAAATCCAGACTGCTTATGTATTTCGCCTCCCTTAATTGATCCAGAATGTAGTTGATCATTGGCATCGGGTACGCGTCCTTCACGGACTTTGCGTTTATTTGGCGGAAATCCACACACAAACGCCACCGACCCGTCTTCTTTTTCACCATCACTATGGGAGAGCTGTACGGACTCCTAGACGGCTCGATGCACCCCTTTTGTAGCAACTCGTCGACCTTGGCGTTGATCTCCACCTGCATCTTCGGGTTCTTCGGGTAGAAGCGCTGTTTGACCGGTTGATCGTCTTTCATCGTGATTCTGTGCACCGCCACCGTTGACGTCCCTTGGACTCTTCCCAACTCTGCTAGCTCTGCCTTCAGGAAGCCGTCAATATCTTCCTCCGCAAAGTCGGTCGTCCTTTCCACGATTGCCACTGACAGCTTCTCGCGTGCATTGCTTCGAACCAGCTGTCCCGCAGGTATCGTTGCGCTTAGACCCGCGCATGCTATCCTGGCTCCAACTTTCGTTAGGAAATCCCATCCCAGTACTAGAGTGTCGATGATGTTGTGGAGGATTAGCAGTTGCATTCTTACGGCCCTCTCAGTCCTACGTCCACTTCGAGCAGCGATGTGACCTCCTCAAATCGTCCATCAGCCATCCGCACTCTTCTCGTGGCTACGACCTCTCCCACTGCCCGCAACCTGTCCGCCAACTCTTCGCTAATAAAGCTTGCTGTGGCTCCGGTGTCCATCGTGGCCTTAACTTCCATTCCGTCTATGAGCACTGTGGCGGACAGTTGCCTTTCTTCCGCCTTCAGCTTGCCCATTAATTTTGAGGGGCAGCACCTTGCGAACCCTGGTTGCCCCTCTGAGGCTGGAGTCGCATGGCGTTTCCCGATCTTGGGCAGCATTCTGCGGTCTTCGGGCCGATTCTCTCGCACGCCCAGCAAAATGTGATCGGTCGGTTCCGACACTCCCGCATCCAGTGATCCTGGCTTCCGCACCTATGGCAGGCTTGCGCTGGGTTCAACACAAACCCCCGCCGCGCCGGGTCTGGTCCTCGCCCGTTCGTTTCGTGCCTCGATGGTCCTGTGGGCTCCTCTTGGCACCTTCTGCACACCGCGTGCTGTTCCCCTCTTGGGAAATCCCGCTGGTGGCGGGCTCTGTGCGTCCGCTCTGACTCGAACCGCTCCCTTTGGAAGTCCAGTTCCTCGAATTCGTCGGCCAGGACCATCAGAGCATCCAGGTGTCGGCACTCGTACGGGCGGACAAACATCCGTAGAGCTGGAGTGCTGTTCTCCCTTATCCTCTCCAAGGTCTCTTTCTGGGCCATCCCCAAAGGCCGCATTAGGGTCTGCATGTCCACCATGTAATCTTTGAAGCACTCGCCATGCCGCTGCTTCCTCTGCCTGACCTGGTCTGCCAGCTCCGTCATGAAGCCTCTGGGCAGGAAAAATTCTTGGAAGCTGTGGATAAATTCAGCACATGTCTCCCAGAATCTGTTGTTGGCGATGAACCACTTTAGGGCCCTGGCCTTCAGCAGTTCCGGCATCGCTCGCGGGATTTGGTTGATATCCAGGCCGTACGTCATTGCTGTCCACTCCACCTGCTCCAGGAACTCCAATGGCTTGTCGTGACCGTCGTACCGGAAGCTCCACCCCCGCACCTGTTTCGCCACCTTCGCGTAATCCGGAGGGGCTACCCTTGCGATGTCTCGCTGATCGCGGCTGGGCTCCCGCCTCTCCCTTCTCTCGCGGCTGCTTTCCCGCCGTTCACTCCCGGTTTCCTGCCTTTCGGGTCTGCTCCCGATGGCCTCCATTATGCTGTGGACATCGAGGCTCCTCATCAGGCCTTCCACGCCGTTGACTTTGATTTCCGGGGCCGGTCTCCTTGCGTACTCCCTTTCCAACGCCTCCAGTATGGCGACCGTTTCGGGCTCGTCTGTGGTCTGCTGGATAAACTCGGCGTACTTTCGCTGACTTCCGCGTAACTTTCCCGACCGATTGTGTGGCTGTTTGGCCCTTCGCGTACTTCTTCTTGACTGTCTCAAGCAGCGCCGGCGCCGTCCCTTATATCGGCTGCGGGAATCCCGTTATTTCCCCTTTTGCACACGGCTCGCTCGGGTCCAAGGTCCAAACATGTCCCGTTAGTTCACGGTGCGTCCTCTTTGTGCCTGTCCAAAGTCCGCACCGTTACCGTATGACCTCTATGCCCTTGGCGGGTTTGAGTCCAAGGTGCAGCGCGGTACCGTTAATTCACGGTCTCTCCGCTTTGCCGGGGTCCAAGGTCAATTATTTCCCGTTTGACCTGACCGCCCTTGACTCCTCTCGCATTTCAGCCGTCTTCGCTGTTGCTACGCCGATCTCCGGCACCCGGATTTGTGGGGAGTTTTAAGACTCCTCACATCTCCCCCTTTCTTCGGAAGCTTTTGAAAAGGACGTTGCTTCCGGCGGTCCTCTGCTTTGGCTCCTCCTTGCATAGGCAACTTCCTCGATCTCCACTCGTCGACCCTGCGCCCTTCGTTCTCAGCCTGGCAGTCGCAGCTTATTAGACCCCGTCGTTCAGCGTCTTGACTTGGCATCTTGAACACCCTTGCGCCTTCCTGATCGCAGCCTCTACGTCTCATCCTGTTCGAGCATCTCGACGTGTCATCTTGATCCTCACCGTTCCTTACTCCTCACGTCGACCGGCGCCTCCTTGATCTCAGCCCGACAGCCTCAGCCTAGTAGACCCTGTCTTTCGACATCTTGACTCGGCATCTTGATCCTCGCGTCCTTCTCCAGCTTCCTGTATTTGTTGCCGTCTGCCTCTGGTCGCCAGCTCCGCATTTAAATTTCCCGCCGATGAGCGCTTTCCATCTCTGGCAACTCCACCGATACTCACCATGATCGAGTTATCGATGTTGGCGACCGGCGTTGCCACTTCCGATTCCTACCGATGTTGTCCCATCGCTGAGTGCGCGATCGAGTTATCGATATTGGCGACCGGCGTTGCCACTTCATGTTCCGTAATTCCGATGTCGTGCCGATTGCTGTCAATAGTGTGACAGCGTGTTGAAAATCAATATAAAATCCAGTATTTGTTGTTCCCTATCGATCTCACTATCGTTCGACCGCTATTATCGTAGCGCCCCCATCCCGATTTTCACTAAGCACGTGGATTTTGGAGTTGCAGCTCAATGGAGGTAAGTTACGGAATTTCGCGTAAAAACCGCCATCTTTACTCAGCCTCTCTTCGTTTCAGCTCCTCGAATATGACATGATGCCCCTTGATGCTCCAGGGTTGCCGGCCCTGGACACGGGCACCCTGGAGGCCCTTCCGCAGGGATCCCTGATGAACGCGCCTACATGCTCCGGGCGGCTGCCCCTGGCCTTCAAGCGCCCTGGAGGCCTCCTTCTTCGTCTCCGCGCGTGCGGCAGCCTTGCGTCGACTTGCCGGCCCGCGTGCCTGGCCCCGCGTCCGTTCGCTGGCCCGCGTGCCTGTTGGCTGCCGCGGATACTCCTTATTTTTTAAATGTGAGCAATGTGTGCCCTTGCCCTCCCCTGTCCCAACAACTCTGTTTTCGCTTTCTTTTTTTGCTGATCTGTGTTTATTGTGGCACGTATACTCGTATGTCCCCGCCGCGACGCACCTTCAGCCGGAACCGCTGGCCGTCCAGTAAGAAGAGCTTGGCCCAGCGGTCCTTGTGGCTTCTGCCCGCCTGGCCCTCGGCCTCCTCGACCACTTTGGGTGGCCACTCCGCGCGCTCGACTTCCCGCCACTGCTTCTCACACAGCGACTGCTGCCTGCGGAGACAGGGTCGCTGCGGTGGCTGTCTTGCCTCAGGGCATGACTCCTGCCGCGCGAGTTTCGGTGGTGGTGGTGCGGGCCACACCCACGGACCCTTCTCCGGGTTCTCCTCTGCGCCTCCGTCCTCCATCCGTGCGCGAACTCGCGGGTCGCGCGCTCGCTTCTCCACCGGCCTCCACCCGACCGCGCCCACCTCCTCCCATACGCGGGCCTCCGGCGTGTCCTCCGGCGTTGCGGGCCATGTACACGTCACCGTTTGCTGGTGCCACCGGCGGCCGCCAAGGCCGATTGTGCGCAGCGTCTGCGCGACGTGCGCCTGGTCCACTTCCCAGGACTGCTGCCGCTCGCACCGGGGCCCCTCCTCATCCTGGGGTGGCGGTGGTGCTGGCGGCGGTGTCGGCGTGCGTGACGGTGGTGGTGGCTGCGGCTGCGCTGGTGGCGGTGGGGGCGGCTGTGGCAACGGTGGCTGCGACTGCGCCGGTGGCGGCAGCGGCGGCTGTGGCTGCGGCGTCCGTGGCTGCGGTACCCACAGCGCCTCCTCCTCCTTTTGCCACTCCAACAGGCGTTTTTGCCACGCGGCCTTGGCGGCGGCTGCCTTCCGCTCCACCACCATCCGCTCGAATCGTGGCAGCGTGGCGTTCCGCGCGTCCGCGAACTCGCGCATCTCCCGCAGGTCCTCCGACGGCATCGCGTCTCCTAGCCGGATCCGCCCGTGGCCCTGCGTCGCCCGCCGCACGCTGCGGTAGGCCATCCTTGCCCTCGCGCTCCGGCCTCCTTCGTCCTTTTCCGAGGACACCACCGGGGTGACGGCCTCACCCCCGTCGTCCTCCTCGCTCTCTGAAGACAGGGACACGTGTGCCACTGGCCCCTCGGCCATCGCCTCCTCTTCCGACAGCTCCGTGTCGGGCACCTCCTCCGTGTCCTCCGGAACCGGGGATGGGGATCGCAACACCAGGGGTGATGCCAGAAGCTGGAGATAGGACTCAACGTCCGCCCTCCATGTCGCTCCGGGCTGTTCCCCAGTGCCGGTCGCCTTCACCTCCCGGTTGTTCTGTTCGCTACGTGTGGTCATCCTGCCGACTTCATTTTGAAAGACCGCCTTTCGCTTCTTTCGCCGCGACGAAACCTCGGTTTTCGATCTGCTCCTTTCCGCCGTTATTCCGCGGGGCCTGTACCGGTAACGGGGTTCTCCTCCGTGCACCTGCCTCCCACAGAATTCGCAACTATGTGCGTTAGCCGTTAACGGTTTTCCGGCTGTGTACCCCCCCTGTCCCGCTCTCGCGCTCCAACGGGCCTTTTGTGTGTGTGTGTGTGTGTGTGTGAGTGTTTATCTGAGACTTCCGACTTTTCGATACCCTGTATCGTCTTCCCCCCTTCTTCGCGAAAGGTTTTATTGTTGTGTGTCGCTCTCGTTGTCCTCTGTCCCGCCGGCGCCCGCGCTTCCCGGCTTCAAATCGCTAATATGAGCCGTTTTTGTCTTCCTCGTTGTTGCGTTTTCCAAAATACAAATTACCGGCGGCGTGAATTTCTTTATTTTGAAAGGCCCGTCGAACCTTGGTGCCAGCTTTGCCGCGAAGACCTCAGCTACTTTTGACAGGTGGTGCTTTTTGGCCCATACAGTTTCGCCCACCTTGGGTTTCCACGGCCTCCTTCGGAGATTATAGTGGCGCGCCTGATCCGCTGCCTTTTCCATGTTTCTCCGCACCAGTTCGAAGATCTCCTTGAGTTTTCCCGCGTTTTCCGCCGGCGTCTGTGGACATCTGCCCGCTCCGGCCGTCTGTTCGTCGAACAACGCATTCGGCAGCCTCGGTTCTCTTCCCTGCGTTATAAATGCCGGCGAGTATCCGGTGGTTTCTGCCACGCTCGTGTTTACAGCCAACTGCAGCTCTGGCCAGTTCTCGTCCCATGTCCTCTGATCGGCCCCCGTGAACTGCGCGATCATTGTCTTCACGGTCCTGTTGGCCCTTTCTCTCGGGTTTTCTTGTGGAGTATATGGAGCCGTGAGCTGGTGTTTTACACCCAGCTCCGCCAAAAACCTCTTGAACGCCCTGCTCGTGAACTGGACTCCGTTGTCCGGGATCATGACTTTTGGCACTCCGTACCTGGCCACTATCCGCTCTCGCACGGCCTTTCGTAGCGTCTCGGTGGTCGCCCTACGCATCGGAACGATCTCGGTCCACTTGGAGAACCTGTCCACCAGGACCAGCAGCATCGAATTGCCGTGCTTCGACCTCGGCAAGGGGCCCACGAAATCTGCACACACGGTGGCCCATGGTTCTTTTGGCACCTGGGTCTGCCTTTTTTCGGCTGCTTGCAGCTGGTTGGGCTTGTATCTCATGCAGCTCTCGCAGTTCCTCACGTATTTCCTGACGTCTCGGTGCATTCCTGGCCAGTGGTACCTGGCTGCCACCCTCGCCATAGTGTTCCGACTTCCCAAGTGTCCCGCCGTCGGAATGTCGTGGTTCTCGGCCATGACGCGCTGCCTCTCCCTGGTTGGTACACACAGCTTCCATGACACCACATCCTCGTTTCCTGCCCGGTGCGGAATGTGCCTATACAATTGGCCAGCCTCCTCCAGGTAGTCCGGGTACTTTTGGGGCTCCTGCTTTATTTTCCTCCGCATCTCATCTATCCACCTGCACTCCTGCTGCTCGTCCGGTTGCCCTTCTTCCTTCGCAGTTATCCTGCGGCTCGTTTCCTGCACCGGCTGTCTCGATAGTGCGTCCGCGACGATGTTCAGCTGGCCCTTTCTGTATGAAATCTCGAAGTCGAATTGTTGGAGCTCCAATGCCCATCTCGCGATCCTTCCGGACGGGCTCTCGATGCTGTTCAGCCACTTCAGGGCCATGTGATCCGTTACTTTGAAATGGTAGCCCTCCAGGTACGGTCTTAATTTCCTGACAGCCCACAGTATTGCTAAACACTCCTTCTCTGTTGCAGAATAATTTTTCTCCGCTCCGTTCAGAGCTCTGCTGGAGTACGATATGACCCGCTCGTCTTGCTCGGAGTGCTGTGTGAGGATAGCGCCCAGCCCGTAGTCGCTGGCGTCCGTCTGTAGCACGAACGTCCTTGTGAAATCGGGGCATGCCAGGATCGGCGACCAACCTAGTTTTGACGGCCTCGAATGCTTATTGGTGGTCGTCAGTCCATTCCCATTTTGCTTGTTTCTTGAGGAGTGCGTTCAGCGGTTGTACCAACGTCGCAAAATCCGGTACAAAACGTCTGTACCACGACGCCACTCCTAGGTACTGTCGCAGCTCCTTCACGTTTCCAGGGGGCTTTAGCTGAGCTATTGCCGCTACCTTCTCCGGATCCGTTCCGATGCCCTGATCTGTCACTCGGTGGCCCAGGTATTGCAGCTCCTCTCGAAAGAACTTGCACTTATCTGCGTTAAATTTCAGGTTTGCCGCCCTCAGCCTCCGGAAAACCTCTTTCAGGTTGCGCTTATGCTCTTGTAGTGTCCGTCCGATCACAATTATGTCATCCTGGTACGCAAATGCGTGTGGCATCATCTCGAGACCTATCACCTGGTCCAACGCCCGCTGGAACGTTGCCGATGCGAAGTGCAGTCCGAACGGCATTACTTTCCACTGGAACAGGCCCTTTCCCGGCACCGTAAATGCCGTATATTGCCGACTTGCTGCTGCCAACGGAATCTGCCAGTACCCGTCCTTCAAATCCAGACTGCTTATGTATTTCGCCTCCCTTAATTGATCCAGAATGTAGTTGATCATTGGCATCGGGTACGCGTCCTTCACGGACTTTGCGTTTATTTGGCGGAAATCCACACACAAACGCCACTGACCCGTCTTCTTTTTCACCATCACTATGGGAGAGCTGTACGGACTCCTAGACGGCTCGATGCACCCCTTTTGTAGCAACTCGTCGACCTTGGCGTTGATCTCCACCTGCATCTTCGGGTTCTTCGGGTAGAAGCGCTGTTTGACCGGTTGATCGTCTTTCATCGTGATTCTGTGCACCGCCACCGTTGACGTCCCTTGGACTCTTCCCAACTCTGCTAGCTCTGCCTTCAGGAAGCCGTCAATATCTTCCTCCGCAAAGTCGGTCGTCCTTTCCACGATTGCCACTGACAGCTTCTCGCGTGCATTGCTTCGAACCAGCTGTCCCGCAGGTATCGTTGCGCTTAGACCCGCGCATGCTATCCTGGCTCCAACTTTCGTTAGGAAATCCCATCCCAGTACTAGAGTGTCGATGATGTTGTGGAGGATTAGCAGTTGCATTCTTACGGCCCTCTCAGTCCTACGTCCACTTCGAGCAGCGATGTGACCTCCTCAAATCGTCCATCAGCCATCCGCACTCTTCTCGTGGCTACGACCTCTCCCACTGCCCGCAACCTGTCCGCCAACTCTTCGCTAATAAAGCTTGCTGTGGCTCCGGTGTCCATCGTGGCCTTAACTTCCATTCCGTCTATGAGCACTGTGGCGGACAGTTGCCTTTCTTCCGCCTTCAGCTTGCCCATTAATTTTGAGGGGCAGCACCTTGCGAACCCTGGTTGCCCCTCTGAGGCTGGAGTCGCATGGCGTTTCCCGATCTTGGGCAGCATTCTGCGGTCTTCGGGCCGATTCTCTCGCACGCCCAGCAAAATGTGATCGGTCGGTTCCGACACTCCCGCATCCAGTGATCCTGGCTTCCGCACCTATGGCAGGCTTGCGCTGGGTTCAACACAAACCCCCGCCGCGCCGGGTCTGGTCCTCGCCCGTTCGTTTCGTGCCTCGATGGTCCTGTGGGCTCCTCTTGGCACCTTCTGCACACCGCGTGCTGTTCCCCTCTTGGGAAATCCCGCTGGTGGCGGGCTCTGTGCGTCCGCTCTGACTCGAACCGCTCCCTTTGGAAGTCCAGTTCCTCGAATTCGTCGGCCAGGACCATCAGAGCATCCAGGTGTCGGCACTCGTACGGGCGGACAAACATCCGTAGAGCTGGAGTGCTGTTCTCCCTTATCCTCTCCAAGGTCTCTTTCTGGGCCATCCCCAAAGGCCGCATTAGGGTCTGCATGTCCACCATGTAATCTTTGAAGCACTCGCCATGCCGCTGCTTCCTCTGCCTGACCTGGTCTGCCAGCTCCGTCATGAAGCCTCTGGGCAGGAAAAATTCTTGGAAGCTGTGGATAAATTCAGCCCATGTCTCCCAGAATCTGTTGTTGGCGATGAACCACTTTAGGGCCCTGGCCTTCAGCAGTTCCGGCATCGCTCGCGGGATTTGGTTGATATCCAGGCCGTACGTCATTGCTGTCCACTCCACCTGCTCCAGGAACTCCAATGGCTTGTCGTGACCGTCGTACCGGAAGCTCCACCCCCGCACCTGTTTCGCCACCTTCGCGTAATCCGGAGGGGCTACCCTTGCGATGTCTCGCTGATCGCGGCTGGGCTCCCGCCTCTCCCTTCTCTCGCGGCTGCTTTCCCGCCGTTCACTCCCGGTTTCCTGCCTTTCGGGTCTGCTCCCGATGGCCTCCATTATGCTGTGGACATCGAGGCTCCTCATCAGGCCTTCCACGCCGTTGACTTTGATTTCCGGGGCCGGTCTCCTTGCGTACTCCCTTTCCAACGCCTCCAGTATGGCGACCGTTTCGGGCTCGTCTGTGGTCTGCTGGATAAACTCGGACAGCGTTTTCCGCATATCCTCGACCAACCCTTCGAGCTTAATGCCTATTGCGCTCGCTATAGCGGGAAAGTCATCCCTCTTCAGGCTGTATAGCCACGATTTCCCCATCTTCTCTGTTCTTTTGGTCAGGACAATCACGGTTGGGCGCCAGATGTATCGAACTGATTTTCTTATTTCTGCTCGCTACGAAATGCAACGGCTAGCTCAGAGAGTTTGTTTGTTCGTCCCACCAAATTTATGATTTGTGTGATTGCCCGACCAAAAAAAACACAGATTCTCAGGGTTAAAATAAACTTTATTTAGCGTCACTTGCTGAACAGGATTCGGCTGATGCATCCTCGCCGTCGGATGCGCGTCGTTGCTCCTTCGTCGTCCCTCCTTCGTATGCCTGCGTCGCTTCCGAGGGGGAATCCGCTCCGGCTCGGCTGGGGCTTAGGATGTTATGGCGGCAGGGTGTGTCGAAAGACAAGCTAGTGCTCCTCTCCGAACCACCTTTGCCGACCACTGACTCCACCGTCCCTTCCTGCGTATGCCAGGCACTTGTTGCCCTTGCCGACGGATAACCTGCGGGCTCGACCAGGGCTTAGGATGTTATGGGGGCTGGGTGTATCGTCCGTGAGTTAAGCTAGCGCTCCTCTCCGAACCACCGCAGCGACCACTGACTCCACCGTCCCTTTTCTGACCACGCTAGGTCCTGGTGTTGCTCGTCCTTCGCTGATCTTTACTTGCGCAGATCCACTCGGGATGCTCGCTTGACGCACTTGAGTTTCCGCTGCTTCATTGTCACTCGGTATTGACCATCCGCCCGTGTGGCGTACTTTCGCTGACTTCCGCGTAACTTTACTTCTTCTTGACTGTCCCAAGCAGCGCCGGCGCCGTCCCTTATATCGGCTGCGGGAATCCCGTTATTTCCTCTTTTGCACACGGCTCGCTCGGGTCCAAGGTCCAAACATGTCCCGTTAGTTCACGGTGCGTCCTCTTTGTGCCTGTCCAAAGTCCGCACCGTTACCGTATGACCTCTATATCCTTGGCGGGTTTGAGTCCAAGGTCCAGCGCGGTACCGTTAATTCACGGTCTCTCCACTTTGCCGGGGTCCAAGGTCCATTATTTCCCGTTTGACCTGACCGCCCTTGACTCCTCTCGCATTTCAGCCGTCTTCGCTGTTGCTACGCCGATCTCCTGCACCCGGATTTGTGGGGAGTTTTAAGACTCCTCACAGAATATAAGGAGTCAATTAAATTCCTTATGTTATCAAATCAAGTGCGAAACTGGATTGAAGAGACAGAAAGCCTACAAGCAACAGCGATCTCAATGGTAACGGACATTAGTGAAGGAAGAATTCATCCTACACTAATTGCGCCTAACAAAATGGGAAGAAAACAAATGCTACCGGGTGGAAATTCAGTTATACAATTACCACTGATCTATAAACTGATGAAGGCACAAGCTATGTTGAAGGATAATGTCCTATTCATTGAAGCAAAATTGCCGATATACAACAATCAGGAAACGGATCTCTTTGAAGTAATCCCAATACCACTGTGGACAAACGGAACAAAGCTTATCCCGAAATTTAATTCTACATTTTTGGCGTTCAATACAGACATACAGACGGACACTCGGCCCGTCCGCTTGCCGTGTGGAAAATCAAGTCATCAATGTGTACTTTGTTATTTTTCAGAGTCTTGATGCGCATTTGAAGATTTTTTGACAACGTTTATCATAATTATATTGGTCATTTATATCCGGAGGCAACGCATAAATGAGAGACGACTACTGGCCGTACATTTTCCCTAAATATAAATTTTTTCTAAATATGTGTTTAGACATGATAAGTAGGCAAACTATAAATATGTTCTATTTATGGGCTGCAATAAACATGGCACTGGACAAAATAAGTGGCAACTACAGATAAGTACGATTGCAGCGGCCTATTGCCGAACTGTCGAGATATGACCACGCGGGAGGTGACTAGCGCGGACATGGGCCTAAAACATAGATTGAAAGATAAAAACTCAGCTGCATTTACAAACGCAGACTGCGGCGTCTTAGATAAGAACCTTTGTAAGAATGAATAAAAGGCGAAGCCCTCGCAGTTGGTGTACGCACAAGTTTATAGTGTGAACACTACCTAACAACAAACAACAACGAAACTACCAACGAAAAGGAAGTAATTGCAGACCAGACACTGGTCTAATCTATAAAAACTACAGCCAAGAATTTAGAACACATAAATCCAAACTAACAATTCTATCTATCTATAAAATCCCATTGCTAAAATCGAACTAAATACAGCTCTCCAATCCCTAAAAGGTACAACACCAGGTATTGGCAGAATATCCTACCCTATGATAAGAAACACCTCGCCAATATTACAAAACAGAATACTCACTCACTTTAACAATATCTTCAATAGCCACATACCACAATACAAAACGAGCCTAATTATACCTATACTTAAGCCCAAACAGGATTGCCTCATACCGATCCATAATACTTAATTGCTGTCTGGGGATAAAATAATAGCAAATAGACTCCCTAACGAGCAACAAATTCCTACATTCAAATCAGCTAAGATTTAAAAAAAGGCAAATCGACTTCAGATAATCTGCTCTATGCTGATCACTTCATTACAAAGTCGCTTAACACTAACACACATACCTTAGTCATTTCTCTTGACTTCGTAGGAGCATTTGATCGAGTAGGCTTACGCTCAATATTAGATAAACATACAGAATGGAAATGTGGACCCCAGATAATAAATTATATAACAAAAATAGAAAAATAACGTAGGAACAAAACGATTAAATATCTATGCCCTAAAGAACGGCATCCCACAATAATATTCAATATCGGTATTTCTTTTCTTAATCGCCTATAACAACACTTGCTAACACCTAACAATATTTGCATTTTTGTGCATATGCAGACGATTTCCTCTTAATGATTAAGTTAAGAAACATTAAGATTAAAAATAGGAAGATTCTCAGGTGCATACCTTTTCCCAAAAATATGACAACATCTTCATATTTGTATAAAACACAGTCATAACCCAACAATCCAACATACTAAAAGTTAAATCACTAAATAACTCGGTCTAACAATTAAAAATAAATAAACCCCAAATACACGCATAAACTGTTTCACACAATCACTTTCCAACAAACTTAACATTATAAAATGCCTCGCAAGTCCTAAATTTAACACAAACAGCCTACTTAAAATAACATACTGATATCGCAAATCGACTAAGGACTACATTTAATACAGCACTCAGTATAGTCTTAGGAACATTCCGTACTAGACCGACGAACAACTTGCTGTACGAAACCAACATACTAACGATTGAACAAGAACGCGACCACCTCACCGATAAACTTTTTAAAAATATCATCCAAATACCTACAACCCAATTGAACTACATATAACAAAACCACCATGGAAACTTCGCGAATATTTAAATAACACACCTCTACACATCTACAACAAAGACAAAACTCCACCTGCACTATTTCATTTTGAGCTGCCACCATTTTCACTGTTTTAATTTCGATGTTCGTAATTACTTTTTTACTGCACTTTGACCATTTAAGTAATTAAATTATATAGCATTATTTACAAAGAACACGTGTGGCCCTCCTTTTAATTAATTAATGAATTCTTTTATATTTTATAAGTACTTTTATCTGCTTGTCCACGAAAAGTATGGCAACCTTCGGAATAGCTTACCAAATCGTAAATTGTTGTTGCCGACGGCAAAATTTTGTTTGTCAAATCTGAGGTGGGGTCAGAAATATATTTTTTATAAAATAACTAAGTGGCAGAATGATTTTGTGGGGATGTGGAATTAACATCAATAGACCACTGATTTAACTATTGTTTTCCCTTAGTAAATAAGATCTGATTTGATATAAAAAAAGGTATTTGCTTTTCATTTCGGCCAGACAAAAGTGCACGTTTTACAAATCGAAAAAATCTTACGATTTCGAAAACCGGAGCACCAATTTTACGATTTCAAATCGAAATCGTAAAAATCTTACGAATTCGATTACCGGAGCATCCCTGATTGTAATTCTCGTGCATTGGGTTGACCCGACTATAAGCATACACAAAGAGATAATTAAGCTTGGTAATTTTTAACGCAGAGCTGTCCGAATGGCTAGTAGTGTCGTTATATTGCAGGCATACCTTAACATCATCTGCGAACTTATGTCCGAACATTTGTTATAATCAAGGGAAGGTCCTTAATAAAGAATTATAAAAAGGAACTGAACAAAACCTTGTGGGATGCCCGATATAACTCAGAGAATACAAGAAACTCAATTCAAATTCAAATAACTTAAAATCCAATTCAAAGGATTAACCGGAAGAGTCAAATGCTTTACTTAAGTCAGGGTAGATGATATCTGTTTCTAAGTTACTTTTGAAAGCCTGTATTACAAAAGAAGTAGGCTCAAGGTTAGTTATACAAATGTTATTGCTTATAAGGTTATTGCTGAGATAAGGTTAACAGATAAATGCGCACAGCCAGAAATTCCGTCTGGGCCTAGATAATAGACAGGCTCGTAAAGCAGTGATCTTTCGTCTGGAGTGGGACCAAATATTAAAGGTATTTAGGTATCGCGTAAGAAGAAGGCTGTTCAGAATGGATAACGTAGAATATGTTGTTTGCAAACATGAAAAATAGATCGACTATTGTCTGATCCGATGATGTTGCCATGGTATTTTCAAAAAATAACGAGAAAGGGTAAGAACTTGTTTTGCGCCTTGTTTTAACGAAATAATAAAACTGATTCGGATCAGAGAACTGCAGCAAGCCACCGGCACCCTAAGTGTACCCGCTAAACACCGGGAGTCTCCGCACCCGGGTGTTTGGAGACACCCTAAATTTAGCAATGACAAACACCCGGGTGTTTTGCCACCAGGGTGTTTTTTGTACTTGCACAAAAACACCCGGGTGTCTGCTGTGCAAAGAAGTTTAGGGTGGGTGACGCGCAAGCAAGGATCGGCCGCAGGTACTTTTCTGTATGCATAAAAATTGTATGGGTGGAAGCGAGACACGGTCCAAAAAATTTAGGGTGATTGGAAACACCCAAGAAAAAGGTCGTGCACATGTTTTTGCGTTTTGATGTATCTAATGTCTTTACAAAAAACAAACTTATGTATTATTAAATAATATATTATGTATATTATTAAATAGTATTTATACTTAATTAACACAATTCTATTTCTATTGTTTTTTTTTATCATTTTAAAAAGAAAAATTATACATACAAAGTTAAATATGGTAATTAAATATTAAAAATTTTAACAAAGCAAATAATATAAGATATAAAAAAGAAATGTCTATTTCGTGTTGGTTAAATTTCTGTAAATAGAATGCATAATTCTACAGATTTTCGGCATAATATATTTCGTTTTTCAGTACTTAATGTACTTTTCTTTTTCGTATGTTACCTACCACAGGCACTCAAATGTCTACCAGACACCCGGGTGTTCACCAAAACACCCGGGTGTTTACCAAAACACCCGGGTGTTTACCAAAACACCCGGGTGTTTACCAAAACACCCGGGTGTTTACCAAGACACCCGGGTGTTTCCGAGAAAAAGGCACTTGCCTTTTTCTGCATGTTTGCCTTCTCTACCCTTCGTTATGAGTGGCGAGTGTGATTGGTACCCGCGACGTAGGGTGCCGCATTGATTCGGGTGCGCAGGCACCAGGGTGTTTGCAGACACCCGAATATTTTGAGCGGGTGTTTGTATGTACCCGCGAAAACCGGTGTGAGTGGCACCCGCACTCAAAATTGTTGAGTGTGATCAGGGTGGCAAAAAATGCCACTCTTGCAGTTCTCTGATTCGGATCCTTTGCGAACTGAAACTTCAACGGATTAAATAGTTTTGGTAACATTGGGCAATAATCACGGTAATATTTAGAAAAGATAAACTGGGCAGTAATCACGGTAGTATTTAGAGAAGATAAACTGAAAAAAGTCTGGACTTGTGTTATATTCTATGAATTTTCGCCTTTTTAATTTTTATAAAATATTTAAAATACTTAAAGTTAAGAGCCTTTGGATATTTTAAATAATAATTTTGTTTATAACATTAAAACAAATGAAGTCGATTTCAAATATCCTTATTTTGCCTTTAAAGTTATGCGTTGAGTGTACTTTTCTGGCAAGTGTGGTTCGCAACCCCAAGACAAGCGTCACAACATTTCTTTAAATTGTTACCCTTAGCATCACTTATTCGGCCGCTTAAACCAGCGCTCTTGGTGCAGACCATTTTGTCGCACAGACAATAAGTTATTTTTTGCTGCTCCGGGTTTATTATATGACGGCATTTATTTAGGAAGCGGACAACGTTTGTGTCTATAATTTATTTAATTCGGACCACTGCAAGCGGGCAGTCAAATGTACCGCAAGATCGCAGTCTGCGCCTAGAGTTTTTGGCTTTGTGTGGAACAGCAATAAAGAGAGAGCACGAAAGAGAGAGTAAACAAAATACAAAAATAAGAAAGAAACACAAAGAAAACCAAATTTATATATATATCTCATAAAATCAGCTTTAATTACATTCTTAGGCAGTTTTAAATTTCACAACAATGTCTCTGGAATGAAAATCAGTATTATTAATTATATATAACAGAATAACAGAATTATTAATTTTTTTAGCCATTAATTAAATTTGGCTGGTATGTTGCCTTAAATAAATGGTTATAAAACGAGCTATCGCACTTGCGAAGAAATAAAAATGGGCGGCACTAATAGAAGATTTGTTGATTCGTTTATATGTCCACGAAGCTTTCGTTATCATCATGTCTTTCCTAACCGGTTTCTTTATGTGATATAAATATATGTACATATGTATATGAATGTATGCATATAAGCTCGTCTCATAATATTGAGATGGGAACATTTGAGTTTAAGCGCCTGTGTCTACATAACAACTTTTACATTTAAAGTAATATAATGCTCATACATATCTGGATTTCTGTCGTTGCAATTATAACTTGTTGTAGTTCAACTTTAAGTCAAAACATAATTAACGGCAATGATTTAAATATGACGACGATTGTTAAAAAAAAAATTATAACAGAAGATTCAAGGCAGCTGCTGAGTAGTCAAAAAAACGACGTAAGCACCCCAAGTTTTCTTGGACTTGTACTATTGCGCCTAATTTACGGAATCGCCACAAATATGGGTCTAGAAGACCAATTGGAAGATGTATTTAACGGCGCGCTTATTCCACCAAACGCTAATGGTGCATTTGATTTTGAAGAATATGGTGATGATAATAATAGTCCAATATCACTGGAAAATATCTTTAACGATGAGAATTAATATCTAAAATATTTTTTTTATATTATAAAACGAATGTAAAGATAATAAATGTTTTTCTTTTAATTATCATTAAAGAATTCGTATTTTGTTTCAGTAAATAAATACAGTATTTTTTATAACCCTATCTTAACGAACCCATATCAGCGTTTGGTTAGTTTCTAAACTTAGGAAAACACTGAGGTTGCGTTTTAGGAAGAATGAAGAAAGAGGAAAGTTTTATTTTAAGTGATTTTTCCTTACCAATATTTGCTAACGTTTGGCATTAGTAAATTAAAAGCGCTGTTTATTGTATCTATAAAAAAAATTGTGATTTCTAAATTAACTGTGATAGAAGACATTTTTTTCTGTCATTTGGCATATGACCATTTCAAACTTTGAGGTTTTGTTTATCCGAATTATTGTATTAGAAACTATTTTAAACATCTCGGCTTGGAAGGCATCTTTCAACCTTTCATTAGGAAAAGAACAAGAAAGAACGCTATAGTCGAGTTCCCCGACTATCTGATACCCGTTACTCAGCTAGTGGAAGTGCGAAGGAGAGTCTTCAACACTGACAGTTTTTGGCGGTTTGTGGGCGTTAGAGTGGGCGTGGCAAAATGTTTTCTTGCAAGTCGATAGAAATTTACAAGACTGACACAAAAATGAAAAAATATCATAACATTTTTTAAAAGTGTGGGCTTGGCAGCTTTGGGCGGTTTGTAGGCGTTAGAGTGGGCGTGGCAAAAAGTTTTTTAACAAATCGTTAGAAATTAACAAGACCAATACAAAAATGAAAAAATATCAAAACATTTTTCAAAAGTGTGGGCGTGGCAGTTTTGGGCGTTAGAGTGGGCGTGGCAGCATGATTCGACAACTGCGTCTATGTCCCTGGAGTCTGTATGCTTAATCTCAACTTTCTAGCTTTTGTAGTTCCTGAGATCTCGACGTTCAAACGGACGGACAGACGGACAGACGGACATGGCCAGATCGACTCGGCTACTGATCCTGATCAAGAATATATATACTTTATATGGACGGAAACGCTTCCTTCTGCCTGTTACATACTTTTCAACGAATCTAGTATATCTTTTACTCTACGAGTAACGGGTATAACTAGATTCGGAAGGGCAACAATCGAATATATCCCATGTCCGCAAACGGAGATTTAATTTGAAGTATATTGACAGAGGAGGTCTTTCGCTCCTCGTCCTCTTTGTATATGTATAAGTCGTGTTGTGAGACTTTGTATTTGGTGACAAAAATGTAATAAAGTTTTTATTACAGATTGTTATCTTACTGCTAAACAATAAAATGTTAAATAAAAGTAACCAAAAAACTATTTAAATAAATAAAATTGCTCCCAAATCTTTATTTTATATGTTAATTTTGGTATTTTGCTGTATAAAATATAAGGGGTTAATTGAACATTAAGTTAATACATTGTGTTCTTTTAATATAGTAAGTACGGGCGCTCGAGCCATCTATACTCTAGCGGTGGTGCTACAGCTCCACATACGGCACGGTTCTGGGTGAGTTGTATAATCTTCGTTGCGCGTGTGCGTCGGAGTGCACCCAGAACTAGAAAGGCTTTGTTATATTTGTCATAAACGGAACGACGAACGTAGCATGCACTTTAAATCCACAAATCAGCTGGAAGCTGGGTGAAGAAGAGGTATCGGAATCTAGAATCTAGTTTGCCCTAACCTAGGTTCCCACTGTTTTCCTTATGCACGCAAGTCCTCCCCGTAGGGGGTCAGATTTACTCCTCCAGGGTGATGGCCAGCCTATCCAAGGTGGCTGCCACCACCAGCGGCGCGATCAGCAGCTTTGCCTCCGATCCTTCGGCAAGCGTTGTCGCCTTCGGCAGACACAAATCAAGCTTAAGTGGCGGCTTCGAGCTTCGGCTTGCCTAGCTGACTGTACAATCAAAGTTAATGAGTGTGCCGTCTCGTTCTTGAGCACGGCGATGTGTGCTTGCTTTACCGGGGGGTTCTATTGGAATTGGCTCTGTCGCTATGATTTGGCTCTGCCGGGGACCCTGCCGGTATTGACTCTGCCGCTATGCTTTGGCTCTGCCGTGTGTGTTGCTGGCCTCTGCCGCGTATGTTGCTGGGCTCTGTCATCATGTGCGTGTGATGAGCGGGGTCTTGCCGGGGCGTGTGTGTGTATGCGTGGTGGTAGATCTTAGCCTAACTATGTACAGGTGCCCTTTGGTCTTCCTTATGCGAACTAAAATTACAAATATTACTAGACCCTGTGCTAACTAAGATTACAAATATTACTAGACCCTGTGCTAACTAAGATTACAAATATTACTAGACCCTATTCTTACTATACCAACAACTATATATAATAAACTTTTTTGGTGATAGATTTAATGAAAAAAATATATTTTCCTTTTTATGATCTTTATTTGAATAAGTTTCACCAGAGGCCAGTTAAGAACTAATTTACAAAGGTATTCTTTCGGCCCAGCAAACCTTTTACAGAGGATTAACATAAGCCTATTAAGTTCTACTTAGCTTTATATGTCAAGCTTAACAGATCATTAAGCTCGTTACCGTTAAGCGGTTCGTATCTTGGGGGAATGTTATTTATGAGGCTTTTGGAGAGTAAAGCTTTCCAAAAGATCGGCTTTAGCTTTTTTATATGAAGAGTGAATATGTCGTATGAAGAAATGAATATGTCACTCCCCCACCTTTTAGATATTAGCTTGTCCTCAAGCGATTATTTCTGCATATAAGTGTGGCACTGGATTTGCAATTTCAGCTATTTCTGTTTTTGTCTCTGTTTCTTGTTCGATATTTTTGTTAGTGGTTTTACTTGGTTTTAGGTAAGAGATAATAATTTTGTGTGGCGCTGTTTTACATTTCATATAAAAGTAAAATATCTAAATTAAAACTAAAACAGATATGAAGATTATTAGTATGTTTCTGTAAATTGTGTTACTCTTATTGTTTAACAAAATCATTTCCTTAATTTCTATGTGTGACATTGGTTCGATTTTTGTTACATTGTGTTCAGTAAATATTACATTTGTGTATTTTTGAATACTATTAGATATTGTAATTTGTTTTAATTCTGCTGTGCAGTTGGATATTTTTATAATTTTATTATTTTCAATATAAATCTCTTGACCGTTACAATTGTGATAAAGTTTTTCTCTGGTCATATTCCAGGTTATAAGTATATTTGGTTTAATGTATTGAATATAGGATGGTTTACGATATTTTTGAAAAGTACAAGTTGGTGTTTCGTGTTTTATTATGTTAGCTATGCAATGATCTTTGACAATATTCTTTGTTAGTGTATTTAGAACGTATTTGAACGAATTTGCCTTCAACATTTTCCTTAATAATTTGGCCATTATTGTCGGGGTAAGGTGCAATGATGAAAGTTGGTCGTTCAATTGAATTCATAGGAATGTGGGACATTAGGAATATTTCATTAGTAGGTACGTTATACCAAGCGGAAGTTTTTATGTTTATCAGATTTTTGTAATTAATGTTGCCAATATATTCATGTTTTAGTAGTTTAGGATTAAATATTCCTAGTCGTGTTAGTTGTGAACCCATTTCAATGTCTTCGATATATTCGGTAAAATGTTCAATATTAAATATTAATAGATTCAATTTTTGTTCCTTTTTCAAAGAATTGGACTGGTTATTAATTATTTCTATGCCATTATTGAGACTGTCAATAACGTGGTTTAGAGTGCTGACCTGTACTGTGTCTTGTGAAAGAGTCGAAATTTGTTGTTCAATATGTTGTCTGTCGTCTTCGTCTAGTGTGCCAAAAAGATATCTTAATGTGGAACCTACAAAGTTAGCCAGTCCTCGTTTGTTTCGTTTTGAAATGCGTATGCCATTTATTTCTCTTTCCATTTTCTCGGTTAAATATTTAATTTGTGTGACATTTTTAAATTCTTGACATTGTTTAATTATACTATTAAATGTTTCTTCAACTTCTGTAATATTTATGGTGAGACAGTGATGCATAAAGGTGATGGGGATTTGTATTGTTCCAGATTCAAACAAGATAAATCCTTGATTGTTTTCTATTGGGTTGATTTCGATTGTTCCTGCTGTAGTTTGTGTCGCAATACAAGTTATTATGGTGATTATGAGTCCGATGATTGGGAGGTGTCGGTTTGCTGCAAGTATTTGCTGTCGTTAACTTTCTTTTTCTTTTTAAATTTGCTTTTGTAATGAATAACGTTTTGACCTCTATTATTTTCGTTATAATGTTTTTCGTCTAATTGTTCTATTCTGCCTGTTTTTCTAAAGGGATTCTTTGATTTTGCGCGTGTTAAGGGTGCTTGTCTAAATTTTGTGTCGATTTCGAAATCCTGTCGTTTTTTGTTAAGATTTTTGATTTTCATTTCTTTAATCATCTGGGTATCATAAGTAGGTGTGTCTGCGTAAAGAAGGATGTTAGCCGGTATCTGTCCGGTTGTGTTATGTTTAGTCTTGTGATTGTATATGTATAAAATTGTTTCCATTCGTGTTTCTTTATTTTCTCTATTGTTTTCAGTATTGATAATTCTGATTTTTTCATTTATGGTTTTATGAAGGCGTTCTATGTCTGCTATTCCTGTTTTACTTGTGGTAATATCTATTTGTATGTCTTCGTTGTTTAGCCAAGTTTTTAAAGAAGTGCTTATAAACGCGGAGTCCTTGTCTGCTTTAATTTTCTGTGGTTTTCCCATGTCGTTAAAAATTCTAGTAAGAGCTCGTTTTGCCTCTAACCAATCTCTACTGTTTGTTTTAATAAGTGAAGCAAATTTTGAATAAACGTCTATACAAGATAAATACTGTTCGTTGTCAATAGCATAAAAGTCAATAACATAAATTTCGCGTGGGTTATTTGTCTCTGGAGTTATTTCGAAAACTAGTTTTGTTGGTCTATGTTCTGTCTTTGCAAGGTTACAGACTTCACAATCATTGATAATGTTTTGAATTAGTTTATTATAATCGGGAAAATAGTGAGTTTCTTTAAATAATCGTATCATTTTTTCAATACCGGGGTGTAACAATTTAGAATGTTGAGTAATAATGAATTCTTTAAATTCAGAATAAGATTTTATGTCTTTTACCATTATGATACTTTTCAGAATTTTCACGTTACTATGTGGGTTAATGGTTTCTCGATATGCTTTTTGAAAAACTAAAAAGTCTTTATCATTTTCCAGGTAAATAACACTGCTATTATTTAAGGATTATTTAATAAGGATATCTTTTGCTTTTGTCAGGGTCATGTCAGTGTATTTGATGGTCAGTTTTATTTTGGAAAAGTATTTCGTTGTCTCTACTTGGTCTACGCTATCTTTTATAAATTCAATTTGTCTTGCAAAATAGTTTATGGGTTTTTCTGTAATTTCAATGTAGGTTTCGTTGCTTTCTGATGAACTGTGTATTGTTGCTGCTGTTGAAATATTTTCTTCTTCGCCTACCATGTTTTCTTCAATTTTGACGCGAGATAAAGCGTCTGCTACATGATTAAGTTTACCTTCTAAATATTTGATTTTGAAATTATATTCGCTAAGTCTAATTCGCCAACGTTGTAGTTTTATGTTAGGCTCTTTAATATTATTTAGCCAAACAAGGGGTTTATGATCGCTCAAAATCTCAAAGGGGACTCCATATAAATATGGGCAGAAATATTTGGTTGCCCAAACGATTGCTAGTAGTTCTTTTTCAATAGTGCTATAATTTTGTTCATGATCATTTAATGTTCTACTTGCAAAGCTTACTGGCTTATTGTCTTGTGATAACACGGCTCCTATGGCGAAATTGCTAGCGTCAGTAGTGACTTGAAATGTTTTTGTGAAATCAGGGCAAATCAAAATTGGGTCGTTCATTATGAGTGATTTCAATTTTTCAAATGATTTATTGTATTCTTCGTTTCTTGTGTCTATTTTAGCTCCTTTTTTTAGAAATATTGTCAGAGGTTTTGCAATCTTTGCAAAATCTGGAATGAACTTACGGTAGTATCCGCATAAGCCTAAAAAAGATTTGATTTCTTTTGGTGTCTTTGGGAGAGGAAATTTTTCGATTGCCTTAACTTTCTCTTTATTAGGTCGTATGCCTTCTGGACTTATAATATGACCTAAGAAATTTGTTTGCTTTTTTAAAAATTCGCATTTGTCCAATTGGAGTTTAAGATTGGCTTCTTTAAGTTTCTCAAAAACCTTTCTCAGTGAGTCTAGGTGTTCGTTCAGAGATGTTAAATAATAAACAAGGCAATGCTTATTTATGAGGTCTTTTAGGACGTAATTCATGCACCGTTGGAAGGTTGCAGGAGCATTTTTTAAGCCAAATGGCATGCGAGTGTACTCATAGTGACCGTGTTTGGTCGAAAACGCCGTTTTTGGTATAGACTTAGGGTCCATTTCGATTTGATGAAACCCTTTTGCTAAGTCAATTGTAGTAAAATACTGGCATTTTCCTAATTTGCCTAGTATTTCGTCCATGTTAGGAATCGGAAATTTATCATTTATTGTTATTTCATTTAAATTTCGATAGTCCACGACCAACCTGAATTTCGGTTTGCCAGAGGCATCCATCCCAATAAGGGGAGTCGCTTTCGCGTATAACGCCTTGTTTTAACATTTCCTCAATTTGTTTATTTACTTCTGCTTCGTAGGAAAACGGGTACGAATATGGTCTTTTGAAAACTGGGTTTTCATGAGAGGTTTTTATATCGTGACGTATTATACTTGTGAATGTAAGGTTTTCATTTTTGGAATATTGAATGTCATTGAACTCTTTTAATAAATTTGTAAGTCTGTATTTTTCCTCACTATTTAAATGTTCTAGTCTGTATGTGTGTTCTGAGTCTATGTTGTTGTCCATGGCATAGTTTATTTCTGATGTAAAGTTGTTTTCTTGTAAGAGTGCATTAAAGTTTTCCGAAGAGTTCTCATCACATGGATCTAATTCTTTGTGAATGAATGTTCTTTCGTTAATTATTGTTTCTTTCCGAGAGTAGTCTATTAAACCGTTATTCTCCATTAGTATTTTTCTTCCTAACAGAATATCATAATAAGGTGAAAATGAATGAATATAGAATTTTTGCGTTTGTTGAAAAAGACCGTTGGCTGGAAGGTCTACATATTTATTTAATTTAGAATAGCCTGTCATACTTCGGACAGTTATTTGCTTATCTTTAACTTGAAGATTGAAAAAGTTTGAGCTCATCAAGTTTATCGAAGAGCCAGTATCAACTATGCATCTATATCTGTGGTTATTAAACATGATCTCTATGTATTGGTGGGATCCCAGGCTGGTATTGGAAAATTTTCAGCTTGTTGATATTGCTGATCTGTAAACAATTCTGTCTGAGTATTCTGTAATTGATCTTCGTGGAACTGTTCGTCGTTATTAATGTAGTGTTCAGTTTCGTTATCGTAATCTAATTCGTGCTGGTGAAAATTTTCATTTGTCTGCATTCGCGATTGTTCGCTGCTTTCTCAAAAACGCTTGTTTGGCACTCTTGGTTGCTGGGGAGGCTGATAGTAGTTTCGGGTGTCGTTTTGACGGTCCTGAAGTAAGTCTGTTCTGAATCCGTTGTATAAATTTCTGTACTGATTAAGTTGCTGTTGTCTGGTCGGAGGAATTTGTCTAAAAGGGGTTTGATTGTTTACGTTAGTGTTTTGGGTCTGTGTGGGATTTAATGGAATAAAGGGGCGAATGAATCGTTGGTTGGGGTGAGTGTTTTTGATTTGGTTAATGTTTGTATGTTTATAGGTGTTAGGTGGATTTGAGTTAAGTTTTGGCTGACTATCGAATGTTTTTGAAATTGGGTCTTCGTATAGACCTTCTTGTTGGGCGATTTGCTTTAGTTTTTGAACGGTTGAAATGTCATACCTCGCTAAGGTCATGAACAACCTATCGGGGAGTGAGCGTTGAATTGTATTTTTAATTGTGGTTGCCATTGCTTGTGTATAAACCACCATATTATTTCGGTCATTCTCTAATGCTAACTTATTTATAATTACGCTGGACTTATCTTCTAATTGTTCACAGAATAGACGTAAGTTACCCTTAAAAGGTGTCCGATACAGTCTTCCTAGTAGATCCTCCAGGGGCGTCTGAGTCTTGAATTCCGTGATTAGGGCGTCTCTTAAAGATGTCCATTCGTTGTGCATTCCAAATTGGGTAACCTTTTCCGCATCTCCGACAACTTGAAGTTCGATGGCTCCAAATATAACCGCCTTCTGTCGAGCGTCGTTTGAAGGGTATAACAGGTGTTCGATACGTCTGATGAACGAGCTGAGATTCTTTGGGTCTCCAGAGAATTTCGGTACTTGGCGTATTTGCCGAAGTAATTGAGTCATATTTTCCGCTGGTAATTCCATTTTAGTTTTATTTATAAGTTAGTTTCTGTTCTTGTTCACAGACTGCTGCAGTATGTCGAGACTTATGCCTTAAGTGAACTGCACTGTTTTAACTTTTTATTGTTTTATACAATAGTAGCGGTCGCACTTTTAGTGGGCTACTATTATTGTTCACAGACTGCTGCAGTATATCGAGACTTATGTCTTAGTGAACTGCACTGTGCGCCTTTTAATTGTATTACACCTTAGTGGAGGTCCCACTTCACGAAGCGGTCCACAAAATTAGGTCTTTAAATTAACTCCGATCGCACAGGTTCTTGTGCGGATACCGATTTTAGTCACTTTAAACGAACCGAAATCACTTTGTTGCGGCCAATTCGCGGGTAAAATCAGAAAAGGTTACTTGGTCGTACAAGTTTCCTCTTTTCACTAGATTGTCAAAGGATAACGAGTTTACTAGGACTTTTTTTCAGTATCCTACCGACTGCGCCAATAAACTTTTTTGGTGATAGATTTAATGAAAAAAATATATTTTCCTTTTTATGATCTTTATTTGAATAAGTTTCACCAGAGGTCAGTTAAGAACTAATTTACAAAGGTATTCTTTCGGCCCAGCAAACCTTTTACAGAGGATTAACATAAGCCTTTTAAGTTCTACTTAGCTTTATATGTCAAGCTTAACAGATCATTAAGCTCGTTACCGTTAAGCGGTTCGTATCTTGGGGGAATGTTATTTATGAGGCTTTTGGAGAGTGAAGCTTTCCAAAAGATCGGCTTTAGCATTTTTATATGAAGAGTGAATATGTCGTATGAAGAAATGAATATATCACTATATGTACATATTTACATAATTCGGGGGAACCGAGAGGTTTTCTCACAGTCGAAAACGCTTTCTTCTACCTGATACAAACATTTCATTTGTAAATGACATAAGTCCAGAACAAACAATATAAACATTTAAACTTCCTAAACATATAATGCACTCTTCAAGAGTGACTCTTGCTCTCGATCGACGGCACTCTTGTTATAAACATTTCACACGCCGTCAACAGCAAATTTTCAAATTTTAAAACAAATAATGCAACCTGGTTGCCTACTCATCAGTGCAAAGTTTCAAAAATCGAAATCTTCTGATCGAACTCCACTTTTGCTGTCAATGAAAAAATCCAATGTTATAAGAACAATGCATTTGTAAAATTTACAATAAAAAGTTAATAATTTAATAAAAGTTAAATTGCTATTTATTGATCCCGATTCCATGCAACGGTGTGCTTGCGTTCGCTTTTTTTTTTTAGACTCTAACCACTAAGCATACAATTTCGCTCCTTGTCTCTCAGTTCGCTCAACAACCTCAACCTCTCAGCAATGTTACCATTTTTCATTGCATTTTTCAATACTAAAACATGACATTCACAAGCTTAATAGACTTCTCATGTTTTAGTTTTAACAAATTTTTTGATAACATATCTTAATTTTTGGAAAGACAACCAATATGTCACCTATAGGATTATAATTTATAAAAACGCACAAATAGGTTATATTAATGTATTTGTAGGCTCTGTTTTCTTCAGAGATGCAGACTGACTTAGCGAAAGCTTGGCTTCAAAATATAAACCTATAGGCACAAGCTAAGAAAGTAGCGGCAGCTTTAGCGAGGGAAGAAAGAAGGGCGAAAAGAGAGACGCAAAGAGCGTTGCAGGTATAGTGGTACACCAATGCACGCATGGCTAGGCGCTGCCGATCTGATCCGATCCCCCCGTTGGAAAAGATACGGTTCCAACTATATCGGAATCGATGGGCAGAATGGCTAGTTTGGCGACGGCTCTCTTGATTAGACCCGTAGCTGTACGGAGATGTAGGACTTCCTGGATGCGCCCAGGCTGCCATCTCAAAGGTGGAATGTTGTCCACCTTCAGCAAAACTATGTTTCCAACCTTGATGTTAGTCGTATCGACGCGCCACTTGCTCCTTTCTTGCAGTAGGGATAAATACTCGCAGCTGCATCTTTTCCAAAAGTGTTGTTGCATCTGGATCGCCCGTTGCCATCTGCTGAGGCGGCCTTCGCGAAGATGAGTTATGTTAGGTTCAGGACATTTTTTGTAGCTGAAACCGTTTAAGAAATGCGCCGGCACCGGTTTTAGCACCTCAAAACTTTCAGCATGTTCTGAAATGGGAAAGAGTGGACGGGAGTTAAGGATGACAGAAACCTTATACGCCAGAGCTCCTAATTTTTCGACTTAACAGCAGCCTCCCGTAAACCAAGTCATGTCTTTCGTCATTTCCTGAATTTAAGCTCCTAATTCTTCGACTTAACAGCAGCCTCCCATAAACCAAGTCATGTCTTTCGTCATTTCCTGAATTTAAGCGATTCTGTTTGATACGAATACGTTGAACTCCCTCGGAGGTTGCCCAATCCACACCAAAACAAGACGAGTCTGCCAGCATTAAAGTTCTAATCTTGGAATTGTTAAGCCCTTTAGTGGAGATACTCTTGACTTGGCACACAGCAGATGGAATTTCCATTAGTCTTCGATCGCAAGTATAAGCATGCTTCATTAGATAATATGCTAGCTTCGCAGAACCTATGAAACTCAACGGATGCCCTAGGCTGTATTACGAATCGTGAATACATTAAGTTCTGTACGACCGATAAGTGTGAGGTCAACTCCCCCCATGACGAATGAATTGGCTCTGGCAATGGGTCATCCCAATCCACGTTAGCATTCCGTAGAGATTGCAGAAAGATCTTAGATTTTGTGACAATTGGTGTTATTAGATCAAGTGGATCAGCGAAATTCTACGCTATTGTTGACAATCCAATCCGATTGGTGGGTTATTATTATTGGACGGTATTAAAGAAATGTTAAATAAAAGCTGATCTAAAGCTGGGTCCCAAGCTAATCCAAATGCTTTGGCGATATCCGACCCATAGTGATATTTGATTAACTGCTTCTTGTCGCAGTCAGACTACCCTTTAACACAATCGAACACCATTTACGGATTGGAAAGTGTCCTTGATGATGGCTGCTAAAACCGATTTATGATTTGGCAAAGTCGATATTTCTCCATAAACTATCCAACCAAGTTTGGTGTTTTGAAGAGTTAGCAACGTCCTGTCCAAATGAATTTTTTCCAGTAAAAATTATTTCGAAAAAACCAGTGCCAATTAAAAGTTTGATTCGTGGTGATTGATTGATATAAAGATCAGAGGGCGAAATGTTTTGTTGTGTCCTCCATGATGATGATCCATTTATATTGAAATGGTGCTAATTAAAAGTTATACGGTAAGTCACAACATCTGCAAGTGAAGCACGATAGCTTGCATTCCGTGTTTGCCCATGAATATCGATTATAAATGAATATCTATGATTATAAATCAGTTGACTACCAAAGCGAGAAGATATAAAGTTTAATTAAATTGCCTACCTATCAACAGCGAATAAAACTGGTAAGCGTTGGGTATTTACAAGACTATCAAAAGTTTGAAAAAATATTAAAAACATTTTTAAGAAGCGTGGACGTGGCAATTTTTGGATTTTTTGCAATTCGATAGAAATTTCCAATACTACCAAAATTTTAAAAAATATCAAAACAATTTTCAAAAGTGTGGGCGTGCATCATGTTTGTTGGGTGCAGTATTCCGGTTTGCTCGCGGCATGTCTTCGTTGGCTTTGGCCTGACGCTGAAACGGATGTCTAGCCCCGTCCATTCTCGGGTACGGTTGGCTCTACTGCATGCTTTCCCTCTTTTCTCCCGACGGATCTGCATCCTCGTTCTCGACCTCATCCTCCTCCAGATCCTGTTGCATAAGGTCGCTGATGAGTACCGTGCGCTCCTTTCCATTCTTTCAGTGGCAAATCTTACAGATCACTGGCGATACTGTACCTAGAATTTCTCTGTCAAATAGCGCGTTCGGTAGCCTTGGCTTGCGACCTTGTGTCAAAAACGACGGTGAGTAACCCGTACATTCCGATACACTGGAATACACCAATTCCACCAACAACATATTGTTTCCATGCTTTGACCTTGGCAATGGTCCGACGAAATCGGCACCCACTGTCGCCCAGGGCTCTTCCGGAATCTGTGTCAACAACTTTCCCGCCGCTTTGCCGCCTTGCTTCTCTCTGCATTCCTGGCCAGTAGTATCGGGCTGCAAGCCGCGAAATTGTCTTATGACTGCCGACATGGCGGGCTGCTGGGAAGTTGTGGTTTTCGCGCTGTTGGTCGAGGAAGTAGCATCCTCGCATCCTGGCATCAGGTAGGCATCCTTTATGGATTTCACGTTTATCTGCCTGAAGTCCACGCATAATCTCCATTTTCCCGTTTTCTTTTTCACCATGACTATGGGCGAGCTGTATGGGCTCCTTGAATTTTTAGAAGTTCATCTACTTTTGCAATTATCTCCCCTTGAACCTTTGGTTTCTTGGGGTAGTATCTCTGCTTAATCGGTTTGTCATCCTTCATAGTTATCGTGTGCTCGGCTATACTTGACGTTCCGGTCATAGAGTGAAATTCCGCGAGCTCTGTATCCAGGAATTTATCCATGTCATCCTGTTCGCCGTCCTTTTGAACTACTGCAACTGACAGCTTCTCCTCGAGCCACCCATTGTGAGTGCCTCTGGCTGGTATACGAATTTCATGACCGGAGGCCCCGACTTGCAGGGAATTCCACCCCAGCACCAGCGCATCCTGGTAGTATCAATAGGCTCATGTGGCCGAGTTCAACTCCTATCTCAAGCTTTGCGTTGATTTGGCCGCACCTTCCATCTGCCAACCTAACCTGCCGCCGTATCCTTGTAATCGCTTGTTTGCCAGCCTTTCGCTTATAAAACTTGCTGTCGCCCCGGTGTCGATCGTGACCTTGTACGTGTCCCCACTGATCGCTACTGCTGCGGACAACAGCTGCACCTCTTCGATTAACTTGCCAGTTCGTTTGGAGAGGCGGCACCTTGCGACCCCGGCTCGCCTCTCTGCGGCTGGGATCGCTGGCCATTTCCCATACTCTGGCAAAATTCGTTACTTCGGATTCCCACTCTTCAGCACATCCAGCAGAACAGCAGCCTTTGGTTTCGGCAGCCTCTTTCCCAATGGTCAAGTTCACCGCACCTGCGACATGCTTCTTGCGGATTGGCGACATGGGTTGTTTTCTGACCCGAGTTGACACCAGGTGTATTTCCATTGTGTCTCTGGGTGGTGACTGGGGGCCTCCATAGGGTTATGTTTTGTCGCCTGGGCTGAACCGGGGTATACTGCGCCCACTGTTCCTGGATCTGTGCACCTAGATCGCCTGCGTCCTCACACCTTCTACACGTGACTTGCGGTCGCGGCCTTGTTGCGGCTGAATTTATGGTCCTCCGTGAATGTTTCCCGTTCCTTGTGCAGCTCCATGAATTCGTCTGCCAGGATCATGAGTGCCTCTAGGTCATCCACATGGTAGGATCGTAACGCTATTGATGAGCTCTAGCGTCCTTTTCCCCGTACCCCAGGGTTCTTATTAGGGTATGCATCTCGACCATGTACTCCTTGAAGGCTTCACTAAGGCCTTGCTTCCTATGCCTCACCTTGTCCGCGAGTTTCGTAAAGTACCACCTGGGCAAGAAGTATGTTTGGAAACTATGTCCTCCATGTCCTCCAGTATATGTTATTAGATATGTACCATTTCAGAGCCTTTCCCTGCAATAATTCCGGCATTGCTTCCGGAATTATGTTAAGGTCCAACTATACGCGTTTGCGAACCACTCCACCTGTTCCTGGAATTCGAGCGGTTTTTCTTCTCCGTCAAAGCGAAAAGACCATACCCTGACTTGTTTTGCTACTTTTGCGTAATCCGGCTGGCTGGGCCTGGGTCTTTCTGGACTTGGCCTCCTTTCCCTGCTCGTCTTTCTCCGTTTTTCTTCCTGCATCTCCTCCATGCTCAGACTTGCTATGAGGTCTTCACCCTCGGTTTTCGTCAGCTTTACGCTTGGACCTGGTTTGTCTGGATATGCTGCCTCCAATTTTGTCCAGATTGCTGCGAGCTTTAGGTTGCTTTCCGTCTTTGCGTTGTACACCGCCAGGGCTTTTCGCATGTCCTCTGTTCTTCCGGACAGCGCAACCTCTGTGCGACATATGCGAAATCCTCCTTTTTGAGACGGTAGATCCAACTTCGACCCATACTGCTTTTTTTTGTGTATGCTGCCGGGATAATCACGTTTTTGGGTGCCAGATGTATGGAACTGATTTTAATTGTCTGCTCGCTACGGAATACGTGCGGCTAGCTCAGTATATTTATATTAAATTTGTATTAAAATGTGATCACCCGGTTACCAGTAACAACACATTGCAGTTTTCGTTTCTTGGGTATTTATTCTTGCCTAGATTTATAATGTGACTTGGATATCCGGACGTCTCCGCTCTCCCGTCGTAGAACTGGACCCTCGCCTGGTACTGCCTCGGCCACACTTGGTCGGTAGCGAGAAGAAAGGCTGCGGACTGAGGGAAGCGTCACCATTCTCAGACTAGGGTCAACAAGTGCTGGGCTCTCAAGGCGTACT
Source organism: Drosophila yakuba (assembly GCF_016746365.2). Lineage (NCBI taxonomy): Eukaryota > Metazoa > Arthropoda > Insecta > Diptera > Drosophilidae > Drosophila > Drosophila yakuba. The sequence continues at coordinate 22,481,974 of NC_052527.2, read as the reverse complement.
CCTCGCTAGGCGCATCCTCCTGTCCCTTGCTCTGTCCCGGACGGTCAGCCAGACGCCTGTTCAGTTCCTACCGACTGATTGAGTTTCTCCAAACTCTCTTGCTACAGGTTTAGTTTCTCCAAACTCTCTTTCCTCCCGGTTTCGCACTGTCGTTACTACGCGTTGACTTGTTGCGTATTTGGCAACGGCAGGCCCTCATGCAATCTTCATTTGCATTTGTACGGAGATTTAACTCCTCACAAACTTATAAGGGAAAATGTGTGGCTAACTACATAAATCGATGAAAAAATATCAGCACCATATATTGATTCTTGAAGTAAGTATACATGGATATCCAAAAACTATAAAAGTCCGTGTCATGACTTTACATCGACTTGTAATGTTTTATGTTTTTCAAATTTAACTTAGTCATTTTAACCGTCTCTCGTAGTGTTGGGTAATGCAGCGCCAAAACGGTGCAGTAGACTAATCTTATACTCGTATTATGGTAAGCCGAAGTTGTCAGTAGTAGCAGTTGCGATGCCCATAGTGCAAACCGCTGTTCTTGCATGAAATTATCTGTACGGCGATCATTCCTTCTTCTCTTGTTATCTACCTACATTAAGCATGGGCGCAGCATTCGGATGTCTGTCACGCCGATTCACTTCTTCGTTTTTCGGCAAAGACTCAACTTATGAATTCGTTATAGCTCTTGGTCGGCCCTAGCTGCCAGTATAATTAACAAAATAAACAGTATCGGAAAAATGACAAAACTTTCTTCGGATATTTTTTTCTCGCAACATCTATTGAAAAAGCTCAATAGCTAAAAATTTGGTGACCTCGACGTGATAGTGTAAATTTGCATGCATTAATGAGTGCACATATCCCGTTTACATAAATATATTTAAAAGCAATCGGTTGGACAACCGAGTGGTGATTCTAGTGATAGTGGCTTTGTTTAAGGGAGCTAGCATTTATATACATACATACATTTCTACATATACCAAGTGCAGCCCGTCCCATTACGTGCATTGAATCCGCTTGCATTTTCGGCATTTTGTTTTGTGCTCATCTTCCCGCTGAACAGAATTTAAAGCGACTTATGGATTCTCGGTAAAAATTGCGCTGCGGTCTGTCACTTCGAATTTCTTAACGAGCATAACAGCAGTTATCGCTCCCAATATCACGGATCGCCAGCCAAGCTTTAATGTGGACATTGGGGACTGGAAAATTTCATAAAGCTTAGCGTCTTGACCTGTTAATAGGAGCTAGTCTGTTTTATGAGCTGCTGTGCATAGGTCAGATAAAGTTGTTGCCAGGACTGCTACGTTTCAAAAACTCGTCTGGGCTAAGTTGTGTCTGGAGGCTGCGCGCGCCCGTGCGGTAGCGCCTTTATAGCGTCACGCATTCCTTCTCTAGCCAGCGAGGAAAACAGCATTGATGTTGGACTTGATTCGCTTCTGCAGCGCTTATGAGAGGTAAAAAATTGTCCCGGCCCAATAGTTCAAGTCACGAAGGAGGAACTAGATTGCAAGGCCCACTTTGTTCAAAATTACACCCGATTGCTAGCTGGCGATTACTCGGTACGTTTGCCGCTAAAACTCCAATTAGATTCTTTAGGAGATTTCTATCCCCAGGCTGTGCGGATATTCTTATCGCTGGAAAGGAAGCTTACAAAGCACCCTGGCTTGTGCCTGCTTCCGAGGTCAGCTCGTGCCGATATTTTTTGCCACATCACTGCGTCAGAAGGAGGATAGCTCTACCACCAAGCTTCGCGTTGTCTTCGACGGATCAACTACCACTTCCACTGGTTACTCGCTTGATGTGTTAATGGCTGGGCCGGTCATCTAGCCCAAGCTATTTCACTTCCTAATTCGATTTTGCTCACACCCAGTTGCCTTTACAGGAGACATATGTAAAATGTACCGATGTGTAAGGGTCTCGCAAGAAGATAGCTATTTGCGGTGCATTGTGTGGAGGGACTCCCCGATCGATGACCTCCAAGTATACAAACTCGACACAGTTACGTGCCGTAAGTAACCAGCCTCCTTCAATCGATGAACCAGCAGTTATCAATCGATGAGCATGCAGCGTTTCCCGTTGGATCAGAACTTTTTTGGCGCTATATTTACGTGGATGATCTTATCTCTGGCTCCGGCACAGTAACGGATGCTATCAACATAATGCAGCAGACGGCGGGAAATGGTGCTCTTACATTCCGCTTGTGCTGGAGGGTGAGCCCGCCGAGGACAATGAAGTTTGAAGATGGTAGCGATTTCACCAAAACTTTAGGTCTCGCTTGGGATCCCGTCTCCGACTAGCTATTGTTTTCCTTCTCTGTCTTTCAGTCGCCATTGAGACCCTGCAGGCGCTCTGTTTTGTCTGCAATTGCTTAGTTTTACGATCCTCTCGGCCGGTCGGTCCTGGAATTACAAGGTGTAAAATCTTATTGCAGCAGCTCTGCAAGGAAAAGTTATCCTGGGATGAAAGCCTCCCGGAAGCTCATAACACGATATGGCTTGATATATGTCTCAGTTTTGAAATGATAAGTGATGTTAGTTTCCTTCGGTTCGTGTTTAGCTCAGAGTCTGGCCTTGAGGTGCATGGTTTTTGCGATGCAAGCATTGATGCCTATGGAGCCTGCGTTGGTTTCTAAATGGGAGCAAAGTTTTAGCCATTTGCTTTGTTCGAAGTCGGACATAGCTCCGTTGAAGACCAGACCAGTACTAAAGCTAGAGCTTTGCGGTGCAGATCTTCTGGCTAAAATCATGAGGGAAATAGTTGTCTTGAAAGTATTTAAAGGACGCTACTATTGTTGGTGCAACTCGACGGTGGCACTTTCCTGGATCCAAGATGAGCCCGCCAGGTTCAACATATTTGTGGAAAATACGGTTGCTGCCATTCAGGAGCTGACAGATGCCATGGCTTGGCATTATGTTCTAACAGCTTTATATCCTCTCCCGTCTGAGCTTAGCGAGTCGTCACTCTGGGCGCATGGAGCCTGAAAGATATTGGCCAACAGCTGTTTGTCCTGAGAAACCGGTGATGGAACATCGTCGAAGTGTGTTCATCGTAAAGTCGCCGTACGTGGATGTAATTGCTAGCTCAAAATTTGCAAATTCTTACCCCTCACTGCAACGAGTGTTTGCATACATTTACAAATTTTGAAATGGAATTCGTCATCCTGGGCTCACCGTCGCACACATTCAAGAGGGTACTCAGATGATGCTGCGTTTGGTGCAGCGCGCGCAGTTATGGGAGGACATGCAGTCCCTAAAAACGTTGGGGACTCAAGGATAACTCCAGTCACGAAGAAAATGTCAAGGAGCAAGGACGCTATCATCCTTTAAAAAACAGGACTAGCAAGGAACACACTGTGAAGGAAGACCACAGTTCCACGAAACTCTCAGGATAGGCGGCAAGGAGTCTAAAGCCTCTGACAACACAGCAAATGTGATAAACACCGTGCAGGAAATAAAAGGAGTGCGACATACCGAGACAGCAGTCTCGTCCGTATTTGGGAAACGCCAGCTTCCCCCACCCGAACCAATGGAGGTCGATAACTCATCTCGGTCCAGACAGCCTGCTACTTGGCAAAGGGGCCAATCCACACGGACTCAACTAAGAATTAACTATATGCCAGAACAGGGGTCAGGAAAGGAAAATTATAACCAGGTGGCACATGAGAGGGTTGAACAAATAGAAGACGACCTCGACACAGACGACGTCTGCAATTTTTTATGGTAAAATCCCTGCTCCCGTATATCACTCGTACGTTAGCAGGGAGGGAAATCAAATTACTTATTGATACTGGGACTTCAAAAAATTACGTTGCACCATTCCCAGGGCTTAAAGGCATTGCGGCAGTAGAAAAACCATGTAGCGTTAGGTCAATTCATGGCCATAGAAGAATAGAACAAAAGTGCCTAATTTCTCAGTTTAATGTACGGTCACATTTTTTTATACTTAAAGTTCTTAAGAACTTTGATGGATTCATCGGGCTTGACTTACTTAAACAAGTGAATGCAAGACTCGACCTTACCAAAAATATACTAGAAACTGGTAACTAGTAATTGGATGTTTTCTATATCCAATTCTCCAAAACCGAAACCGTTAACTTCATTCAAATAGATGACAAAGACGTCCTACCGAAAATAAAAGCCGCTTTTGATAATATGATAGCGAAAAATTTTAGGGCCTTCGTCGACACAGATGAAGCACTACCATACAACATAAATACAATGACCACCATAAAAACAGACGGAGAGCCGGTATAACGGAATTTGTAAACGCAGAGGTTGTTGCGTTCTGACGGTGATCGATAGCCGCGGGCGAAAGAAATATCGTCTGGAATGAGCACCTAAGGCGAGGTTGGCAGTCCCAAGAGGAGAAGGGGAAAGTGGGATGTATGTAGAGCGCCCCCTACCGTCCACACCCAAGAAAGGGGAAGTGTGGATGGTATGTGGAGAGAGGAGAACACCGACGAAGTGCATCCACCCACACTAAGACGGGAAATGAGCACTTATGTGAAGGGAAAGGAGGAAGCAAAAGAATAGGAAAGGGAACCGGCAGAGCCGAGCCCATAAATAGGGCGAGGTGACCGCCATGTGGGCCAGAGAAAATTTGGGAATCGGACGACCCGCTGCCGCGAACTAACTAATCTAACGGCCGTATTTTAAAATCGGTGGCACACATAAACGTGTGAGTGCGGTCGGTCTACCGGAGGTGAAAGCTCCGAGGAAACGTTTAGTGATGTTTTTTTTATTGTTGGTATAGGGAAATTCAGATAATTTAACCCGATCCGGAGATCGACGGGAGCAGGACGGGAGCAGAACAGGAAGACCCGGCAGCCGGAAGTGGAAAATAAATGTGAGTCCGTTCCGAGAGGGCATAGACATTATATTTATATATCTGGGTTGCAGAAGGTATACAGGCATTTTCTTGACCCCGGGATATCCACAGTTTGGACCAGGGGAGACCTTTTCTGGAACCCGTGGTGGATTCCAACCTAAAATCCCGCCGAGGACCAAGCCAAACCGCCCGGGAGAAGCTCGGCCAGAAAAAAATTAGAATAATTATTTATTTATTTATTTAATCCGCCTTATTTATTCGCATCTATTTATTTATTTCTATTTATTTATTTATTTAACTTATTTATGTGCCCGTGTTAAAATTATGTAAAATATTCGTCTGTGTGTAATTATTTATTTATTTATTTTAGTGGCGTTTAGCATGCCATAAACAAACACACAAATATTTGTTTGAAAGGCGATAAAACCTAAAACACGTAAACGATGATAAAAAACTTATAAATATGATATACCAGTAACCAGTAACTTATGTACAATTAAATCGCGCCGAGTCCACCGACCTCCGAGAAGACCAGGCCGATCCTGTGTAGGGGTATGGACCTTTCATAAATAACCACCTGACCCGTCTCAGCCCCTGATCCTCCTTGGAGCTCCATGTAGGCAGGAATTCTGAAGTGAAATGAGGGTTTATTAATTTTATTAATATATATATATTTATATGTCAATACCCGTGCAGTAGTTTCGCGTCTTTGTTGTCCTCTCCAGCTCTTTCGTCGTCCTTTTTTTTTTTTTTTGTATCGTATTTGCTTTGGCCCAGGGCGATGGAAGCCTAAAATTTTGGAAAAATTGAAAAATGTTATTTAGTATAATTGAATATTTAAATAAGTAAAAATTATAACGATTAATTGTGGGGGGGGAAAGACGAACGGATGAGCCGATAACCTGGGAGAAGCCTAAGAACCACATGCCAGGGAGATCCTCAAATGGGAAATAGACGGATCCTTGGTAGGGATGGGTGCGTCAGGGTCCTTTCCATCGAAGACCCAAATCTGCGTCGTGTCGTCCGGTATTAGTCCTTCACTTGTAGTTTCTGTTGATGTTTCTTTTGTGGTTTTTTTGGATTCCATGAAGAGTGAAATTTATGGTGCGACCTGTGGGCACAGGGGAAGAATCCGCCCTGTTGATGACTGGCTAGCCGGCCTTGCCCCATCAAAATCAGCAGGCCGTAACAAGGTTAAACAACTTCAAGCGAATGGCGTAATAATGCCATCCCGATCGCCCTACAACAACCCCACTTGGGCTGTAGATAAAAAGGGATTTGACCAAAACGGGGTAAGAAAGAAACGGTTGGTTATCGACTTTAGAAAGCTAAACCAAAAAACCGTGGATAATAGGTACCCTCAACGCTCGACCATAAGGCGGGCTTTTACCAAATCGAGTTAGCAAAGAAAGACCGAGAAAAAACAGTTTTCTCGATAAACAATGGCAAATATGAGTTTTGCAGATTACCATTCGGGCTTAAGAACGCCCCAAGTATTTTTCAGAGAGCTATAGATGACGTTTTTAGAGAAGGAATCTGGAAGATATGCTACGTGTATGTCGACGATCTTATTATTTTCTCAAAAACAAAAGAGGACCATGACAAGGACATACAGTGGGTCTTCGGAAAACTGCTTGAAGCAGGCTCATGCCTGCTCAAGAAAAGTCGAAGTTTTTCAAAAAAAAAGTGTTTTATAAAAAACTTGGCGTCAGTCGCAGGCCCCCTAACGGGAATCCTTAAAGGCGAAAACGGGAAAAAAAACAAGTATGAGTCAAAAAAAATTAATATAAATATGACTGACAGACTTTAAAACACCGTTCGACTTAACGACGGATGCATCTGGGTACGGACTTGAAGCCGTATTATCCCAAGACAAGCGCCTAATTACAATGATATCGCGCACGATGCGCGATAACGAAAAAATTTTCCAACCAACGAGCGAGAGCTTCTCGCCATAGTTTGGGCGCTCAATAACCTTCGTAATTACATATGCGGTGTAAAAGAAATGCGCGTCTACATCGACCACCAACCACTCACTTTCGCCATCTCGGACAAAAATCCTAATGCGAAGCTTAAACGCTGGAATGGGATTATCGAAGACTATGGGGCGAAACTTATTTAGACGCCAGGAAAAGAAAACCTAGTAGCAGACGCGTTATCTCGTCAGAACGTAAACGCATTAAAAGTATCATATGAGTCTGACGCATTATCTTGCCAAAGCAAAAGGGTTTGTAAAGACTCATACGAGTCAGACGCAGCCACAATACATAGCGAAAATCGCTGACCTATACCATCGACACAACAGACAAGCCAATTAATTGTTTCAGGAATCAGATCATTATAGAAGAAGATAAAAACTCTACAGTGAGTAACCTTATTCTCTTTAAAAACAAAATGAGGCACGTAATAAGATTTTTCGATCGGAAAAACCTTATAAACACCATTAAAGATGTGGTGAATGCGGGAGTCGTCAACGCAATACATTGCACACTTCCAATCCTAGTAATTATTCAACACTCACCAAATGAAGCATTCCCAAATACCTCATTTAGATATTCAAAACATGTGGTGCAAGATATTACAGACAAAACGGAATAAAGTGAAATTGCCACAGCCGAACACAACAGGGCCCTTGCGAGACTACTTCTTCCCAAAAATGCTTCGCCTAACAACGGCATCTAACTGCAAGATCTGTTCTATGGCCAAGTATAGTCGACACCCCAATAAACATAAAATCGGACAGACGCCAATTCCCTCTTTTGCTGGAGAAATACTCCACATCGATATATTCTCAGCAAATGGGACCCTCTTCCTTACGTGTGTCGACACATTATCAAAATTCGCCATTGCCTGTACAATCGCATCAAGGGCAATCGTGGACGTAAAGTCACCAATATTAAATATAGCCAACTTTTTTCCAAACACAAAAACCATCTATTGCGACAACGAAAGGTCACTAAATTCAGAAACAATCAAATCAGTCCTCCTCAACAATTTTAACTTTTTTATCGCAAACGCACCACCTTTACATAGTACTTCCAACGGACAAGTAGAAGGTAGGTACACTCGCGGAAATAGCCCGGTGCCTGAAAATAGAAAAAGGGATAAACGACACGACAGAGCTATTTCTATTATGCCATAAATTCGGTAACGGACAAAAAACCAATAGAAATAATACACTCAACACCAGTAGAACTCGAGAAAAAAATCAGCGAAAAAATTTAACAAAGGAAGGGCAAACAGAGTTGAACTTGAAATTCGAAAAGGGCCTAAAGGAACTTGCAGCTGCAACAAATCAAATCCAAAAATTCGAGGCAGACAGGGAAACCCACCCCTTAGAGATTATCATTGCTAAAAATAGGATTGTAATTACAGATCTTGAGAATATTTAATGGGCCTAACCCTAGCTAAACTTAACGTTGCAAGTCCAGCTATACTGGACGACTCCGATATTGACGAATTGAAAGACAGACAACCTACTGACATTAGCGTAATAGAAATATTAGAAGTATATAGCATTAATGTTTTCCAAAATTCGGAAATTCTAAAAAGATAACTGTCTTCCCAGCTCAGCGCCATAAGAAGACCCGAGACTTCGAAAGAGGAAACCTGGTAGCTGAATGCCCGACACGAAACATCAACATCGGCTAATGCAGGACGACAATCGGCGCGACCTTCTGCAGGGAGCTCCAATACGGCACCTGCGCCCAGCAGATAATTTCCAGAGCTATTGCGCACTGCTCCACGCTTCCGGGTCACTTGGATCCAATCACCATAGTTGACCACGGGACCCTGATCATAAACGACGCCAATATGACCGTAACCGACGGTCAAGGACGAGAACAAAAGGTATCAGGAACCCACCTGGTAACCTATTCCGATAGAGTGGCACTCAACGGAACCTGGTTCATCAACCACCTGGGAAACTCGAAAAAGAAACCTGTCTCAACCATGGCCACGGTCAACATCACGGCCCACCAGAACCGGCTTTGTCTCCCATTTCTCTACGATTTCAGTTTGAGGAACCTCCACCACATAGGGACCTTAATAGAAGAACTCACTTCAGGCTCCCTCCTCAGCAACTCACTCGCCGTACTCATCGCCTTCCTACTGTGCTTTACCGTCTGGCTCGGATACCATCACCTAAAATTCAGGAGGCGAACAAACCCGGAAACTGGCATTGATGTGTAGCTAGCAGGTCACCCTGACAGCGACCACTTGAAAAGGGGAGAAGTTAGCACAGGCGGTTCTCACGGAGAGAAACTGACGAATTGCAGGCCACCATATCCGGTGGCTTGACGCCAGGGGTTCCCCGGCAAGAGTAAACAACACAGACGAATAAATTTATATCGTAATATTTATTCACTGATTTACTTTAAGCTATGATTTTGTACAGGCGTGTGTGTGTGTGTATACGTAAATTGATACTTAAACCGGCGGCGGGCGTTCAGCATCGTGTGCAAATTCAGACTTATTTTTCGCCTCTCCTCCGTTCTCCTTCTCCCTGTCGTATGCACTGCCCAGAAACGAGCGAGTGATGAGCTGATCGCCGCTCTCCTGCCCATTGGGACAAGCAGCAAACTGAACATGCCGCCAATTCTAAGCGTGGCATGAAAAATCTTGCTTGTCTGGTTCTGGTAGGTGGGGTAGAATCTAGCTTGGAAAAAATGATACAAGAATAAATTACAATTAAATACAAAAACAAGAGAGAACGCTATAGTCGAGTTCCCCGACTATCTGATACCCGTTACTCAGCTAGTGGAAGTGCGAAGGAGAGTCTTCAGCACTGACAGTTTTTGGGCGTTAGAGTGGGCGTGGCAAAAAGTTTTTTGGCAAATCGATGGAAATTTACAAGACTAAAACAAAAATGAAAAAATATCACACATTTTTCAAAATTGTGGGCGTGGCAGCTTTGGGCGGTTTGTGGGCGTTAGAGTGGGCGTGGCAAAAAGTTTGTTGGCAAATCGATAGAAATTTACAAGACCAATACAAAAATGAACAATTATCAAAACTTTTTTCAAAAGTGTGGGCGTGGCAGTTTTGGACGGTTTGTGGGTGTTAAAGTGGGCGTGGCAACATGAATCGACAAACTTGCGCTGCGTCTATGTCTCTGCAGTCTGTATCCTTAATCTCAACTTTCTAGCTTTTGTAGTTCCTGAGATCTCGACGTTCATACGGACAGACGGACATCTGTCACTAACGGCAATGTTTGACGGAATCTCAAGCTAGAAAGTTGAGATTCAGCATGCAGACTCCAGAGACAACAAGAGAGAACGTTATAGTCGAGTTCCCCGACTATCTGATACCCGTTACCCAGCTAGTGAAAGTGCGAAGGAGAGTCTGCAACACTGACGGTTTGTGGGCGTTAGAGTGGGCGTGGCAAAAAGTTTTTTGGCAAATCGATAGAAATTTACAAGACCAATACAAAAATGAAAAAATTTCAAAACATTTTTCAAAAGTGTGGGCGTAGCAGCTTTGGGCGGTTTGTGGGCGTTAGAGTGGGCGTGGCAAAAAGTTTTTTGGCAAATCGATAGAAATTTACAAGACCAATACAAAATTGAAAAAATATCAAAACATTTTTCAAAACTGTGGGCGTGGCAGTATTTGGCGGTTTGTGGGTGTTAGAGTGGGCGTGGCAACATGAATCGACAAACTTGCGCTGCGTCTATGTCCCTGGAGTCTTTCTAGCTTTTGTAGTTCCTGAGATCTCAGTGTTCATACGGACGGACAGACGGACAGACAGACGGACGGACAGACGGACATGGGCAGATCGACTCGGCTATTGATCCTGATAAAGTACGATATATATATACTTTATATGGACGGAAACGCTTCCTTCTGCCTGTTACATACTTTTCAACGAATCTAGTATACCATTTTACTCTACGAGTAACGGGTATAATAAATACAAGAAATAATTTATTATGATTGAGGTGTGTAAGTGAGAGCTCTTCAGAACGGATTGGAAGCGGACCCAGTTTCGACACTGACCATCTTAAATAGCTCGGCTGTAGGTGAGCTAGCCAGTCTCGACTCCAGGTCTTCCAAATATATCGCACACCCGCTCGCGAGTGTGTGCCTTAGTTAGCTGCGCACCTTCGTGCAGAGTCAAAACGTGGGAGTACCGTATTACTAGCTGCGTAAAATGATGCGAACTTGGAAAGATTATTGGTTGACGACGCTCGTTTGGCAACCCAGAATTGAGCAGTCTCCCCCTTACTCGCAAAATTACATCTACTTAGATCGGTCATTAGCTCAAGAGCTTACTTCATTACGTAATTTTTTACCGCGGTCAGCCCGGACGAGAAAGATTCTCATTGAACAATGCGCACGATAGCGAATAAAGCATAGCCCAGCTCCAGAATGCTCCAGTGCACTTCTCTCCTTTCCTGATAGCATTGGATTTGAAACGAAATATATGTACCACCTGGCTAAAACTCGAAAAACGTTCCAGAAGCGATACCCTTGGGACTGCGTGGTGAATGCGAACATTGTCCGCCTTTGCCTCTAGTGCGGTATCGATTTGACCGCCAGTATTGCACCACTCAGCTCCGTTCGAGGTATGGTTAATGGTTTAGTAGGAGTAACCCGTGATTTTGCAGTCAACAGCGAGGTGTAGCACGTTTCGTTAGATAGTTCGTTAGATAGGTCGTAGCTGCGTAGGATCTGGAAGACCCGTCACATAACGCGTGAAGCTGAGCTGAAACTGTGGATCCAGGAGCATAAAGAACCGCTGTATGCTTATATCGTCGATCCTTACCAAACTGTTCCGAAATGGTTGTCACCGTTCCGCAAGAGCATTAGGAACCTTATCGTCCCAAGCCAGGGCCGTCGGCATGCGTTTTTTTGGCCATGGTTACCTCATTCAAAGTTAACTTTCCTTAGATGATGACTAGCGCGATGAGACTAAGCGGGTCGAACAGCCTCGCTATGCTCGACTGGATCGTCCTTTTGGTGCTCGACTGGATCGTCCTTTTGGTGTAACTATCTGGTATCTTAAAATTTACCTGAAACTTAAAGCGGTCCTTATTTGGAAGCCAATACATTCCTAGGGCCTTGATAGGATCCGTAGTGTCCCAGTTTAAAGGTGTCCGACTGCACTGATAGTCTATCGGAATCGAACGGACAACATTCGCTTCGTTGCTGGACCATTTACGCAACTCCATGCGAGTGGATTTTATAGCACCCTCTACCTGTGTCCGTTTATCCTGCGTCTCTTCTATCGTATGCCTTCCGGACATAATGTCGTTCACATATTTCTCGCTGATCAATACTTTTTACGCCTTAGGAAATGAACGCCGCTCATCCATCGCTAACGCGCCTATTCGTGGAAGTATTCCTTACCGATAGGTTTTTCGATAGGGTTTAAAGGGCAACCGCACTACGTAGCGGCCATCCGATCGACGCACAAGAGTCTTCTGGAAAAAGGACTCGCCCCCCAGGTCCCCGTCTGTTGCTGTAGGGCGGTCCGACTCGACCACACAGAAACGCTTCAGCAATGCCTCGATGTCGAAAAGCACTCGATGACAGCGCAACTGGGTTGATTATCTCACTCCTTTAGCACGTCCAGAGAGGATCCATCCAAAGTGCGTGTTCTGAGCTATGGGCTCGCCTGACAAACCGATCCTGGTGTCGGGCAACATGATTTGCGCCAACATGTCCACTCCTGAAATGAGATCGACTCGCTTCGACCACGCGTAATGGGGATCAGCCCTCGAATATGATCCCAATAATGCGGCGTGCAACTCAGACTTGGCTGGAGGTAACTGAATTGAGAGCATATGCTGAATCAACCCCTAAAGTGAAATTGCAACGGCGACCGCCCCCAGGACCCACCCCAAAAATAGATGCTCGGGTGGTGAAGACCGCAACAGGTGCAGACACTGAACGACGTGTTCCGATACTATGCTCCGGGGTCTGGCCCATAGGCCAAAAATAAAAAAATGAAATTTGAAACATTGGCTAGAATTGAGTCAACCCTAACTCAGAATTGATCGAGCTACTAAAATCTATGATTGGTTTTGCTTTATGCTAACTATTTAAGAATGAGTGCGAAACATAGACCATAAAATTGATTTGGCTTGGCAGCGTGCGCAACTTGCAAGTGACGGTCGCAATTAAAATATTCTTACGCGTTAAAAAGAAAGAGTTTTTCAAATGGAATCTTTTAATTTTACAAATAAAGGTATTTACTGTAATTTTTTGCAGTTTTGATAGATAATGTTTTAAAAAATTTCGGCTGCAGAACGGTGCAGATAGCTGAGTTATCTTACACAAAAGAATTAGATCCCTCGACGGAAGATCCAAATGATGGAAAGAAAAAGTAGAGTCCAAAAAGATTTTCGGTAAAAAATAGGCTTAATAGTTGATGAGCCAAAGGTTGGTGGAAGTGGTAAATCTAATGATGGGAATACTGCTAGAGAATTTTTTAATAATACAGTCTTATCAGCTGAAATAACTAAAATTGATAAAGAAATCATTGAAAGATGTGTTATTTTTCTCCAGCCGCTGTCTTCAGGCTACAGTATTAATGCTGAAAAATTTAATGTGTTCGCACTAAACATAGACAAGGTACTAACAACCACTTATTCCTGGTATTACCTACCACCCACCATTCATAAAATTTTAATACATGGGCCTGCCATAATTGAAAATGCTCTCGTATCGATCGGCGAGTTGTCAGAGGAAGCTGCTGAATCCAGAAATAAGGATATAAAAAAATTTCGACTGCAGCATACACGAAAACTTTCTCGAGTGACAACAAACACCGATTTATTTTACCGCCTATTAATAACTTCAGATCCTTTAGTAACGGGATAGCGAAAATTGCCACCTAAACACAAATCAATTTTAATCTGTTTGTTATTGTAACATTATTATATACATACATACGTCTTTATTACAAATTTTGCTTTACATCTAAATGCGAAAACGATGTTCCTTAGTATCTCTAAGTATTTTTTGTATTTCTGATAAATATATTATCCTTTTGTTGTATTTTTTCTTTATAAAATTAAAACATTTACATTTATAATCTTTCATATTAACAAAATTGAAGCACACTTTTAGGTGTATTTTTTGGTTTTTGCTTTTTTGTGGGCGTAAATACTAACGACCACGCCCATTTTTAGATTTTTTCCAATTCTTATTTTTTTTAAAGAACTTACAGTAAAAATTTTACAACAATATGTCTGCTAAAAGTATTTTTGGCCGCTCTCCCCATATAAGCCAGATAACTGTGCTATGGTTGCCTCAGATCCTTGATAGATGAGAGCATGACTGCTTATATGCCGTTGACCGGATTTCGTACGGCGATACGAGCAGTGTCGAGAAGCACATTTCTCGAAGGGACATTCGATGAAGTTGCCGAATGGAATCTGTAAGATGCATGCAGATTTGGGTCCTCGTCGCCTGGTGCTGTGCTGAGATACGTTATCCAAGACTGCAGGTGCACTAAAAGGCGGCGCTGAAGTCCGAATCAGATACGGCTGTGCGCTACTCAACGATTGATTATGAGCCACTACTGGGAAATGCAGTGTGTGATGGCGCTGCCCGCAAACTTGGCAGCTCTTATTGCTGATTTGCTCAAGCAATTAATGCATAATTTTGCCCTGCTCACTATATCCTTCCTCCTGTAACAATCCATAGCTAGAAAGGTTGCGCAACGACGCAAAATATGGTCGCCGCCGCAGTGGTAACAGGCGCTTTCCGGGCGTCTTGAGCGCTCCTGTGATCATGCACTCGCACTCGTTTGCTCGGGTTGGTAGATGTCCACGATCTAATCAGGGCGATTAAGATAATTAGAGTCGAACGACGAACATCGGTTTTCAATCGCATTTTTTATGACCAGCCGATCATTCAAAAATTATTTTAAGTCCCTATAAGTAGGAAAGGTGGCACCGCTTCCTTGATGGTGCTCCCAAGCGTTGTCGGTCTCCTTAAGCAACCTCGATGCTACGTAATGCGCCAACCCGTGCTGCGATTCCGCGTCCAAGGCTTGAACGCGGCGGAATGCAGCCAGGCAAACGTTGACCGTGCTTATCATCGACCGCATTGATTCTGTATTATCCTTTTGCAGCCTGGGCAACGGGTAAATAGGGTTCATGTGCGAATAAACGAGAAGAGGATTATTGTATCTTTTAATCATCAGTTAGCCTCCGTGAGCTGTATTTGTCGGATGTCATTATGGCGCCCTCCTGGCAACGACTCTTTGAGAAAGTGCAACCGTTGCACATTGCTCAGATTATTGTTGTTGTGTATAAGGCTTGTGAAGGCGTCATAGTAGATGGGCCACACATTCTCCCGAAAATTTGGGCACTGACATCTATGGCATGTTTAGCCGCACTTCCGGGTCGGCGCTGCCGCCCGCTTGTGGCGGTGTCGGAGGATTCTCGGGTGGAAGTTTATTCAAGTCCTATGCGATGGCCCAATAGGTGTCCATGTAGCGATCCTCGAATTCCGTCTGGAAATTCTTCGCGACATAGTTCGATCCAGCGATTCAAGAATCACGATCAAGGAATCCACGTCCCGAAACGCGTTCCGCAGCTTTTCCACTTGCTCTAGACGCTTCCTTAAATAAATCATTGTTTTCCTTGACTGCAAATTCTTCTTAAAATTATGCAATGTCGATTCAAGGGACGGGTACTGATTTCCCTGCAAATGTACTAATTGATCGAGTGTCGGAACCTATAAATCTGATTTGATGATGACGAGTGTAAAAATCAAGCAAACCTAGCGCAACTCATCACCGCAAATAATCATGTAATGAGAAAATTTGATAATTTTTGTCACTTACTACGTTTGTGCACCAAGAGAGAACGCTATAGTCGAGTTCCCCGACTATCTGATACCCGTTACTCAGCTAGTGGAAGTGCGAAGGAGAGTCTTCAGCACTGACAGTTTTTGGCGGTTTGTGGGCGTTAGAGTGGGCGTGGCAAAAAGTTTTTTGGCAAATCGATAGAAATTTACAAGACTAAAACAAAAATGAAAAAATATCACACATTTTTCAAAATTGTGGGCGTTGAAGCTTTGGGCGGTTTGTGGGCGATAGTGTGGGCGTGGCAAAAAGTTTGTTGGCAAATCGATAGAAATTTAAAAGACCAATACAAAAATGAACAATTATCAAAACTTTTTTCAAAAGTGTGGGCGTGGAAGCTTTGGGCGGTTTGTGGGCGTTAGAGTGGGCGTGGCAAAAAGTTTGTTGGCAAATCGATAGAAATTTACAAGACCAATACAAAAATGAACAATTATCAAAACTTTTTTCAAAAGTGTGGGCGTGGCAGTTTTGGACGGTTTGTGGGTGTTAAAGTGGGCGTGGCAACATGAATCGACAAACTTGCGCTGCGTCTATGTCTCTGGAGTCTGTATCCTTAATCTTAACTTTGTTGCTTTTGTAGTTTCAGTTTCAGATCTCAGATCTCTTATACGGACGGACAGACAGACGGACAGACAGACAGACAGACAGACAGACAGACAGACAGACAGACAGACAGACGGACAGACAGACGGATATGGCCAGATCGACTCGGCTATTGATCCTGATCAAGAATATATATACTTTATATGGTCGGAAACGTTTCCTTCTGCCTGTTACAGACATTTCAACGAATCTTGTATACCCTTTTACTCTAGGAGAAACGGGTATAAAAAACCGCCAAAAACAATAGAAGCGAGCGTCACAAAGTTCCACGACCTGTGCGACCTGCGGCGCCTATGTATAGCGGTCTTCCCTTCCCGTCTTTCGCCAAGGCGGTAATAGGCGAAGAAGAAGAAGCCTAATTCCAAAACAGCCGTTGCTGCGTATCGCAGTTTTATTTTCAGGCAATTTGCCTAGTAGAATTGCAAACTTAACGCGGCCGCGATCTAACGTATTCTATTTACACACAAAATTTTTCGAATTTAAATTTTTACACTTGCAGGTTCCCCTCATAGGCCACAATGTATAGTTGTGTCCCCTTATATATGGTTAACAAGGGGTCATTGTAAGAGGGGTTCCCCGGCACGAGCGAACAACACAGTCGAATGAATTTTAATCGGTCTTATTATTCACTGATTTACTTTAGGTGTGTGTGTATACATAAAATATATGGTTTTTGGCAGTTTTTGGGCGTTAGAGTGGGCGTGGCAAAAAGATTGTTGGCAATTCTAGAGAAATTTACAAGACTAATAATACAATGTAAAAATATCAATCTTAAGATGTGGGCGTGGCAGTTTTTGGCGGTTTGTGAGCGTTAGAATGGTCGTCGCAAAATGAATCGACAAATCTGCGCTCCGTCTATGTCTCTCTAGTCTGCATGCTAAATCTTAATTTTCGAGCATATATAGTTCCAAAGATCTCGACGTTCATACTGTTAGGAATCACAATTTAGTATTATGGTATTATTTAAGTTTATCTTACTCACGAAGAGCATCGAATTGTTAGATTTAAGATCACGGAAAACATCAAATTGTTATGACGCGACGATCATAGGAACACAGAAAGGCTAGACCTAAAAGTAGGAACCCAAATACAACGGCCAGGAACAGGTACACAAAATTAGACTAACGTGAGCATACACTTGAAGGGTCAGAATTACCCTAAAACATAATCATGTGCGTTGTGAATGGTGTCATTTACAACTTAACTTCTACAATGGGATCGTAGAACTATCCTATGTGAGGAGTCTTAAACTCCCCACAAATCCTGGTGCAGGAAGCGAAGACGGCTGGAATGCGAGAGGAGTCAAGGGCGGTCAAGTCAAACGGTAAATATTGAACCTTGGACTCCAGAAAAGCAAAGAGACCGTGAACTAACGGTACCGCGCTGGACCTCGGACTCGGGCCCGCCAAGGGCACAGAAGTCGAACGGTAACGGTGTGGACTTTTGACGAGCACAAAGAGGACGCACCTTGAACTAACGGGACATGAGTTGGACCTTGCACCCGAGCGAGACGTGCGCAAAAAGGGTAATAGCGGGATTCCCGCCGCCTATAAAGGAGACGGCGCAGGTCCAGCTCGACACAGTCAACCAAAAAAATACGCGGGGATCCATACAGCGAGACAGTCGGACAGTAAAGTACGCGGAGGGCGACAGCGAAAGAGTGAAACAGCCAAAGTACGAAGAACGATACCCGGAACAAGTGAACGACAATTGAGTGTCGAACGGGCATCCAAGGAGAATCTCTATAAGCCAAGGAGAAGCAATCACAAGGAACGACCGTGGTTAGCAAGGGATGGTGGAGTCTTTGGTCGGCAAAGGTGGTTCGGGAAGAAGCGCTAGCTTATCTCACGGACGATACAGACCGCCCTATAACATCCTAAGCCCCAGTCGAGAGCGACACGGGACCAGCGAAAAAGCACGTCGAAGGAGCGACGACGCGCATCCGAAGGCGAGGATGGCAGTAATCCCTATTATCGAAGTGGTACTAAATAAAGGCTATTCTAATCAGAAGCTCTGTTTTCTCTTTGGTCGGGCAATCACACATATCATAAATTTGGTGTGACGAACAAACTCTCTCTTCCGGTACGACGGACACGACAAGCCGTAGGAGCTCATGGAGGAGGTGGAGTGGTCAGCAATGACATACGGTCTGGACATTAACCAAATCCCACGAGCGAAGCCAACAATAAATTCTGGCAGACATGGGCCGAATTCATTCAAAGCTTCCAATAATTCTTCCTGCCCAGGGGTTACATGACGAAACTGGCGGACCAGGTCAGGACACCCAAAGAAACGATTCGAGTCGCAGCGGACCCACAGAGTCCGCCACCAGCGGGATTTCAAAAGAGGGGAACAAAACGCGGTGTGCAGAAGATGCCAAGAGGACACCACGGGACCGTCGAGACACGACACGAACGGGCGAGGGCCGGAGCCGGCGCGTCGGGTGTTCGTGTTAAACCCAGTAAAGCCCGAGGACCGCAGAGTTCTATGAGCAACTGTCCGCCACGTTGCTTATAGATGGAGTGGAAATTAAGGCCACGATGGACACCGGATCCACAGCTAGTTTTATTAGCGAAGGGGTGGCGAACAGGTTGCGGGCGGCGGGAGAGGTCGTATCCACGATACGAAGTGAACATAGGACTTGGAGAGAGGACCGTAAGAATGCAACTGCTAATCCTCCATAACATTATCGATGCTCTAGTGCTTGGTTGGAATTTCCCTACAAAAGTTAGACCCAGGATGGAGTGCGCGAAACGATATCAGTGGGACAGGCCGTTCGAAGCAGTCCACGCGATACGCTGTCAGTGGCAATCGTAGAGAGGCGACAGACTTCGCGGAGGAGGATATAGACGGTTTCCTGAAGTCAAAGTAAGCTGAGTTGGGAAGAGTACAAGGGATATCAACAGTGGCGGTGCACAAAATCACAATGAAAGACGATCAACCAGTCAAACAGCGCTACTACCCGAAGATGCTGGTAGAGATCAACGCCAAGGTCGACGAGTTGTTACAGAAAGGATGCATCCAGCCGTCTAGGAGCCCGTACAGCTCACAAATAGTGATAGTGAAAAAGAAGACGGGTCAATGGAGGTTGTGTGTGGATTTCCGCCAAATAAACGCGAATACCGTGAAGGACGCACCCAATGCCAATGATCAATTACATTCTGGATCAATTAAGGGAGGCGAAATACATAAGCAGTCTGGATTTGAAGGACGGGTACTGGCAGATTCCGTTGGCAGCGGCAAGTCGGCAATATACGGCATTTACGGTGCCGGGAAAGGGCCTGTTTCAGGGCGTTGGACCAGGTGATAGGACCTGAGATGATGGCACACGCCTTCGCGTGTCAGGACGATATAAAAGTAATCGGACGGACAGTACAAGAAAACATGCGCAACCTGAAAGAGGTTTCCGAAGGCTAAGGGCGGCAAACCTGAAAGTAAACGCGGATAAGTGCAAGTTCTTTAGGTAGGAGCAACAATACTTGGGTCACCGCGTGATAGATCAAGACATCGGAACGGATCCGGAGAAAGTAGCGGCAATAGCACAGCTGAAGCCCCCGGGAAACGTGAAGGAGCTGTAACAGTACCTAGGAGTGGCGTCGTGGTACAGGCGTTTTGTACATCAGCAGAGCGCTGAACGGAGCGGCAAGGAACTACTCTGCAACAGAGAAGGATTGTTTAGCAATAGTGTGGGCTGTCAGCACATTAAGACCATACCTGGAGGGCTGCCATTTCAAAGTGTGTGACGCACCGAACGCGCACATAATAGTAAGGCAGAAAGAACGAAAATGAAGTAAATAAAATAAATTGAAGTAAAGAAACACACACAACCCGCATTTAAATTCAAACAAAATGGGCCAAGATCATGCGCGAAGGGTCACACTGGCCCGAAATAGATCGGCCACACTAATGCAGCCTAAAATCAGTTGGGATATGCGGGGACACTATCCTCAGCCCAAACCCGATATAAGGCGCACCCCAGCCCTCTGGAAGACATTCAGTTCGGCCGGCGATCGGCGACAAGACCTCCAGGAGGAACTAGCAGGAACGGAGCAAGATCAGTGGTAAGGAGTCAACCGAACCAATGGAGGCGGGCAACGACATTGTAACTAACTAACCATAATAGTCTTTGTGTATTACGTCTCATTATCCGGCTCGGTTCACCGGCCCGCGTGTTTAACTAGCAGACCCAATCGGCCTCTAAACTCTTCTCATACTTAGCAGACCTAATTGACCTCTAAAACTCTTCTCACCATTATCGGACCTAATCGGCCTCTAAACTCGTCTCATAATTTGCAGACCTAACCGGCCTCTAAACTGTTCTCATCGTTAGTAGACCTATCCGGCCTCTAAACTGTTCTCATCTGTGGTAGGCCTGACCGACCTCGTACCCTGTTAACTGGTAGACCCGGACGGTCTCTCCCCATTATTTCCCGTTCACAGGCAGTGGAGAAACTTGCGGCTACGTGACCCGATTACTATTGAGCCCACCAGGGACGAGACCAGACGCACCCGAACCAACCAGCCGCCGATCTCGCCACCATGACTGCAGCCACCCTGAAGCGACTGTGAACACATTGCTTACTTCCGAATTAAGACCCAATTACTGAATCATTCTCCCGTCTTCTCCTCTGGGACCCGGGTCGGATTCTCTTCCAGCAACTCCACCTGAATCAAATAAAATATCTGAGAAGACTCCTGGCCATCCCTGAGCCGTTCGAGCACTGACAGATCGTCACAAGTGACATTCGATCACATGGCCCTGAAGTGTCTGAATAGCATCGAGAGTCCGCCCGGAAGGATCGCGAGGTGGCCACTAGACCTCCAACAATACGATTTTGAACTCTCGTATAGAAAGGCCCAGCTGAACGTCGTCGCGGACGCCATGTCGAGAGCGCCGCCCTGACGAGAAGCAGGATAACGGCAAAGTAAGAAGGGCACATCCCTCACCGGGCAGGGAATGAGGATGAAGGCTGTGTGTGCCAACCAGGGAGAGGCAGCGCGTCATGGCCGATAACCACGACATGCCGACGGCAAGACACCTGGGAAGTCGGAAGACGATTGCAAGGGTGGCAGCCAGGTACCACTGGCCACGAATGCACCGGGACGCAAGGAGGTACGTGCGGAACTGGGAGAGTTGTAAGAAATACAAGCCTAACCAGCTGCAAGCAGCCGAAAAAAGGCAGACCCAGGTGCCAAAAGAACCATGGGCCACCGTGTGTGCAGATTTCATGGGCCCCTTGCCGAGGTCGAAGCACGGAAATTCGATGCTGCTGGTCCTGGTGGACAGGTTCTTCAAATGGACCGAGATCGTCCCGAAGCGTAGGACAACCACCGAGTCGCTATGAAAAGCTGTGCGAGAGCGAATAGTGGCCAGATACGGGGTGAAAAAAGTCATGATAACGGACAACGGAGTCCAATTTACGAGCAGGGCGATCAAGAGGTTTTTGGAGGAGCTGGTTGTGCGACACCAGCTCATGGCACCATATACTCCACAAGAAACCCCGACAGAAAGGGCCAAAACAATGATCGCGCAGTTCACAGGGGCCGATCAGAGGACATGGGACGAGAACTGGCCAGCTGTCAGTGGACACAAGTGTGACGGAGACCACCGGTTACTCGCCAGCAATTATCACGCAGGAAAGGAAACCAAGGGAACGGGCAGCGCGGAAACACAGTATGGCCCAAGGAGCACCACCTGTCGAAAGCAGCCGAGGGCTTCGCGACGAAATTGGCACAAAGGTTCGACGGACCGTCCAGAATAAAGAAATTCACGTCACCACTGATTTGTATATTGGTGCACGCGACAAGCACGAAGACGAAAACGGCTCATATTAGCGACTTGAAGCCGGAAAGCGCGACGGCGACGACAGCTAGAGTCTTTTAAAATCGAGTCGGCAGAATGACAAAACGCGCAGCTATTACCAACCGTGAGGTGCGGGAGACCGGCACTGGGGAACAGCCCGGAGTAGGAATTCCGATTCCTATCTCCAGCTTCTGGCGTCACCCCTGGTGTTCCGATCCCCATCCCCGGTTAATGAGGATCCGGGGAAGGTGCCCGACGTGGATCTGTCGGAGGACGAGATGGTGGCCGAGGGGCAGCTCGAATGCGTCACCCTCTCATCAGAGAGTGAGGAGGACGACAGGGATGAGACGGCCACCCCGGAGGTGTCCTCGGACGAGGACACGACTACAAGACTAATAAAACAATGAAAAAATATCAAAAAAAATTTAAGATGTGGGCGTGGCAGTTTTTGGCGGTTTGTGAGCGTTAGAGAGGGTGTCGCAAAATGAATCGACAAACTTACGTTCTGTCTATGTCTCCGGAGTCTGCATGCTGAATCTCACTTTTCTAGCTTTTATAGTTTCTAAGATCTCGACGTTTATGCGGACGAACAGACAGACGGACGAACGGATAGACGGAGGGATGGAGATGAAGTAGACACACATATCGGGTACCCACATTTTAGCACTTTGTTGCAATGCGTAAATAAACAGTCCAGCCCAAGTGCAAGCGTAACGTGAGCATACACTTGAAGGCTCAGAATTACCCTGAAACATAATCATGTGCGTTGTGAATGGTGTCATTTACAACTTAACTTCTACAATGGGATCGTAGAACTATCCTATGTGAGGAGTCTTAAACTCCCCACAAATCCTGGTGCAGGAAGCGAAGACGGCTGCAATGCGAGAGGAGTCAAGGGCGGTCAAGTCAAACGGTAAATATTGAACCTTGGACTCCAGAAAAGCAAAGAGACCTGCTTGCCAATCAAGGTGTTCAATCTTGATTGCCGAGCCGAGCTGAGCTGAGATGTCCACGGGACTCAACATTTTTAAAGACATCAGTGGCCACGAGGAACAGGACGAAGGACACCTGAGATCGGCAGCCATCATGGCTAGGCTGGCCGACAGCCCTGAGGAGTGAAAAATGGGGTGAGCCGGGCCTCCCGCCGACCCCCTGGTGAGGAGTCGAACATGTGTGTGTAGGGAAACTAGTCGCAAATAAATTCTAGGAGTTAAACTATAAATAAAGGACAGATTGTAAATTTATGAGACCAAAGCCGGACAATTTCAATCCTGCATTCCAATCGAGCCCCGTTCGGGAGCGGCGGCGCGCATCGCAGCCGTTTTCCGAACGAGACCTCCTATTCCCTTCGAGCCCCGTTCGGGAGCGGCCCCGTGCATCGCAGCCGTTTTCCCAGAGGAGACTCCTTTTCCACCCTTGCGAACCCCGTGCGGGTGCGGCCCCGCGCATCGCAGCCGTTCTCCCGAACTGCATTTTTATTACTGCATCTCTATTGATACATTTATAAGACTTATCAAACCTGTAGCGAAATTCGTCTATTTGTATCGCTATTTCGCTCTATTCCGTTCTTGTCGTAAAAAAAAAAGTTTTTATAAAGCTTTCTTCTAATCTATTTTTTTTTTTTAATCTGGTCTAAAGGATTTGCGCTATTCATATAACGTTTTTTGATGATTTTTTTATGCTTAAATTATCACTATTGTAATGATCAGCAATAAGATCCACAACGCATTTATATAGTCTGTGTGATTTATAATTTTTACGTTATCAACTACGTTGGCAGTATTGTCTTTTGCCTCACTAGAATCGCTTAACCATCCCATTTATAAGCTTATATTCAATGAAACGTTTTTTGAAGGAAAAAGTGAGATTTTCTATTTATGAGTTTTTCTCATTATTATTATTGTGTAAGTTACGGGGTCTGGACTGTCACCCGCTCTCCGCTACCTCTCACGCTCTCTCGCTCTTCACCACAGAGTCTCCAAGGAATCTCCGCTGCGCTTGGGAGAGCCTAGCTAATTAGAATAAGAGTCAGGGTTAAAACTATTACTATCGAATAAAACATACGCCCGGTCGCGCCCGCGCAGTTTAGAAAAGTCAAGTGTTCGCCCTTTCGAGTGTTTTCTATTTCAGCCGATTTGGAAAATTCCAGGACAGCGACACACCCAACATTTTGGTCCTTCGAGCCGGATCACCTGGATTTTCAAGTTTGTCCACCAGCGAACAAATTACAAGATAAGTACGAAAGTTCCATTCCTGTTTATTGCCGGTCTGTAGCAAAAGGTTCGAAAATCCAATTTCGTTCAATTTGCTGTAAGATTTATTGTCAAATCTAACGGATTTCTCCGACAAAAGGCAATTAAAGAAAAGTACTTATTCATTCCTACGGGCGCCGCCATATTACCCACCGTTTACCCTCATTCGTCCTTTCACCCTCATTCGTTAAAATTTCTAAGTCCAAATTTCCGAATATATTTAAATATTCATCCAATCCGAAAAGTGCAATTTCTAAGTCCAAAGCTCTGCCAAAAGTGGCAAAAATTCTGTTCTCGTTTCGCAACACATTTTTGCTTTAACTCCGCAGTCCACCTAATACAATTTGTTTTGCTATCGAAGTATACAATAACGAAACAAACAACTCATACCCTCTGGCCATTACAAATAAAATATTAATTAAACATTTACCCGCCAGTTCCATATATTACATATATTACATCAACATATATTACATCAACATTTATTACATCAACATAAATTACATCAACATATACTACATCCATATACATTGCATATATTACATCTACATATATCACATATATTACATCCACATATATCACATATACATTACATATATTACATCCACATATATTACCGACATACATTGCGCATATTATCTGCATTCCTTTTAAACATATACCAAAGTGTAAATTGTTTTCCGTCGGCAATCCAAACCACAAATAAAATTTATTCCAAGTGCCGACGCGGAAAAGGCGTTTTGTTTTCCATCAATTTTTTCCATAAATTTCCAAATCAATTCCCGAGCAATAAATTAAAAGCGGTTTATTTCTTTTTTTTAACAAATAAATTTTTCAATATTTATTAAATTATTTTTTAAATTTTCAAAAAATTTTAAACAACTACAAGACAATAATTTTTTCGTCCATAAATAATTGCTGTATTGCTTGGATATTAATTTGTGTTTGTTTTAAAAGTACTTACAACGCGGAGAAAAGATTCCAATATTCATTTTCTCCGCTTCCAGTTGTAAACAAAAAAATAAAATTTTCTACGTTCTAATAAACATTTTTTTTTCACCATGTTCCACTTCCAAGTGTTCCAACCGTAAATCAGGTGGACCTAATTACCATAAATCACAGCTCATTTATACAATTCGCTGTTCACTCCGAATCACCTGTCCAATTAGTCGAAACTACGGCGTTTCCACTTCGTAATATTTTCACCACTTTCTCACCCATTACATCCTATACGGTCTTTTTGCGCTGCTTTATACCGTTCACGGCGGCAAGCTTAAATTTATTAAGTGCAGTCTAATGAATCTGTCCACATTTTCAAAAGTGTGACCGTGCTCCAAAACCGCTTCCCTTTCATTTCGCATTTCTTCGATTATGCCCATCGGGGACGATAAGAAGAAATTGTCCGATGACAAACCCAGGTCTATTTTTTCAACACAAGTGCCCAATAGTCCAAGAATCCCAAGCATTTCGGTGAAAACGCCTGCGCAGATTTCCGACGACTGTGCTACTCCGTCGCGACCAAGTCCGAACCCTATGGGACAAGGTTGAAAAGGAATTCGACATCTGCTTAGAGTGCCTTGTGTCAGCAGGCGAAGCGGCAGCAGGCAACATGCCTATTCTCAGGGCTAAATACAGATATTGCTATTCAGTCTATGAAAGGTGTGTTGCCCAGCTCGTTGATAAAATCGAGCAGGGCACGTCTCAGTCCATCCCAGCCGCGAACGCTGCGCCCCAGGCCTACATTTCCGCGGCTGTCGGTTGCCTCCATGCGATACAGAAGTTTTCGCACGCGACTATCTTCGCTGGCCGACTTTCCGGGATCTTTTCACAGCCATTTATATCAATAATCCACGGCTGACTCCGGTTGAAAAGTTATTCCATTTAAATGCCAAAACAAGTGGCGACGCGCATGCCATCGTTTCGATTTCGCCTCTCACCAACGAGGGTTTCCGCTCTGCGTGGGAAATCCTAATAGAGCGTTTCAAAAATAAACGATTGTTGGTAAACAGTCAATTAAAAATACTGTTTAATGTGCAGTCGATACCACAGGAATCTGGGGCGTCCTTGAAGGTACTACAAAGTAGTGTTCAAGGTTGCTTGACTGCCTTAGAAATGTCAGGCATCAACACTGAGAACTGGGACTGCCTGCTGGTATATCTGTGTTCATCCAAGCTCCCGAAGACAACTCTCTCCTTATGGGAGCAGTCACTCCATAAGAAAGCCGACATCCCGACATGGGCAGAGCTGAACACCTTCCTCACAGAACGTCATCGAACCCTAGAGGCCATCGATGATGTGAGACCGTCCGTACCAAGTCAGTCGCACTCCAAAGCGATGAACTCAAGTGGGCCCTCTAGAGAACTAAATTACTATGAGACGAAAGTGGCTCCAAAATCGAAAAGTTGCGACTTGTGCAACAATTAAAACCATCCTGTCCGTGTATGTCCGCGTTTTCTTCAAATGTCGGTTGACGATCGGTCAGCCTACATTAAACGGAAGCAGTTATGCTTAAACTGCTTTGCAAAGGGATATCAGCTTCGTGAGTGCAAAAGCACGCACAATTGTTTTACTTGCCGTGGCCGGCATCACACGTTGTTGCACCGAAACAACCCCTTTTCTAATTAGATTGTCATTCCAGGTGGTTCAAGCCCAAGTCTCAGGATTAAACCAAACAGTAACAGCTCAGTCCAATAAGCTCTGCAGTTTCACCATCCGATCTCCGACTAGGCCCGCGTTGCAGTTGGAGACGACGGCCTATGTCCTCCCTCAACTAGCCGGAAATCTGCCTTCCAACCAAATTTCGCAAAATCGGGATCTTCCCGATTTTCCACTGGCGGATCCAAAATTCTATGAGAGCGCACAAATAGATGTCCTAATCGGAGTCAACATTCTGCCTTCGGTGCTTCTGAGTGGAGCAAAAACCAACATCTTTGGCTCTCTCTCGGTGGGTATAAACTGGGCCAGTGTCAGCCTCAGCACAAAGCAGAATTTCCATCTTTTCAACGCAGATCTCCCACGCGTACGATAATTCACTGGACAAACTACTCACAAACTTTTGGGACGTGGAGAATATACCAACAATGTTGGTAAAAGAATCCGATTCCATGTGCGAGAAGAATTTCCTTCAAACGACCACGAGAAACGGGTGCGGCAAATATGTCGTTACTCTGCCTTTTGGCGACCCAGAACATATCGGTTCCGGGCTAGGGCATTCTAGGTCTTTCGCGTTGGATCAGTTTTTATGAAATGAGCAGCGTCTAAAAAGAGATGAGGCTTTAAAAGCGAGATACGATTCGGTGATCAAGGAATATCTCGACTTAAAGCACATGCGACAAGTTCTTCCTACCCATGATTGCAACGCCTATTATATGCCACATCACACCGTCTTAAAACCGGAGAGCGTAACTACTAAACTCCGTGTAGTATTCAATGCCTCCAGCCCTTCATCGAATGGTACCAGTTTAAATGATATTCTTCATGCTGGCCCTGTCTTACAGTCCGACTTGACCATTCAAATTCTGAAGTGGAGCTATTTCCGATACGTGTTCAGCGCCGATATCGAAAAAATGTATCGGCAGATCTGGGTAGATCCGAAGCACACTCCATTCCAACGAATACTTTTCCGTAAAAATAGAGGGGAAATCAGAGATTTCGAATAGAAAACATTACCCTTTGGAGTCAATTGCGCGCCTTTCCTGGCCATCCGAGTACTGCAGCAGCTAGCAGCTGACGTAGAACTCAGCCATCCAAAATCAATAGCAATATCATTCGAAATTTCATGTATGTGGAGGATGTTCTAGCCGGAGCGGACTACACGGAAGAAGCTCAGCTCATGGTGCAAGAGCTACGAGACACTCTGAATTCCGTAGGATTTCCATTGAGGAAATGGACGTCCAACCAAAAGGAAGTTCTAGCGGCCATTCAGAGCAACCATCTATTAAATACTGATTTTCTCAAGATCGATGCAGAAAGCACTGCCAAAGCCCTCGGTATTCGCTGGAAGGCAACCTCCGACGAATTCTTCTTCGTTCCGCCAGAGTTGGCTATTGAAACGTCCCTGCAGGCTGGATAGCGCCATTTATCGTTCGAGCTAAAATTTTCATGCAGTAGATTTGGCTACAGGAACTTGGGTGGGACGAAAACTTTCCAAACGAGCTCTTTCAGCGATGGCTTAATTTTCTCCGAAGTTATTAGTTTTTAGATGTGGGCAACACCATTATGGTGCAACTCCTAACCGCGAAAACCATGGTAGCACCAGTCACAACGGTTTTGCTCCCAAGACCGGAGCTGTGCGGAGCGCTATTGCTTTCCGAAATTGCTGCAGCCATCATTCCGCAGATGCCTACGATCAACTCCGAACTTTACTGCTGGACGGACTCCACGATAGTGCTTGCATGGTTAAGCAAGCCAGCGTGCCAGTGGACCACATTTGAAGCCAATAGGGTGACGAAGATCACCCAGGTCACAAAAACAGAGAATTGGTCTCATGTTCAATCTGAGCATAATCCAGCAGACCTGGAAAGTAGAGGAGTTTCCCTCCAAGATCTAGCCGATAGCCAGTTATGGTGGCACGGACCGACTTGGTTGACAAATCCACGCAACCAATGGCCAACTCAGGTCGACAACGCTCCGGTGACCGACCTGAAGAAGCGTGCTCTAAAAGTCCATCTCGCAAAAGCTCCTTCTGAAGAGTTGTTGGCACGTTTCTCCTAGCTTGAGAAAGCTCTACGGGTCCTTGCTTATGTTCATCGCTTCATTCAGCGGTGCAGGAAGCAGACATCTCCATCTAAAATGCATTTGCTGGCCACTGAAATCGCCGCCGCCGAGCGGTTCCTAATTTCGAACACTCAGCGCAGAGGATTCCCTGTGGAATATCACTGCCTTAGTGAAAAGCATCCAGTGCCAAGTTCAAGTGCCATCCTAAGCATGAACCCGTTTCTAGATCCGCAAGGACTGATCAGGACGTGCGGCCGTGTGGCGGCTTCCGAAAGCCTTCAATACAATGAACGGCATCCAGTGATTCTTCCCTATAACTGCCTGCTTTCTCGCCTCCTTGCGAATTTTACTCATCGCATAACCCTTCATGGTGGTAACCAGTTAATGGTGCGCCTCATCCGGTCGAAATACTGGATTCTGAGAATTAAGAACCTGATGAAAGCAGTAGTAAATTCGTGCAAAGTATGTGTGATCCACAAAAAGCGGTTGCAAAGCCAACTGATGGGTGTCCTGCCCAAAGAAAGAGCATCGTTCTCCCGACCATTAACGTATACTGGCATGGATTACGACGGTCCGTTCGATATAAAGAACTATACGGTAAGAGCTTGTCTTATTACAAAGGGGTATGTGTTAGTTTTTGTTTGTTTCTCCACCAAGGCCATCCATTTAGAGCCTACATCTGACTTAACGACCGAAAAGTTTCTTGCCCCTTTCGCTCGTTTTGTATCCAGAAGAGGGTGTCCACGTCAAGTACAGTCAGACAATGGCAAAACCTTTGTTGGCGCTGCCACCCTGCTTTCCCGCGATTTCCTTCAAGCCGCAAAAGAGTCGGTGACGAATGCCTATAGTCATCAAGAGATGCAATGGCCGTCATCAAGAACGAAAACTTACCCTCTAATGAGTGGCGGCTCGGCCGAATTGAGTCTGTCTTCCCAGGAGCCGACGGCAACATCCGTTTAGTAAATATCCGTACTGCACGTGGAGTTGTTAAACGTCCAGTGGTGCTTTTGCCGACGGAGTCTTCCGAATCTCCACAATAATAGGCGCTCCTCTCGTTCTTAGTTGTAGTTCACTAGCACTTATCATCTATTATTTTTCATTTCGTTTTCGATCCCCTTTCGACATTCAATTACCCGCAGCATGGCCCCTCGTCAACAAAACGCACGCAGTGCTCGTGCCTTGGAGAGCTGTCGTACCTGAGGTACTCAATCCTACCGGTTTGAGCGACACAGTGGTGTCCAAGTTCCGGGACATCATGCTGGCTGATGACCAGTTCCATCAGCCTGCTACCGTCTCCATGGTCTTGGGAGCAGATGTTTATCCAAAGGTCATCCAATCCGGATTCCTGACCTTCGACGAGGGAATGCCGATCGCCCAGAAAACTGTTTTTGGGTGGATCGTGTCCGGTGCCTGCAGCCTGCCGTAGGATGGCTATGTTGCAACCCCAGTGATTGCAAGGGGGGCGGAATGTCCAAGTTACGGGGTTTGGACTGTCACCCGCTCTCCGCTCCCTCTTACGCTCTCTCGCTTTTCACCACAGAGTCTCCAAGGAGTCTCAGCTGCGCTTGGGAGAGCCCAGCTAATTAGAATAAGGGTCAGTGTATTAAAAAATATTACTAACGAATAAAACATACGCCCGGTCGCGCCCGCGCAACTAAGAAAAGACAAGTGTTCGCCCTTTCGAGTGTTTTCTATTTCAGCCGATTTGGAAAATTCCAGGACAGCAACCCCCATCACACCCAACAATTATATTATTTTCTTCCTCTATAAAATCAAAAATGTTTACATTTAATGAAGATACGAATTTTTATATTATGTAATTACAAAATAAAATTTGCAGACGTGAAAATATTAGTTGTTAATAAATTTGGTTGGCTTACATATTTGTTTACAATAAAAAATGTCCAACCGCATTGTTAGTAAAAAGCCTAACAGATATTAGTGTTTTTCAAGCAGCGGTTTGCCGCCTAGGCTTGGATTTAGAAATTAAAATTAAGGTCGTTTATTGGATCTATGTTTTGTTACAAGTCCTGAAAGTGTGTTTCTGACTAGAGTAGCACCTCTTAGTCAACCAGAAGATCCATACCATCCAACTTTCGAGGTGACAATCGACACAGGTACCGTAATAAAAGAGAGGCCAGATAAGTCAACCAAACGAATTCATTGTTTTCGTAAGGCAAACTTTCGGAGGCTAAATCTTTTTATATCTGGCTTTAATTGGTCCGATCTATATTCTTTCAGCATAATGGCCGATGCCATAGATATTTTTTATACTGCAATTAAATCATTTTTCAACTCTTGTGTTCCGATGTTCTATCCGTCTACCTCTAACAAACCTCCTTGGTTTAATAAAGAGTTGACACATCTAAGAAATGTTAAGTCCAGACTTTATATAAAATTTAATAACACCGGTTCTCAATCTATATTTTCTAAATATGTAAGTGCTCGGTTAAATTTTACCGTGCTAAACGCTCAGTGTTATTAGAATTATTTAAACCGTTGTAAGTTCCAGTTCGCACAGGATCCCAAACAGTTTTATAATTTCGTTAACACTAAGCGCAAAACAACCAGTTACCCTTCCTCGCTATTTTTTGAAAATACTTCGATAACATCGGATCAGGCAATAGCCGATCTATTTGCCAATTTTTTTCAAACCACATATTCTACGTTACCTCATTCTGAACGGCCTTACTCTTACGCGGTATCAAAGTCAAATTTAATATTCTGTCCCACTTTAAACGAAAGCTCACTGCTTTATGATCTTCAGCGAGTTAAGCCTGTCTATTCGCCAGGTCCCGACGGAATTCCTGGCTGTGTCCTTAGATTCTGTGCGGAAGCCTTGTGCAAGCCTCTACTAAAACTGTTTAACTTATCTCTGGAATCTTCACAGTTCCCCATATATGGAAGGAGTCCTTGGTGATTCCTCTCCATAAAACAGTAGCAAATCGGATGCAAGCAATTACAGAGGAATCTCCAAATTGTCTGCTATCCCTAAGCTTTGCAGCACCTTTGTAGGTCAATTATATCACCATGTCAGCATGGGTTCATGAAACGCAGATCAACAACTACTAACCTTCTGGAGCTAACCTCCTTCGTAGTACAGGGCTTCTAAAATAATCTTCAAACAGATGTAATTTATACGGATTTTAAAGCATTCGACTCTGTTAATCATTCACTTTTAATAAAATTTTAAATGTTGATCTCCTAAATTGGATTCTAAGTTATCTGAATGGCAGGACGCAACGGGTCCTCTTTAAAAATTCTCTTTCTTGTATTCTCCGAGTCACATCCGGCGTCCCACAAGGGATCCACCTAGGTCCGCTCCTTTTTACCTTATTTAATAACGACCTTCCCTTAATAATAAATCATTCGCGTGTACTAATGTACGCTGATGATGTAAAATTATGCTTGCAATATAAGGACTTTTCTCGCCATTTGGACTTACAATCCGATCTAGATCGCTTTCAAACTTGGTGCCGTGATAACGTATTAAACTTAAATGGCTCTAAGTGTAAAGTTATGACCTTTTCTCGTGCCAACTCAATGCACGCAACTTACACTTTAAGTGGGCACTCTTTAACACATGTTGATGATCTTGGTGTACTTCTGGACCCTAAACATATTTCGTCTATTGTCAATAAGGCCAGAGGTGTGCTTGGTTTTATAAAACGGTGATCAAAGGAATTTGATGGTCCTTACATGACCAAAACCTTATTTATTTCTCTAGTCCGTCCGATCCTCGAGTATGGATCACCTGTTTGGAGTCCACAATATGAAGTTTACTCGGACCGCATCGAATCGGTTCAAAAGAACTTCTTACTTTTTGCCTTACGGCGCCTTAATTGGGATGCAAACCTTAGATTACCTCCCTATTCAAGTAGATTAATATTAATTAACTTACCCTCCTTAGCTAACCGTAGAACGATGCCTGGAACAATCTTTATTTTTAACCTTATTCGTGGTGAAGTGGATAGTCCCGACCTGGTTAGTCGGCTAAACTTCACTGTTCCGAGCACATTTACTAGAAATTATGTACCTCTAATTTTAAATCATTGTAGATCTAATTATGAGTTGCATGATCCCTACAGAGTATTATGTTCTGACTATAATAGATTGTATCCTATTATCTCTAACTCTGACTCTTAAATACTGCCGATTAATACTAACATACTTAACGAACTCTTAGATCTTACTACTATATACATTTTGTCGTCCTTTACTGTCTTCTATATCGCGTCTATCTTCCCGCGATTCGAGCCGTACGATACACGGCAGCGCCCCTCGGTCGGTTGGGCGGGAGGTTTGGCCGTGGGACTCGCGCGTAAACAAAAAAAAAAAAAAAACAAAAAAAAAAAAAGGCAAATTGGGTTATTGGCATTTATTTATGCAGCCCGTTTGCGTTGTTTCGCACCTTGCGAAAGCTTGTTTTCAATGTCTTCCAGACGCTCTTTGTAGCGTTGCCGGCACGTCTCGTCTCTGGCCAACTGGGTAATTTCCTTGACCAGTCGGGGTTGTCGTAGTAGCTTTACCCATTTTCCTATTGGGCTAGGCTATTGTGAGTGGCCGTGACGTCCTGTCACGGTCGCCATATAATGTTCGAAAGGATTCCAAAGAAGGTTCGGTGTTGTAGAGTCAGAGCCTCTGCTCAGTTAGAGTTACTTTATTCGAATGTTTCTTGAGCGCTCATCTTTCGCTGAGCTGACCCGTACACACAGTACTTATTCTATATACATATAGTTCCATATACATATTCATAAGCATGCAGAAGGCATGCATATACATATATATGTATGCAGAAGGCATGCATATTTTATGTATGGCCTGACCACATGAGCTGCAAAGTGCAAGCTCAGCATTCCCACGCTCCGCGATCAGCTTGTGTATAAGCGTTAGATCGTACTACTTGAGCGCTGGAATACTTGTGTTATTGTTGGTGGTCTTTTGGGTACTTGAACGTTATGTTTATTATGCCAAGTGTCACAATGTTTTGAAGCTAAGCCTCGGACCGACCCCCTGGTGGGGAAACGAACGAGTGCGCGTAGGGAAACTAGTCGCAAATTAATTCTAGGAGCATTAAACTATAAATAAAGGACAGATTGTGAATTTATGAGACCGTTCAGGAGCGCCTCCGCGCATCGCAGCCGTTTTCCGGACGAGACTTCCTTTTACCCTTCGAGCCCGGTTCGGGAACGGCCCCGCGCATCGCTGCCGTTTTCCGGACGAGACTTCCTTTTTCCCTTTGAGCCCCGTTCGAGAGCGGCCCCGCGCATCGCAGCCGTTTTCCGGACGAGACTTCCTCTCCCCCTTTGAGCCCCGTTCGAGAGCGGCCCCGCGCATCGCTGCCGTTTCCCGGACGAGATTTCCTTTATCCCCCCTCGAGCCCCGTTCAGGAGCGCCTCCGCGCATCGCAGCCGTTTTCCGGACGAGACTTCCTTTTACCCTTCGAGCCCGGTTAGGGAACGGCCCCCCGCATCGCAGCCGTTTTCCGGACGAGACTTCCTCTTCCCCTTTGAGCCCCGTTCGAGAGCGGCCCCGCGCATCGCTGGCGTTTCCCGGACGAGATTTCCTTTATCCCCCCTCGAGCCCCGTTCGGGAGCGGCCCCGCGCATCGCAGCCGTTTTCCGGACGAGACTTCCTTTTCCTCTTCGAGCCCCGTTCGAGAGCGGCCCGCGCATCGCAGTCGTTTTCCGGACGAGACCCTTTTCCCCCCTTGCGAACCCCGTGCGGGAGCGGCACCGCGCATCGCTGCCGCTTTCCGGACGAGACTTCCTTTTACCCATCGAGCCCGGTTCGGGAGCGGCCCCGCGCATCGCTGCCGTTTTCCGGACGAGATTTCCTTTTCCCCCCCCTCGAGCCCCTTTCGGGAGCAGCCCCGCGCATCGCAGCCGTTTTGCGGACGAGACTTCATTTTCCCCTTCGAGCCCCGTTCGAGAGCGACCCGCGCATCCCGTTTTCCGGACGAGACCCTATCCCCCCTTGCGAACCCCGTGCGGGAGCGGCACCGCGCATCGCAGCCGTTTTCCGGACGAGACTTCCTTTTCCTCTTCGAGCCCCGTTCGAGAGCGGCCCGCGCATCGCAGTCGTTTTCCGGACGAGACCCTTTTCCCCCCTTGCGAACCCCGTGCGGGAGCGGCACCGCGCATCGCTGCCGCTTTCCGGACGAGACTTCCTTTTACCTATCGAGCCCGGTTCGGGAGCGGCCCCGCGCATCGCTGCAGTTTTCCGGACGAGATTTCCTTTTCCCCCCCCTCGAGCCCCTTTCGGGAGCGGCCCCGCGCATCGCAGCCGTTTTGCGGTCGAGACTTCCTTTTCCCCTTCGAACCCCGTTTGAGAACGGCCCTGCGTATCGCAGCCGTTTTCCGGACGAGACTTCCTTTTCCCCTTCGAACCCCGTTTGAGATCGGCCCCGCGCATCGCAGCCGTTTCCCGGACGAGACTTCCTTTTCCCCTTCGAGCCCCGTTCGAGAGCGGCCCGCGCATCCCAGCCGTTTTCCGGACGAGACCCTTTTCCCCCGTGCGGGAGCGGCACCGCGCATCGCAGCCGTTCTCCTGGGCGAGACTTTCCCCCCTTCGCCCCATTCGGGAAAGGCCCCGCGTACCGCAGCCAATTTTCCTGGGTGGGACAACATCTTCGCCACGCTCCAGCGGCAAACCCCATCTCCTACAATCTTCCCGATCCTTATATTAAAACCTTGGCCAGCAAGCCTTTAGCCCGCCTGTCTCACAAATAAATATTTCTGTGAAGGACCCTGGGCTGGCTGAGTATATCTCCTGGCCCGTGATTAGCATCCTTACAGATGGCGCCCGAACAGGGACCAGGCAGGATAAAAAGGACTCTTAATACCCATCGTGGACTAAACACAGCTAGAAGAAGAGGGACAGAAAATTGTATGTTAGAGACGAAGATTTTGGGGGCACACGGCGGCATAAGCCTCACGGACACGTGGGATTGTCGTCGCCGCGACACGAAACAAGGGCAAGACTTAGCTCAGAACACGAAGGCTCCACGACGCCGCAGTCGGCTTGCCGCCATCAACCAACATAGTTCTCCCATCCCTCTCACATACGCCGTTTCTTTCCTGGGGAAGGAAGCCGGGGACAAGTTAAGTTCGTCACCGATTAATATCGGGACAGTTGCTCACCAGCTCCCCGCCGAGCAACACCAAGCATATAAACCTCCAGCCGGGTAATCCCCCTGGACAGTCGCTCACCAGCTCCCTGCCGAGCAACACCAAGCATATAAACCTCCAGCCGGGCAACCCCCCTGGACAGTCGCTCACCAGTTCCACGCCGAGCAACATCGTCAACCAGCAGCTAAACTGATTAACAACCAACCACCAAGAAAGTGGACATTCCTAGACCCAATCTCGAATAACACTCGGTGACCACGAGGCCAGCCGACCTTGCCCGCGAACATTTTGCCGTAAGCCACCGAACGGGGGTGAAAAAAAAAAACCGATCACGAACGAATCGCGCCGCGACCCCAATTCTCGTAGAAAGGGGGAAGCCACGTGGACAGTGACATGGGAACCACGTGGATATCATATCGCAAAAAGTACGAGCTCGAAGCTATCCTCCTTGAACTGGGTTTAGACACAATCGATACATTCGAGGAACAACGTGCCCGACTTTACGCGTTCGTACGACAATCTGGGCTCCCCGACTCCACCCAGACGCAACACATAGCAACATCGGCAGAGCCCACAGCGGCAGAGCCACCCGACGCAACACATAGCATTACCGGCAGAGCCCACAGCGGCAGAGCCACCCGAAGCAACACCAGCAGAGCTCACAGCAGCAGAGCCACCCGAAGCAACACCAGCAGAGCTCACAGCAGCAGAGCCGAAACAGCGCAACGCATGGCGTTATCAGCAGAGTCAACATCGGCTTAGCCGAAGCAGCGCAATGCGTGGCATTATAGCAGAGCCCACAGTGGCAGAGCCAGCTGAGCCACGATCGGCCGATGCACATGGTAAGCCGGCAAGCTGAAGCCCGACGCCGCCACGTGTTTTTCCACGCCGAAGGCGACAACGCTTGTGCGGGCAGAGTGATCGGCGGCAGAGACGAGCTACTGGACGAAAAGCTGCTTGCCGATCGGAGAGTTGAATTTTGATCGCCGAGCTGAGCAGATGTCCACGGGACTCAACATTTTTGGAAACACCAGTGGCCACGAAGAACAGGACGAAGGACACCTTAGATCGGCAGCCATCATGGCTAGGCTGGCCGATAGCCCTAAGAAGTGAAAAATGGGGTGAGCCGGGCCTCGGGCCGACCCCCTGGAGAAGAAACGAACGTGTGTGTGTAGGGAAACTAGTCGCAAATAAGTTCTAGGAGTTAAACTATAAATATAGGACAGATTGTGAATTTATGAGACCAAAACCCTACAATTTAAATCCTGCCTTTCCCAACTCTCCTTTCATTTAGTTTTTATTGTTATTTATGTTTGCTTAGCTTTAAAATGCGATGTGATTATCCGAACGTCTCTGCTCTCCCGTCGTAGCGCTGGATGGTCTGCTCAGCGGCCTCGTTCTGCTGCCTCGCTGCTCTCGTCGTCCTAAGTGGTGCGGACCGTGTCGTTGGCCTGTCACTTGGGCTGAGAATTGTCGTCGTGTGCGGACTCACGAAAGCTAACAGCTGCGATTCCCAAGGCAAACGCCTGGTGGCAGAGCAACACGGCAACCCCACGTCTGCTCGGACTGGTGGCACCAGTAACACGCCTGCTCGGATCGCACGGACACACCATGCAATCGCCCGGTTCACGTACACAGTCTCCGAAACTGTCGACCGGGCCTACACCACAATTCCTGGCGCCTTTTCGGTACCCTCCTTAATTCGCCCCCGCCTGCTGAATGCTTCTTGACTAACCGTGCTTCGTCGTATTGAAGAAGATACGGGAAACGTGTTCGTTTAAACTCTACTGTTAGGGTTAATTGGTAGGATTAGTGTTAGGGTTAAATTGGTAGGATTAGTGCTAGTGCATCCCCTACCTGGAACGAGCCTTTCGGGAACATATCCTCATCCGATTCGGTGTCCCGAAGACCTTAGTCTGCGACAACGGAGCGCAATTCAGGAGCCGCGGATGCCAGGCTTTCTGCAAGTCTATGGGGATGGAATTACAGCACACCGCGCCCTACACGCCTCGGCAGATTCCCACGGAACGGCCAACCGAACTGTGAAGACTATGATAGCACAGTATCTTGTGGAAACGAACCAGAACACGTGGGATCAGCTCTAACCAGAGGTTTCGTTCGCCGTCAACAGTAGTGTATCGGACACAACCGGATTCAGCCCCGCCTTCCTGGTTCAAGGACGAGAGCTGCGCTTGCCCAACGCGCTCTACGACGAGGTAACTCCGGGTCGAGGAACGGCCCTGAGGGGAAGAGTCGGTAGCTCCACATTTTTCAAGTCGCCCGCGACAACGCCGAACGCGCCACCGCCGAACAAGGCCGGCAATATAATCTCAGGCGAAGAGAATGGAGGCCGGCACTGGGCTTTTCGGTTCTCGTACGCCAACACGTCCTTTCAAACGCGGCCGAATGATTCGCTGCGAAACTGGCCTCAAAATACGATAACCCTATCGGGTTATAAAATTCCTCTCGCCGAACATAGTCACACTACAGGACACTCGGGGTCGCCGCCGTCGCACCATGGGCATACATCACCTGAAGCCCTACCATCAGGACAGCGACGAAAACCAACCGGTAGTGGAACAGGAGGAGGCAGTCACAAGCGAGGATTAGGATGGCCACGGCGCTCGAGCCCTGGTCGAAGGTACCAGAGTGTCATGGGGGCCACTTGGTGCTGGACGCGCTCAGCCAACGTCCCCACCTCCCTTTGGGGGAAGAACACTAACCTGGTTTCCCTTCAAGCCAGGGACTCCCCCCGACAATCATCGGGTCAGCAAAGAGCTACCGGAACCACGGGCGCCACGCGCCGCCACCGTTCGTCTCAACACTTGCGCTCTCTCATAGCTTTTAGCTTGGGACAGGCACTCAATGCCACCATCTGGTATCACCAACGTTGCCACTAACGACCGTGACCGAGGCGCGCACCGCTATCGATAGACCACCGCTGACAACCAGTCACAACAGCCAGCTTTTGAGTGTGATCGTACCAGGGCAGACGAACAATCGGGGTCGGAGCGATAGCCGATCGATAACTTATCGGTCATTCAACTAC
Source organism: Drosophila yakuba (assembly GCF_016746365.2). Lineage (NCBI taxonomy): Eukaryota > Metazoa > Arthropoda > Insecta > Diptera > Drosophilidae > Drosophila > Drosophila yakuba. The sequence goes on along the minus strand of NC_052527.2, from coordinate 22,442,775 downwards.
TCGATCGCCGAGGGCGGTCCGATCACAGCGGTGGGTTCCTTACTTTGAATCTGACAGCCGAACCGCAGGCTCGGCAGGGTTCGGCAGGGTCCGGGCCGAGGCGACGCCACCACGCCCCGTCTACGAAGAAATTTCGGACGGTGAGACGGAGCCGGTCCAGACGTCGGGGGGCGCGACCATCGTCATCTCCGACGACGAGGGCCCGCGGACCCCGAAGCGGCCAACCTCCGACACCACCTTGCCACCGACCCCCGGAAGAGGGCTGGAGGTGGTCATACAGACGCCCCCTCGCGTCAGCCAACCCACCCTGGAAGGAGACGAGGCCGTCACCCCTCTGCGCACCGTCGAACGGCGGACCCCCGGTGGCTACCAGCCTATCACCCCCGAAGGTCTAACGAACTCGGCCGCCTCAGGGACACAAGCAATGGCGGGCGCCGCATCGAACGGACCCGTCTCTCCCGAACCCCGTTCAGGAGCCTCCCGGACCCGCGTCTTGGCAGAGTAGAAGAAAGCTTCATAAAAACTTTTTTTTTAGGACAAGAATGGAATGGAGCGAAATAGCGATACAAATGGACGAATTTCGCTACAGGTTTGATAATTCATAAATGTATCAATAGAGATGCAGTAATAAAATCCGAAACTTTGAAAAATCATATAGAGATAGTTGTAGGAGAATGGAATGGAGCGAAATAGCCAAATTTCGCTACAGGTTTGAAAAGTCTTATAAATGTATCAATAGATTTGCAGTAATAAAATCCGAAACTTTGAAAAATCATATAGAGATAGTTGTAGGAGAATATAATAATATAGTTACATTAGTAAATAAATATGCAAATAGACTCACATCTGAACATAATAACATCTGATAGCAGAGTTTGATGGTAAACCAGAAAATCTACAACATTTTTTGGATGCTCTAGGTCTACTAGACAGCTTAAAGAGTACACATGAAACGATTGCGATAAGCCTAATAAAAACTAAACTTAAAGGCCATTTAAGAAACCTTATAAGTAATGAGCAGACAATTGCTGCAATCATTACACAACTGTCAAGTGCAGTAAAAGGAGAATCGGTAGAAGTGATATCTGCCAAGCTTCTCAATCTACAACAGAGAAATAAAACGGCTAACCAATACACCCATGAGGTGGAGAAACTGACAAAGTCCCTTGAAAGTGCCTATATCAGTGAAGGGGTCAGCCAGTCCTTAGCAAATAAATACAGCACTACAAAAGCTGTAAAAGCAATGACACAGAATTGCTCCATTGATAAAGTAAAACTTATCATGCAAGCAGGCACATTCACAAACATGAATGATGCCATCTCCAAATTTGTAAACAGTTGCACAGAGATAACAGGTCAAAGTAACACTGTACTCTATTATCGACGAGGTGCAAATAATAATAATAGCGGATGCCGAGGTTATAATCGTGGAAGAAATAACTACCACAACAATTACAACCGAGGCAGCAATAACAACAATAATATTAACAATAATAACCGTGGAGGTAGACGAGGCCAAAACCAAGGGAGAGGCCGCGGAAACTACAGTCAGGGTAATAATAATAATAATAGCAGTGTGAGAATCGCGCAAAATACGTCGGAAAACTCACAGAACCCTTTAGGAAACAACCAATAAATGTAAAAGTTCATTCCATCAATTATACTCTTAATATATTCGTAACTTTCTATAATCATTCAACTGAAAATAAACTAACATTTCTCATAGATACTGGTGCAGACTTCTCACTTTTGAAAGTAAATTCTGATAACTTTAAAATTCAAATGAAAAAATTATAAACATCGAAGGCATAGGCCAAGGTGTCATAAAGTCTCGAGAAACAATCCCAATAGAACTCCTATCAACAAAATATATTATTCCACATGAATTTCATTTGGTAGACCCAAATTTTGCAATACCATGGGATAGGCATTGATTTTATAAAGAAATTCAATTGTCAACTGGATTTTGAACCAAGTGAAGAATGGTTTATAATTAGACCCCAAAATTTAAATTATCCAATATATGTTCCGATAACATATAGCGCTGGCAACAATACAGTTCTTCTGCAAGCCAGATCACAATTTATTCGGAAAATAGACATTAATACAGTAAATGATTACATATTATTGTAAACAAAATCCAATATGAAAATTTAAAAGATTATGACATTCATAATACCAACACTGAAAATAGAAGCGAACAAGTACTTTTAAAACTAACGAAAAATTTTCCAGACCAATTCAAAAATCAATTAACTGAATTATGCACACAGTATAGTGATGTGTTCGTACTGGAAACCGAACCAACAAACAACTTTTATAAACAAACATTAAGACTTAAAGATGATGAACCCATTTATATAAAAAACTACAGAAGCCCGCATTAGCCATATTGAAGAAATTCAAATTCTTTTCATGCCTTGACTTGATGTCAGGTTTCCACCAAATATATCTTGACGAAAACTCAAGGAATATATCTTCTTTTTCAACGAGCAATGGCTCATATCGCTTCACGCGATTACCATTTGGTCTTAAATAGCACCAAATTCGTTTCAGAGGACGATGACTATATCATTCTCGGGATTAGAACCAGGCATTCCTTTATATGTTCCGAAAAACACATGAGTAATGTGGAAATATAACCTAAAGTTGCATCCAGAAAAATGTTCATTTTTCATGCACGAAGTGACATTCCTAGGTCACAAATACACAGACAAAGGACTATTGCCAGATGACAAGAAATATGACGTCTTCGAAAATTATCCTGTCCCTCATGATGCGGACAGCGTAAGACGATTTGTAGCATTCTGCAACTATTATCGTCGATTTATAAGGAACTTCTCCGACTATTCACGGCACATAACTAGATTATGTAAAAAAAATGTCCCTTTTGAATGGTCAAGCGAATGCCAGAACGCATTCGAAGACCGTAAAGAAAATCTTATGCACCCCACATTATTACAATATCCTGATTTTCGCAAAGAATTTTGCATTATAACGGATGCTAGTAAACAAGCTTGCGGAGCGGTTCTAACTCAGAAACGTAACGGGATTCAGCTCCCAATAGCTTATGCATCACGTTCATTTACAAAAGGAGAAAGCAATAAGAGTACAACGGAACAAGAAATAGCGGCAATTCATTGGGCAATTATCAATTTTAGACCATACATTTATGGCAAACATTTCACCATTAAAACGGACCACAGACCTTTAACGTACCAATTTTCTATGACTAATCCCAGTTCTAAATTAACTCGCATGCGGTTAGAGCTTGAAGAATACGACTTCACTGTAGAATACCTAAAGGGGAAAGATAATTTTGTAGCAGACGCACTCTCGCGTAAAAATATAAGAGAACGCAAAGACATTCAACAAAGCAAAGACAGGCAACAAAGTAGACAAGATAAAAACTGTACAGTAACAAATAAGGAACTATTGCCTAGGCAAAGTATCCAAAATGTATCTAAGCCCAACGTACACGAAGTCTTAGCAAATGATGAAGTACGAAAAGTAGTGACCTTGCGAATAACTGAATCTATTTGTTTACTAAAACGAGGAAATAAAGTTATTGCATGAATTGATGTTGACGATTTATATACCAATGGAATTTTTGATTTAGGTCAGTTTTTCCAAAGGCTTGAAATGGAAGCCGGTATACTAAAAATCAGCCAACTCAAATTGGCACCGAATGAAAAAATTTGGAAACCATTTAAATAGATATTTTAAAATATATGGGCAATATAAAATTGAAATCATTAAGAGTAGCGCTACTCCACCCGGTGACCATTATAAAAACTGAAAAAGTGATACAATCAATACTGTCTACATATCATGACGATCCAATTCAAGTAGGTCTTACAGGCATTACAAGAACGCTATCGAAAATGTAAAGACACTATAATTGGAAAAATATGACTCGTCATATAAAAGAGTACATACGTAGATGTCATAAATGCCAAATGTCGAAAACAACGACACATACAAAGACACCAATGACTCACACAGAAACCCCAACAAATGCTTTTGATATAGTGATAGTGGACCGTCGCGAGCGATATATTTGAAAATTGTATACTAAAGTACGGTCCAATGAAGACGTCCATTTCGGATATGAGTACCGAATATAAAAATAAAGTTATTTTAGATATGTTCAAATACATGAAGATAGAAAACCTAAAATCTACCGCATATCATCACCCAACTTTAGGGTCAAAAGAACGAAGTCATAGAACATTCAGAACAGACTTTTGGATACAATATTTTACATATTGTTTCAACACAACACCATCAGTCATGCATGATTACTGTCCATATGAACTAGTCTTTGGAAGATTACCAAGGCAGTCGCAAATTTGTATAAAACAGATAGAATAGAACCACTGTATAATGTAGAAGATTACTCTAAGGAAATAAAATTTAGATTAGAAATAGCTTATAAAAGAGCTAGACTTGTGTTAGAAAGAGCTAAGTCTTATAGAAAACAACTTTATGATAAGAAAACTTCAGATTTTCAATTAAAAATAGGAGATAAATTTATACTAAGGAACGAATTGGGTCATAAATTAGATCCAGTATATTTAGGGCCTTATACTGTAGAAACCATAGAAGACAATGATAACATAGTAATTAGAGATACAAAGCAAAAGAAACATAAAGTACATAAGGATAGACTAAAAATATATAATCAATGAAACATTTCATTTCACTTAAGAAAAACAAAAAAAAACACAAAAAAAAAAACAAAATAAAAAAATTTATTTTCCCTTCTATGAAAGTTAAACATAAAACAAAAAATATCGTAATTTAACATACATTTTTTTATTATTTTGTCATTACACAAAAATGCTTTGAGACTGAACATTGCTAATAATTAATAAGAAAAATCGACGAAGGCGACAACGCTTATGCGGGCAAAGCGATCGGCGGCAGAGACGGATTGCTGGACGAACCGCTGCTTGCCGATCGGGGAGTTAAATCTTGATCGCCGAGCTGAACGGATGCCCGCGGGACCCAACATTTTCGGAAACACCAATGGCTACGTGGACAGGAGTGGGACGCCGACCGCCCCGACAGGAAGATTTCAGGAGGATCAGGACGAAGGACACCTGAGATCGAAGATGGGGTGAGCCGAACCTCGGGCCGACCCCGGAGGCGGAGGCGGAGAAATGTGAGTGTGTGTGTAGTGAAACTAGCCGCGAATTAATTCTATGAGTTAAAAATATAAATAAATAATTGTGAATTTATGGGACCGAAACCCGGACAGTTTCAATCCTTTCTTCCCCAACTCTCCTTTCCTTTCCCCTCGAGCCCATTTCCCGGACGAGACTCCTTTCCCCCCCTTCGAACCGCGTTCGAGAGCGGACGAGACTCCTTTCGCCCCCTCGAGCACCATTCGGGAAAAGGCCCCGCGTACCACAGTCGTTTCCCGGACGAGACTCCTTTCCTTTCCAAGTACCGACGCGGGACGCAGAATCTGGTCGCCGACGCGCTGTCACGCGAACCGCTGGCCACGGTACGACAGGCACAAGTGCAGGACAACTCCTGAAAGTGGATTAACAATACGCTACAGAAAATCCACCAGGAACCAACGAAGTATCCTGACTTTCGGGAAGGGAACGGACACCTGTACCGACGCATGGGACTCCGCCAGGAGGAGGAGGACTACACCCCGAGGCAGTTGTGTGTGGGCACCAACCATCGAGGACGGGTATTGGAAGAATGCCATGACCACCCTACGGCTGGACACCTGGGCGTACGCAAAACGTGTACGCGGGTGGCCCAAAAGTACTACTGACCCGGATATAAGGTAAGCCAAAAGAAGCCAGCCGGGAGAATGTTCACCCGACAGGTGGACAAGCCTTTCCAAATACTCTGCGCCGATTTCGTGGGACCCCTCCCCCGTTCGAAACAAGGGAACACAGTCCTCCTAGTGTTCCTTGACTCCTTCAGTAAATGGGTCGAACTCATCCCCCTCGCTCGCCGTCAACAGTAGTGTATCGGACACAACCGGGTTCTGCCCCGCCTTCCTGGTTCAAGGACGAGAGCTGCGCTTGCCCAACGCGCTCTACGACGAGGTAACTCCGGGTCGAGGAACGGCCCTGAGGGGAAGAGTCGGCAGCTCCACATTTTTCAAGTCGCCCGCGAAAACGCCGAACGCGCCACCGCCGAACAAGGCCGGCAATATAATCTCAGGCGAAGAGAATGGAGGCCGGCACTGGGCTTTTCTGTTCTCGTGCGCCAACACGTCCTTTCAAACGCGGCCGAATGATTCGCTGCGAAACTGGCCTCAAAATACGACGGACCCTATCGGGTTATAAAATTCCTCTCGCCGAACATAGTCACACTACAGGACACTCGGGGTCGCCGCCGTCGCACCATGGGCATACATCACCTGAAGCCCTACCATCAGGACAGCGACGAAAACCAACCGGTAGTGGAACAGGAGGAGGCAGTCACAAGCGAGGACTAGGATGGCCACGGCGCTCGAGCCCTGGTCGAAGGTACCAGAGTGTCATGGGGGCCACTTGGTGCTGGACGCGCTCAGCCAACGTCCCCACCTCCCTTTGGGGGAAGAACACTAACCTGGTTTCCCTTCAAGCCAGGGACTCCCCCCGACAATCATCGGGTCAGCAAAGAGCTACCGGAACCACGGGCGCCACGCGCCGCCACCGTTCGTCTCAACACTTCCGCTCTCTCATAGCTTTTAGCTTGGGACAGGCACCCAATGCCACCATCTGGCATCACCAACGTTGCACTAACGACCCGTGACCGAGGCGCGCATCGCTATCGATAGACCACCGCTGACAACCAGTCACAACAGCCAGCTTTTGAGTGTGACCGTACCAGGGCACACGAACAATCGGGGTCGGAGCGATAGCCGATCGATAACTTATCGATCATTCAACTACTCGATCGCCGAGGGCGGTCCGATCACAGCGGTGGGTTCCTTACTTTGAATCTGACAGCCGAACCGCAGGCTCGGCAGGGTTCGGCAGGGTCCGGGCCGAGGCGACGCCACCACGCCCCGTCTACGAAGAAATTTCGGACGGTGAGACGGAGCCGGTCCAGACGTCGGGGGGCGCGACCATCGTCATCTCCGACGACGACGGCCCGCGGACCCCGAAGCGGCCAACCTCCGACACCACCTTGCCACCGACCCCCGGAAGAGGGCTGGAGGTGGTCATACAGACGCCCCCTCGCGTCAGCCAACCCACCCTGGAAGGAGACGAGGCCGTCACCCCTCTGCGCACCGTCGAACAGCGGACCCCCGGTGGCTACCAGCCTATCACCCCCGAAGGTCTAACGAACTCGGCCGCCTCAGGGACACAAGAAATGGCGGGCGCCGCATCGAACGGACCCGTCTCTCCCGAACCCCGTTCAGGAGCCTCTCGGACCCGCGTCTTGGCAGAGTAGAAGAAAGCTTCATAAAAACTTTTTTTTTACGACAAGAATGGAATGGAGCGAAATAGCGATACAAATGGACGAATTTCGCTACAGGTTTGATAAGTCATAAATATATCAATAGAGATGCAGTAATAAAATCCGAAACTTTGAAAAATCATATAGAGATAGTTGTAGGAGAATGGAATGGAGCGAAATAGCCAAATTTCGCTACAGGTTTGAAAAGTCCTATAAATGTATCAATAGATTTGCAGTAATAAAATCCGAAACTTTGAAAAATCATATTGAGATAGTTGTAGGAGAATATAATAATATAGTTACATTAGTAAATAAATATGCAAATAGACTCACATCTGAACATAATAACATCTGATACCAGAGTTTGATGGTAAACCAGAAAATCTACAACATTTTTTGGATGCTCTAGGTCTACTAGACAGCTTAAAGAGCACACATGAAACGATTGCGATAAGCCTAATAAAAACTAAACTTAAAGGCCATTTAAGAAACCTTATAAGTAATGAGCAGACAATTGCTGCAATCATTACACAACTGTCAAGTGCAGTAAAAGGAGAATCGGTAGAAGTGATATCTGCCAAGCTTCTCAATCTACAACAGAGAAATAAAACGGCTAACCAATACACCCATGAGGTGGAGAAACTGACAAAGGCCCTTGAAAGTGCCTATATCAGTGAAGGGGTCAGCCAGTCCTTAGCAAATAAATACAGCACTACAAAAGCTGTAAAAGCAATGACACAGAATTGCTCCATTGATAAAGTAAAACTTATCATGCAAGCAGGCACATTCACAAACATGAATGATGCCATCTCCAAATTTGTAAACAGTTGCACAGAGATAACAGGTCAAAGTAACACTGTACTCTATTATCGACGAGGTGCAAATAATAATAATAGCGGATGCCGAGGTTATAATCGTGGAAGAAATAACTACCACAACAATTACAACCGAGGCAGCAATAACAACAATAATAATAACAATAATAACCGTGGAGGTAGACGAGGCCAAAACCAAGGGAGAGGCCGCGGAAACTACAGCCAGGGTAATAATAATAATAATAATAGCAGTGTGAGAATCGCGCAAAATACGTCGGAAAACTCACAGAACCCTTTAGGAAACAACCAATAAATGTAAAAGTTCATTCCATCAATTATACTCTTAATATATTCGTAACTTTCTATAATGATTCAACTAAAAATAAACTAACATTTCTCATAGATACTGGTGCAGATATCTCACTTTTGAAAGTAAATTCTGATAACTTTAAAATTCAAATGAAAAAATTATAAACATCGAAGGCATAGGCCAAGGTGTCATAAAGTCTCGAGAAACAATCCCAATAGAACTCCTATCAACAAAATATATTATTCCACATGAATTTCATTTGGTAGACCCAAATTTTGCAATACCATGGGATAGGCATTGATTTTATAAAGAAATTCAATTGTCAACTGGATTTTGAACCAAGTGAAGAATGGTTTATAATTAGACCCCAAAATTTAAATTATCCAATATATGTTCCGATAACATATAGCGCTGGCAACGATACAGTTCTTCTGCAAGCCAGATCACAATTTATTCGGAAAATAGACATTAATACAGTAAATGATTACATATTATTAGTAAACAAAATCCAATATGAAAATTTAAAAGATTATGACATTCATAATACCAACACTGAAAATAGAAGCGAACAAGTACTTTTAAAACTAACGAAAAATTTTCCAGACCAATTCAAAAATCAATTAACTGAATTATGCACACAGTATAGTGATGTGTTCGTACTGGAAACCGAACTAATATCAACAAACAACTTTTATAAACAAACATTAAGACTTAAAGATGATGAACCCATTTATATAAAAAACTACAGAAGCCCGCATTAGCCATATTGAAGAAATTCAAATTCTTTTCATGCCTTGACTTGATGTCAGGTTTCCACCAAATATATCTTGACGAAAACTCAAGGAATATATCTTCTTTTTCAACGAGCAATGGCTCATATCGCTTCACGCGATTACCATTTGGTCTTAAATAGCACCAAATTCATTTCAGAGGATGATGACTATATCATTCTCGGGATTAGAACCAGGCATTCCTTTATATGTTCCGAAAAACACATGACTAAAAACTTAACTGACGTTTTTAATGTATGTAGGAAATATAACCTAAAGTTGCATCCAGAAAAATGTTCATTTTTCATGCACGAAGTGACATTCCTAGGTCACAAATACACAGACAAAGGACTATTGCCAGATGACAAGAAATATGACGTCTTCAAAAATTATCCTGTCCCTCATGATGCGGACAGCGTAAGACGATTTGTAGCATTCTGCAACTATTATCGTCGATTTATAAGGAACTTCTCCGACTATTCACGGCACATAACTAGATTATGTAAAAAAAATGTCCCTTTTGAATGGTCAAGCGAATGCCAGAACGCATTCGAAGACCGTAAAGAAAATCTTATGCACCCCACATTATTACAATATCCTGATTTTCGCAAAGAATTTTGCATTATAACGGATGCTAGTAAACAAGCTTGCGGAGCGGTTCTAACTCAGAAACGTAACGGGATTCAGCTCCCAATAGCTTATGCATCACGTTCATTTACAAAAGGAGAAAGCAATAAGAGTACAACGGAACAAGAAATAGCGGCAATTCATTGGGCAATTATCAATTTTAGACCATACATTTATGGCAAACATTTCACCATTAAAACGGACCACAGACCTTTAACGTACCTATTTTCTATGACTAATCCCAGTTCTAAATTAATTTTTTTACGACAAGAATGGAGTGGATCGAAATAGCGATACAAATAGACGAATTTCGCTACAGGTTTGATAAGTCATAAATGTATCAATAGAGATGCAGTAATAAAATCCGAAACTTTGAAAAATCATATAGAGATAGTTGTAGGAGAATGGAATGGAGCGAAATAGCCAAATTTCGCTACAGGTTTGAAAAGTCCTATAAATGTATCAATAGATTTGCAGTAATAAAATCCGAAACTTTGAAAAATCATATAGAGATAGTTGTAGGAGAATATAATAATATAGTTACATTAGTAAATAAATATGCAAATAGACTCACATCTGAACATAATAACAAATGTTTGAGGGTTATAAAATCCCTAAGCACAAGATTAAATTAAATCAGAAAAAGAACGCATATTCTAATAGATGTACCAGAAAGTCTAAGTCAATTAGTTGAATTCAACCCAGACCAGTTCAAAGAACTAGACGAATCTATACAATCAGGCGGCGCTGAGTCCGATACTGACATTGAAACACTAGAAGGAAGCGGCCGAATTGAATTTAAATCCGAAACAATAACAATTTCTGAAATGGCACAGACAGTGACAGACTTTATCAGGCTAGCCACACTTCTGATAGCAGAGTTTGATGGTAAACCAGAAAATCTACAAAGTTTTTTGGATGCTCTAAGTCTACTAGACAGCTTAAAGAGCACACATGAAACGACTGCGATAAGCCTAATAAAAACTAAACTTAAAGGCCATGTAAGAAACCCTTTAAGTAATTAACAGACAATTGCTGCAATCATTACACAACTGTCAAGTGCAGTAAAAGGAGAATCGGTAGAAGTGATATCTGCTAAGCTTCTCAATCTACAACAGAGAAATAAAACGGCTAACCAATACACCCAAGAGGTGGAGAAACTGACAAAGGCCCTTGAAGGTGCCTATATCAGTGAAGGTCTCAGCCAGTCATAAGCGAATAAATACAGCACTAAAACAGCTGTAAAAGCAATGACACAGAATTGCTCCATTGATAAGGTAAGGCACATTCACAAACATGAATGATGCCATCAACAAATTTGTAAACAGTTGCACAGAGCTAACAGGTCAGAGTAACACTGTACTCTATTATCGACAAGGTGCAAATAATAATAATAGAGGAGGCCGAGGTTATAATCGTGGAAGAAATAACTACCACAACAATTACAACCGAGGCAGCAATAACAACAATAATAATAACAATAATAACCGTGGAGGTAGACGAGGCCAAAACCAAGGGAGAGGCCGCGGAAACTACAGCCAGGGTAATAATAATAATAATAGCAGTGTGAGAATCGCGCAAAATACGTCGGAAAACTCACAGAACCCTTTAGGAAACAACCAATAAATGTAAAAGTTCATTCCATCAATTATAGTCTTAATGTATTCGTCTTAATGTATCCATAATCATTCAACTGAAAATAAACTAACATTTCTCATTGATACTGGTGCAGATATCTCACTTCTGAAGGTAAATTCTGATAACTTCCAAATTCAAACAGAAAAAATAATAAACATGGAAGGCATAGGCCAAGATGTGATAAAGTCTCGAGGAATAACCTCAATAGAACTAAAATCAACAAAATATATTATTCCACATGAATTTCACTTGGTAGACCCAAATATTGCAATACCATGTGATGGAATAATAGGCATTTATTTTTTAAAGAAATTCAATTGTCAACTGCATTTTGAACCAAGTGAAGACTGGTTTATAATTAGAACCCAAAATTTAAATTATCCAATATATGTTCCGATAACATATAGCGCTGGCAACAATACAGTTCTTCTGCCAGCCAGATCACAAGTTTTTCGGAAAATAGACATTAATATTGTAAATGATTACATATTTGTTCCTAATCAGGAAATACACAATGGGATTTATGTTGCAAATACAATACCAGCATCCAAACATGTATACATTCGACTTCTAAATACAACTAATTTCGACCAATAGGTCAAAGTAAACAAATCCAATATGAAAATTTAAAAGATTATGACAATTATGATTTATAAATGCGTTGCGGATCTTATTGCTGATCATTACAATAGTGATAATTATACAATTTCTGCTTACAATTTATGTTAAGCATAACAAAATCATCAAAAAACGTTATTTGAATAGGGCAAATCGTTTAGACCAGATTTAAAAAAAAACAGAGCAGAAGAAAGCTTGATAAAAAACTTTTTTTTTTTACGACAAGAATGGAGTGGATCGAAATAGCGATACAAATAGACGAATTTCGCTACAGGTTTGATAAGTCATAAATGTATCAATAGATTTGCAGTTATAAAATCCGAAACTTTGAAAAATCATATAGAGATAGTTGTAGGAGAATATAATAATATAGTTACATTAGTAAATAAATATGCAAATAGACTCACATCTGAACATAATAACATCTGATACCAGAGTTTGATGGTAAACCAGAAAATCTACAACATTTTTTGGATGCTCTAGGTCTACTAGACAGCTTAAAGAGTACACATGAAACGATTGCGATAAGCCTAATAAAAACTAAACTTAAAGGCCATTTAAGAAACCTTATAAGTAATGAGCAGACAATTGCTGCAATCATTACACAACTGTCAAGTGCAGTAAAAGGAGAATCGGTAGAAGTGATATCTGCCAAGCTTCTCAATCTACAACAGAGAAATAAAACGGCTAACCAATACACCCATGAGGTGGAGAAACTGACAAAGGCCCTTGAAAGTGCCTATATCAGTGAAGGGGTCAGCCAGTCCTTAGCAAATAAATACAGCACTACAAAAGCTGTAAAAGCAATGACACAGAATTGCTCCATTGTAAAACACATTCACAAACATGAATGATGCCATCTCCAAATTTGTAAACAGTTGCACAGAGATAACAGGTCAAAGTAACACTGTACTCTATTATCGACGAGGTGCAAATAATAATAATAGCGGATGCCGAGGTTATAATCGTGGAAGAAATAACTACCACAACAATTACAACCGAGGCAGCAATAACAACAATAATATTAACAATAATAACCGTGGAGGTAGACGAGGCCAAAACCAAGGGAGAGGCCGCGGAAACTACAGCCAGGGTAATAATAATAATAATAGCAGTGTGAGAATCGCGCAAAATATCTCGGAAAACTCACAGAACCCTTTAGGAAACAACCAATAAATGTAAAAGTTCATTCCATCAATAATACTCTTAATATATTCGTAACTTTCTATAATCATTCAACTGAAAATAAACTAACATTTCTCATAGATACTGGTGCAGATATCTCACTTTTGAAAGTAAATTCTGATAACTTTAAAATTCAAATGAAAAAATTATAAACATCGAAGGCATAGGCCAAGGTGTGATAAAGTCTCGAGAAACAATCCCAATAGAACTCCTATCAACAAAATATATTATTCCACATGAATTTCATTTGGTAGACCCAAATTTTGCAATACCATGGGATAGGCATTGATTTTATAAAGAAATTCAATTGTCAACTGGATTTTGAACCAAGTGAAGAATGGTTTATAATTAGACCCCAAAATTTAAATTATCCAATATATGTTCCGATAACATATAGCGCTGGCAACGATACAGTTCTTCTGCAAGCCAGATCACAATTTATTCGGAAAATAGACATTAATACAGTAAATGATTACATATTATTAGTAAACAAAATCCAATATGAAAATTTAAAAGATTATGACATTCATAATACCAACACTGAAAATAGAAGCGAACAAGTACTTTTAAAACTAACGAAAAGTTTTCCAGACCAATTCAAAAATCAATTAACTGAATTATGCACACAGTATAGTGATGTGTTCGTACTGGAAACCGAACCAATATCAACAAACAACTTTTATAAACAAACATTAAGACTTAAAGATGATGAACGCATTTATATAAAAAACTACAGAAGCCCGCATTAGCCATATTGAAGAAATTCAAATACTTTTCATGCCTTGACTTGATGTCAGGCTTCCACCAAATAGAACTTGAGGAAAACTCAAGGAATATAACATCTTTTTCATCGAGCAATGGCTCATATCGCTTCACGCGATTACCATTTGGTCTTAAATTCATTCTCGGGATTAGAACCAGGCATTCCTTTATATGTTCCGAAAAACACATGACTAAAAACTTAAATGACGTTTTTAATGTATGTAGGAAATATAACCTAAAGTTGCATCCAGAAAAATGTTCATTTTTCATGCACGAAGTGACATTCCTAGGTCACAAATGCACAGACAAAGGACTATTGCCAGATGACAAGAAATATGACGTCTTCAAAAATTATCCTGTCCCTCATGATGCGGACAGCGTAAGACGATTTGTAGCATTCTGCAACTATTATCGTCGATTTATAAGGAACTTCTCCGACTATTCACGGCACATAACTAGATTATGTAAAAAAAATGTCCCTTTTGAATGGTCAAGCGAATGCCAGAACGCTTCGAAGACCGTAAAGAAAATCTTATGCACCCCACATTATTACAATATCCTGATTTTCGCAAAGAATTTTGCATTATAACGGATGCTAGTAAACAAGCTTGCGGAGCGGTTCTAACTCAGAAACGTAACGGGATTCAGCTCCCAATAGCTTATGCATCACGTTCATTTACAAAAGGAGAAAGCAATAAGAGTACAACGGAACAAGAAAAAGCGGCAATTCATTGGGCAATTATCCATTTTAGACCATACATTTATGGCAAACATTTCACCATTAAAACGGACCACAGACCTTTAACGTACCTATTTTCTATGACTAATCCCAGTTCTAAATTAATTTTTTTACGACAAGAATGGAGTGGATCGAAATAGCGATACAAATAGACGAATTTCGCTACAGGTTTGATAAGTCATAAATGTATCAATAGAGATGCAGTTATAAAATCCGAAACTTTGAAAAATCATATAGAGATAGTTGTAGGAGAATATAATAATATAGTTACATTAGTAAATAAATATGCAAATAGACTCACATCTGAACATAATAACATCTGATACCAGAGTTTGATGGTAAACCAGAAAATCTACAACATTTTTTGGATGCTCTAGGTCTACTAGACAGCTTAAAGAGTACACATGAAACGATTGCGATAAGCCTAATAAAAACTAAACTTAAAGGCCATTTAAGAAACCTTATAAGTAATGAGCAGACAATTGCTGCAATCATTACACAACTGTCAAGTGCAGTAAAAGGAGAATCGGTAGAAGTGATATCTGCCAAGCTTCTCAATCTACAACAGAGAAATAAAACGGCTAACCAATACACCCATGAGGTGGAGAAACTGACAAAGGCCCTTGAAAGTGCCTATATCAGTGAAGGGGTCAGCCAGTCCTTAGCAAATAAATACAGCACTACAAAAGCTGTAAAAGCAATGACACAGAATTGCTCCATTGTAAAACTTATCATGCAAGCAGGCACATTCACAAACATGAATGATGCCATCTCCAAATTTGTAAACAGTTGCACAGAGATAACAGGTCAAAGTAACACTGTACTCTATTATCGACGAGGTGCAAATAATAATAATAGCGGATGCCGAGGTTATAATCGTGGAAGAAATAACTACCACAACAATTACAACCGAGGCAGCAATAACAACAATAATAATAACAATAATAACCGTGGAGGTAGACGAGGCCAAAACCAAGGGAGAGGCCGCGGAAACTACAGCCAGGGTAATAATAATAATAATAGCAGTGTGAGAATCGCGCAAAATACGTCGGAAAACTCACAGAACCCTTTAGGAAACAACCAATAAATGTAAAAGTTCATTCCATCAATTATACTCTTAATATATTCGTAACTTTCTATAATGATTCAACTAAAAATAAACTAACATTTCTCATAGATACTGGTGCAGATATCTCACTTTTGAAAGTAAATTCTGATAACTTTAAAATTCAAATGAAAAAATTATAAACATCGAAGGCATAGGCCAAGGTGTCATAAAGTCTCGAGAAACAATCCCAATAGAACTCCTATCAACAAAATATATTATTCCACATGAATTTCATTTGGTAGACCCAAATTTTGCAATACCATGGGATAGGCATTGATTTTATAAAGAAATTCAATTGTCAACTGGATTTTGAACCAAGTGAAGAATGGTTTATAATTAGACCCCAAAATTTAAATTATCCAATATATGTTCCGATAACATATAGCGCTGGCAACGATACAGTTCTTCTGCAAGCCAGATCACAATTTATTCGGAAAATAGACATTAATACAGTAAATGATTACATATTATTAGTAAACAAAATCCAATATGAAAATTTAAAAGATTATGACATTCATAATACCAACACTGAAAATAGAAGCGAACAAGTACTTTTAAAACTAACGAAAAATTTTCCAGACCAATTCAAAAATCAATTAACTGAATTATGCACACAGTATAGTGATGTGTTCGTACTGGAAACCGAACTAATATCAACAAACAACTTTTATAAACAAACATTAAGACTTAAAGATGATGAACCCATTTATATAAAAAACTGCAGAAGCCCGCATTAGCCATATTGAAGAAATTCAAATACTTTTCATGCCTTGACTTGATGTCAGGTTTCCACCAAATATATCTTGACGAAAACTCAAGGAATATATCTTCTTTTTCAACGAGCAATGGCTCATATCGCTTCACGCGATTACCATTTGGTCTTAAATAGCACCAAATTCGTTTCAGAGGATGATGACTATATCATTCTCGGGATTAGAACCAGGCATTCCTTTATATGTTCCGAAAAACACATGACTAAAAACTTAAATGACGTTTTTAATGTATGTAGGAAATATAACCTAAAGTTGCATCCAGAAAAATGTTCATTTTTCATGCACGAAGTGACATTCCTAGGTCACAAATGCACAGACAAAGGACTATTGCCAGATGACAAGAAATATGACGTCTTCAAAAATTATCCTGTCCCTCATGATGCGGACAGCGTAAGACGATTTGTAGCATTCTGCAACTATTATCGTCGATTTATAAGGAACTTCTCCGACTATTCACGGCACATAACTAGATTATGTAAAAAAAATGTCCCTTTTGAATGGTCAAGCGAATGCCAGAACGCTTCGAAGACCGTAAAGAAAATTTTATGCACCCCACATTATTACAATATCCTGATTTTCGCAAAGAATTTTGCATTATAACGGATGCTAGTAAACAAGCTTGCGGAGCGGTTCTAACTCAGAAACGTAACGGGATTCAGCTCCCAATAGCTTATGCATCACGTTCATTTACAAAAGGAGAAAGCAATAAGAGTACAACGGAACAAGAAAAAGCGGCAATTCATTGGGCAATTATCCATTTTAGTCCATACATTTATGGCAAACATTTCACCATTAAAACGGACCACAGACCTTTAACGTACCTATTTTCTATGACTAATCCCAGTTCTAAATTAACTCGCATGCGGTTAGAGCTTGAAGAATACGACTTCACTGTAGAATACCAAAAGGGGAAAGATAATTTTGTAGCAGACGCACTCTCGCGTAAAAATATAAGAGAACGCAAAGACATTCAACAAAGCAAAGACAGGCAACAAAGTAGACAAGATAAAAACTGTACAGTAACAAATAAGGAACTATTGCCTAGGCAAAGTATCCAAAATGTATCTAAGCCCAACGTACACGAAGTCTTAGCAAATTATGAAGTACGAAAAGTAGTGACCTTGCGAATAACTGAATCTATTTGTTTACTAAAACGAGGAAATAAAGTTATTGCATGAATTGATGTTGACGATTTATATACCAATGGAATTTTTGATTTAGGTCAGTTCTTCCAAAGGCTTGAAATGGAAGCCGGTATACTAAAAATCAGCCAACTCAAATTGGCACCGAGTGAAGAAATTTGGAAACCATTTCAATAGATATTTTAAAAAATATGGGCAATATAAAATTGAAATCATTAAGAGTAGCGCTACTCCAGCCGGTGACCATTATAAAAACTGAAAAAGTGATACAATCAATACTGTCTACATATCATGACGATCCAATTCAAGTAGGTCTTACAGGCATTACAAGAACGCTAGCGAAAATGTAAAGACACTATAATTGGAAAAATATGACTCGTCGTATAAAAGAGTACATACGTAGATGTCATAAATGCCAAATGTCGAAAACAACGACACATACAAAGACACCAATGACTCACACAGAAACCCCAACAAATGCTTTTGATATAGTGATAGTGGACCGTCGCGAGCGATATATTTGAAAATTGTATACTAAAGTACGGTCCAATGAAGACGTCCATTTCGGATACTCGTATGAGTACCGAATATAAAAATAAAGTTATTTTAGATATGTTCAAATACATGAAGATAGAAAACCTAAAATCTACCGCATATCATCACCCAACTTTAGGGTCAAAAGAACGAAGTCATAGAACATTCAATGAATACATTCGTTCATACATCTCTGCAAATAAAACTGATTGGGACTTTTGGATACAATATTTTACATATTGTTTCAACACAACACCATCAGTCATGCATGATTACTGTCCATATGAACTAGTCTTTGGAAGATTAATAAGGCAGTCGCAAATTTGTATAAAACAGATAGAATAGAACCACTGTATAATGTAGAAGATTACTCTAAGGAAATAAAATTTAGATTAGAAATAGCTTATAAAAGAGCTAGACTTGTGTTAGAAAGAGCTAAGTCTTATAGAAAAAAACTTTATGATAAGAAAACTTCAGATTTTCAATTAAAAATAGGAGATAAATTTATACTAAGGAACGAATCGGGTCATAAATTAGATCCAGTATATTTAGGGCCTTATACTGTAGAAACCATAGAAGACAATGATAACATAGTAATTAGAGATACAAAGCAAAAGAAACATAAAGTACATAAGGATAGACTAAAAATATATAATCAATGAAACGTTTCATTTCACTTAAGAAAAACAAAAAAAAACACAAAAAAAAAAACAAAATAAAAAAATTTATTTTCCCTTCTATGAAAGTTAAACATAAAACAAAAAATATCGTAATTTAACATACATTTTTTTATTATTTTGTCATTACACAAAAATGCTTTGAGACTGAACATTGCTAATAATTAATAAGAAAAATCGATGAAGGCGACAACGCTTGTGCGGGCAAAGCGATCGGCGGCAGAGACGGATTGCTGGACGAACCGCTGCTTGCCGATCGGGGAGTTAAATCTTGATCGCCGAGCTGAACTGATGCCCGCGGGACCCAACATTTTCGGAAACACCAATGGCTACGTGGACAGGAGTGGGACGCCGACCGCCCCGACAGAAAGATTTCAGGAGGATCAGGAAGAAGGACACCTGAGATCGAAGATGGGGTGAGCCGAACCTCGGGCCGACCCCGGAGGCGGAGGCGGAGAAATGTGAGTGTGTGTGTAGTGAAACTAGCCGCAAATTAATTCTATGAGTTAAAAATATAAATAAATAATTGTGAATTTATGGGACCGGAACCCGGACAGTTTCAATCCTTTCTTCCCCAACTCTCCTTTCCTTTCCCCTCGAGCCCAGTTCGGGAGCGGCCCCGTTTCCCGGACGAGACTCCTTTCCCCCCCTTCGAACCGCGTTCGGGAGCGGACGAGACTCCTTTCGCCCCCTCGAGCACCATTCGGGAAAAGGCCCCGCGTACCACAGCCGTTTCCCGGACGAGACTCCTTTCCTTTCCAAGTACCGACGCGGGACGCAGAATCTGGTCGCCGACGCGCTGTCACGCGAACCGCTGGCCACGGTACGACAGGCACAAGTGCAGGACAACTCCTGAAAGTGGATTAACAATACGCTACAGAAAATCCACCAGGAACCAACGAAGTATCCTGACTTTCGGGAAGGGAACGGACACCTGTACCGACGCATGGGACTCCGCCAGGAGGAGGAGGACTACACCCCGAGGCAGTTGTGTGTGGGCACCAACCATCGAGGACGGGTATTGGAAGAATGCCATGACCACCCTACGGCTGGACACCTGGGCGTACGCAAAACGTGTACGCGGGTGGCCCAAAAGTACTACTGACCCGGAGTGTTCCGGGAGGTATCGCTCTACGTACGACGGTGCCGCAGCTGCCAGAGATATAAGGTAAGCCAAAAGAAGCCAGCCGGGAGAATGTTCACCCGACAGGTGGACGAGCCTTTCCAAATACTCTGCGCCGATTTCGTGGGACCCCTCCCCCGTTCGAAACAAGGGAACACAGTCCTCCTAGTGTTCCTTGACTCCTTCAGTAAATGGGTCGAACTCATCCCCCTCGCTCGCCGTCAACAGTAGTGTATCGGACACAACCGGGTTCTGCCCCGCCTTCCTGGTTCAAGGACGAGAGCTGCGCTTGCCCAACGCGCTCTACGACGAGGTATCTCCGGGTCGAGGAACGGCCCTGAGGGGAAGAGTCGGCAGCTCCACATTTTTCAAGTCGCCCGCGACAACGCCGAACGCGCCACCGCCGAACAAGGCCGGCAATATAATCTCAGGCGAAGAGAATGGAGGCCGGCACTGGACTTTTCGGTTCTCGTACGCCAACACGTCCTTTCAAACGCGGCCGAATGATTCGCTGCGAAACTGGCCTCAAAATACGATAACCCTATCGGGTTATAAAATTCCTCTCGCCAAACATAGTCACACTACAGGACACTCGGGGTCGCCGCCGTCGCACCATGGGCATACATCACCTGAAGCCCTACCATCAGGACAGCGACGAAAACCAACCGGTAGTGGAACAGGAGGAGGCAGTCACAAGCGAGGACTAGGATGACCATGGCGCTCGAGCCCTGGTCGAAGGTACCAGAGTGTCATGGGGGCGACTTGATGCTGGGCGCGCTCAGCCCACCCCCTTGGAGGGAAAGAACACTAGCCTGCTTTCCCATCAAGCCATTGACCGCCACATCGGACTCCTTCCGACAACCATCGGGTCAGCAAGGAGCTACCGAAACAATGGGCGTCCCGCGCCGCCACCTTCCGTTTCAACATTTGCGCTCTCATAGCTCTCAGCTTGGAAAAGGCACCCAACGCCACCATCTGGCATCACCAACGTTGCCACTATCGGCCCGTGACAGAGGCACGCACTGCTATCGATAAACCACTGCTGACACCAAGTCACAGCAGCCAGCTTTTGAGTGTGACCGCCGTGCGCATAAGATAGAATTGTACAATTAAAATATTATTGAAAAAGATTTCTTGAACAACTGTGTGTATATAAAACACGATAATAAAAATATAAGCAATCGGCAAACTTCGGAGTTTTTCCTTAAAATATCCAAAAAAGTACATCTAAATGCGTTATAGTAGAGTACTATACGAAGACTTCTTTTCTATATTGTGGAAAAAATAATTTGTTTTGTTGTTCAGTGGAAAAACAAGCACTCTATACTCAGGCTTGCTCCGGTAATCGAATTCGTAAGATTTTTACAATTTTGATTTGAAATCATAAAATTGGTGCTCCGGTTTTCGAAATCTTAAGAATTTTTCGATTTGTAAAACGGGCACTTTTGTCTGGCCGAAATTAAAGGCAAATGCCTTTTTTTATATCTGTTTATGTGAGGCGCCACTGTACGGCCTTTTGCGCTTTCGCTTTCGTCCGCGCTCGCACCTCTTACGCTCTCGCTCTCATCCGAGCTCGCGCTCTCCAAGCGCACCCGATCACCGGAGCCCGCTTTAAGGATGTAAAGCGGGTAAGAGCGCCGCTCTAGTCTTAAGCTACAATTAGTCTCATGTATGCACCCGAATAAAACGCACTTATGCCCACGACGCCCCCGCTTGCTGTTCTTCTTCTTCGGTGGTCCCCTTTTCGATCTATTCGTTTCCGCCGTAGGAATTTGTCCCAATTTCGACAGTCAGCCTAACACATCTTGGAGGACGAGCTCCCCTAAACATTGGTCCTTCGAGCCGGATATTCTTCTGACAGCAGTTCCCGTCTATTTGTTCCGTAAAGAAAAATAAGAGCCTTCTTAAATTTTCTCACGGCCGGTCTTCAGCAGAGCTCCGAACATTCAATTCCGGTCGCACTGTTGTAAGACTATTTTCCGTGTCAATTCCACATCCGTGAATTTTCCGACACAACGGCAGGTGAGAAACTCAGTTTTCCTCATAGATCGACATTTTCCTTTTCAATCCGTCTTCTCTTTGTTCCATTTTTTTTCCATACATCAACGAGCAAACATATATGTATGTAGGATATTTATATGTATGTAGGATATTTATTGTTTAGCACAATTGTTTTTCTTAGAAATATTTTTATATTATAATAGTTTGCTTATTATATTTGGTATTTAATAAAAAGATGACTCCTGCCAACACTTCTTGATCTCCGGACATACGACGACTACACTACTTTGCCTTACTTCGGACACGACAACTTTCGACTTGACGATCTTTTTACTGCACATTTTTCAACTCGCTTTGTTCTTCTTCGACTGCTCTATGCTTGTCCTTTTTCTTATAACTCCTTCTTCCTCTTCTGCCTGCGCTCACAACGCTACCCTTTGCGATGATTATCAATCATCGCATATCGATAACTACAGTTACATTCGGCCATCACTATCGTCTGACCCAGA
Organism: Drosophila yakuba; assembly: GCF_016746365.2. NCBI lineage: Eukaryota > Metazoa > Arthropoda > Insecta > Diptera > Drosophilidae > Drosophila > Drosophila yakuba. The sequence goes on along the minus strand of NC_052527.2, from coordinate 22,420,025 downwards.
CGACCATAGATCTTCATTTGTAGACGCATACTTCCATAGCTTCCGATTTTCTGCACATGTTGCAGTTATTAGGGCCTTCCACCTGAGCTGCTTTCCGTACATCGTATCGGCCGATTCTTTTGACCTTGGTTACTTTATATGGCCCGAGAAAACTGCTAGCTAGTTTTTTGCCAGTTACGAACTGAGTTCGTTTAATAGCAAACAGATCCTTCTTTATATGTATTCTCGCCCTTGCGTTTCCGATCATAGCCGTCTTAATACTTTCGCTGCACCTGCTGAATATGTGTTTTTACCTCCTTGCGTAATTCAGCTCTCTCGGCGTCGAAGTCTGTCACCAGGTCTTGTTCAAGAGTAGTAAGTATATTGTCAGTAACCTTATACCTCATGTTTACTCCAAACATTACTTGAAATGGCGTGTTCTTTATGGAGCAATGAATATGGGCATTGATCGCTTTCTGCACCTGGGATACATGCTTGTATCACTTTGAAGTGTTATCAATTAATAACTTGCTGATTATTGATAGAATGCATCTCTTGACTCGCTCTATCTGACCGTTGCCGCGAGCAACTCCATTTGACTTGGTATATTCTTCAAAGCTGTTTGAGGTAAATGCCACGCCCCTGTCACTGATAATGCGTAGCGGCTGACCAAAAATATTAGACCATTCCTTCAATTTTTTTACAACTTCATCGGTGCCGGTGCTCTTAGTGGTGAAAGGCCATACGAATTTGGAAAATCCATCTACGATTGCAAATATGTATTTGTAGCCCTTTGACGTTGAATCCAAGGGCCCCAAGTGATCGATGTGGAGGGTATGAAGTGGCTTATCTCCCTTTTTAATGCAGTTCAAAAATCTTTCTGGCTTTTCCAACTTCTTTGCGCAGTATACCATCCTGCAACCAGACGTCAACTTGTTTTCTGATTGACTCGGATTCCACAGCTGAGTGACGGCTTGGTTGATGACGAAATGGTTTTGTACGCTCCTCTAGCACGATCTTCATCGACACCGGGCATTCAGTGTTGTTTTTGGCTGGCTTGTACTCTGCTATCATTGACTCGATCATCGGCTGGTACTGTGGAGAACCTTCTATGTTATTACCAGTCTCAACAATATTGTACATACTTAGTTCTTTTGATTCAGCGCATTCCGGCAACGCTGGCGCCTTTGTAAAGATGAATTCTCCGTCATTTAAAGTCACGCAGAACTGCGATGCAAAGTCAAAGCCAAGTATTACGTCGTTCTCGATGTGATCGTATGGTATCACAACAAACTTTTCTATGGCTTCGATCCCAGCAACGTGTGCTCTGCCCATAAATGAAACTAGCGGCTGCGTCTTAGCGCTTCCAAGGCCCCGTAGAACGGAATAACACTTCTGCATCACAGTACTTTGAAGTTTATTGTACAAAGACTGACATACGATTGACACATCGGATCCTGTGTCCACAAGGCACCTCTCTAGGACCTTTGTAGCGTTCAGCAAAACTACTTTCAAGCGCTTAGTATCTTATGTCATATGCATCTGCATTCTGCTCAAAATTTTCAAGCCGTTTCTCCACTGGGATGCTGACGCCATCGAAGTCGGGTACAATTTTTGCAAAATTGTCTGCAATTACTTTCGGCTCTTTCTGGGTAATTTCATCAGCTTGAATCTTATGAGTAAGCAGCTGAATTATTTGTTGTAGACTTTTATTACTCTCTGCTTACATCTCTTTTATTTGGTCTGTACACTCTTCTGATAGACGCTGTTCTTCTGCATTTTCATTTTTGTCTCCTCGCTTTGCCGACGCCCGTGTGACAGCACCATATCGCTTTCCCTTTATCTCCTCCTCACTCATGCTTTCGTATTCGCTACTTGATGGCAGCTCAATTTTATTCACCACGCTTCTAGAAAATTCTAACCGACGCTAACCAACTGGCGAAACTCACCACGCTTCTAGAAATTTCCGACCGATGCCAACCAACTTGCGAATTTTCACAACTTTTTATTTACAACTTTATATTTGGCACTTTTGACGTAATTCCACAACTGTTCAACTTTCTGCACTTTACAAATGGGTCAACTTTTTATTGTTTTATTGGTTGAGCCCCAAAAGGTAGGATATGTATTGTTTAGCACAATTGTTTATCTTAGTAATATTTTGATATTATAGTAGTTTGCTTATTATATTTCGGCTAGACGATCTTTTTACTGCACATTTTTCAACTCGCTTTGTTCTTCTTCGACTGCTCTATGCTTGTCCTTTTTCTTATAACTCCTTCTTCCTCTTCTGCCTGCGCTCACGACGCTACCCTTTGCGATGATTATCGATCATCGCATATCGATAACTGCTGTTACATGTAAGTTAAGTGAATTAGTTTCTCGCCGCATAGCTCACCTAGTAACAATGAACAGCATTTTAAACATGTGTTGAGTTGAAGATAGACCCTAGGATTGATTCCCCCAGTATTGAGAAGAGTTCAGTAGATCAGTTATCAAGAACGTTTTAATTTCAATAGATCAAACAACTTAGGATTACAAATTAATAAAAGAAATATTCGGATTTAAATTGGCTTTGCGGAGTTTTTTCACTAGCAAGATCGGGTGTCTGTCGAAGACTGCTCTTTAGAGTTGGCGTTGGTTCTCATCAGGGCTCCGGCTCCAGTGCTGAGTGCGACTTTTTGTAGCCAGCGCAGGGCGAGGCGCAACCCCGCGTAGCCATTGGGCAGCGGCCGAAATGCGAGTCAGCGGTTGCTTACAGAACGTCTGGCGGTCGCCTGCTGACGCTGCACATTGTAGCCGACGCAGCCGTCGAATATATCGTCTGGTTAATGGGCATGTTGGGGGGGCGAAGTCAGCGTTCTGGGAGTGCAATTAAAAGTGAATGACCGTCGAGTGGCTCAATGGGGGGAGCGCGTGTGAGAACGACGGTCGATAGGGGAGGGGGGAATGCACTTGGAGAGGGTTCATAACTCCTCCCCACTCAAGATCTGCGTCCCGCAGATTATAGGGCTTTGGGTGCCCGGCCTGTGTCTAACATCTCCGGGCCTGGGGTGTTGTTTGTCACTACAGGTATACCCTTGGTCGATATCAGCTTCCTCCATATGGTGTAGAGAGTCGATTACGTAATGGAGCGAGGGCGGTGACTGTAGTTAGGTGGCTCGTCGAGTAGCTAGTGCAGGTTCTTCCAGCCACCCTAATCGTCTCATTCGTGAACTAAACTATGTAGGTTCCGGATAAGTTGTGAGTTTGGGGTCCAGCTTCCAAGGTTCCGTTGAAGTTGGACAGGAACATAGTGCCGTCCTCGACCAGTTCTATGCGATCCCCGTTGTTCGCCTCTAGCCTGACCACCCTTGAGTAGCTTGGGGATGCAGCTGTTTTCATCCATCTTTAGGAGACTCTTTTCCCAACAGTTGTGTTGCCTATGGAGAGGCAATCGTTCACCATGGCATAGGTTTCCTCGGAGTTTAAGGTGACCTTGTCATGTTTGACCATGACTTGTTTTTCTTCTAGGGCAGCAGGAAGGAGAAGGAGCAGGCGGTAGTTCTCGGGGGCAACCTTAGGCATGGCCAGAATGTACAGAAGCGCCGTTTGACAATAATGCACTTGACGCAAGTGTTAATCAGCTGGGCTACTTTTCGTTCCATATGTGGTATCCAGAACTGCTGCTGTAGTGTGTGTGCTCCATTGTTTTGGGTACGACCAACAATTCACTGCCGTTCATGGTTTTGTATACAATTCAACCTTGCAGCTTAAAATTTTCATAGGGCTGTAATTTTAATATTTCTGCTATAGCTTTAATGTAGTTATCCTTTTCCTGGGCAACTTTTAATCTAGCTGCAACTTCAGAAGTTACGGCATATCTTGTGGATATCGGCTGAGACTGTCAACGTGCTTCATCCTTCTGCCGGAGCGATGCTCAACTTCGAAATTAAAGTCCTGCAAAGCAAGTATCCAAAGTGCAAATTCTCGTGGCACCCCTTTTTTTTATTGTTTGCGAAAAAGCAGCGCAATCCGTCACCAATTTGAAATGTATGCCTAGCAGGTAGTAGCGTAATCTCTGCATGGCAAGATATGATGCTTTAACCTCCAGAATGTAGCTGTGGCGCTTGAATCGCTCTGCGACGTCTTTTTCAATCAAGTCTTCAAATACGCAACTGACAAAACGATTAAGTTGCAAAGCCATACGGTGCTCGATTGAATTCAAAAAGCATTTCCTTGGTTATGAACGCTGTAAACTTGCGGCTGGACTCCTCAATTGGTACGTGGAGGAAGCTATTCTCCAGATCCATAACTACATACACATTTGCGGGCTGAAGCTGTTCCAGCACATCATCCATGCGTGGCACTGGGAAGCAGTCCTTAAGTACCATACTATTTAATTGACGAAAGTTAACGCAGATTCTGTCTGTGCCATCCTTCTTCTTGACCACGACGACTGTTTTCTGATTGACTCGGATTCCACAGCTGAGTGACGGCTTGGATGATGACGAAATGGTTTTGTACGCTCCTCTAGCACGATCTTTATCGACATCGGGCATTCAGTGTTGTTTTTGGCTGGCTTGTACTCTCCTATCATTGACTCGATCATCGGCTGGTACTGTGGAGAAGCATCTATGTTATTACCAGTCTCAACAATATTGTACATACTTAGTTCTTTTGATTCAGCGCATTCCGGCAATGCTGGCGCCTTTGTAAAGATGAATTCTCCGTCATTTAAAGTCACGCAGAACTGCGATGCAAAGTCAAAGCCAAGTATTACGTCGTTCTCGATGTGATTGTATTGTATCACAACAAACTTTTCTATGGCTTCGATCCCAGCAACGTGTGCTCTGCCCATAAATGAAACTAGCGGCTGCGTCTTAGCGCTTCCAAGGCCCCGTAGAACGGAATAACACTTCTGCATCACAGTACTTTGAAGTTTATTGTACAAAGACTGACATACGATTGACACATCGGATCCTGTGTCCACAAGGCACCTCTCTAGGACCTTTGTAGCGTTCAGCAAAACTACTTTCAAGCGCTTAGTATCTTATGTCATATGCATCTGCATTCTGCTCAAAATTTTCAAGCCAAATCTCCTCTGGGATGCTGACGCCATCGAAGTCGGGTACAATTTTTGCAAAATTGTCTGCAGTTACTTTCGGCTCTTTCTGGGTAATTTCATCAGCTTGAATCTTATGAGTAAGCAGCTGAATTATTTGTTGTAGACTTTTATTACTCTCTGCTTACATCTCTTTTATTTGGTCTGTACACTCTTCTGATAGACGCTGTTCTTCTGCATTTTCATTTTTGTCTCCTCGCTTTGCCGACGCCCGTGTGACAGCACCATATCGCTTTCCCTTTATCTCCTCCTCACTCATGCTTTCGTATTCGCTACTTGATGGCAGCTCAATTTTATTCACCACGCTTCTAGAAAATTCTAACCGACGCTAACCAACTGGCGAAACTCACCACGCCTCTAGAAATTTCCGACCGATGCCAACCAACTTGCGAATTTTCAAAACTTTTTATTTACAACTTTATATTTGGCACTTTTGACGTAATTCCACAACTGTTCAACTTTCTGCACTTTACAAATGGGTCAACTTTTTATTGTTTTATTGGTTGAGCCCCAAAAGGTAGGATATGTATTGTTTAGCACAATTGTTTATCTTAGTAATATTTAGGGTTGTTGATAATATATCAAAATATCAATATATCGATATTTTTTCTGAAAATGATATATTTATATCGTGATATTTTATTTGCCCAAATATCGGTATTGCAATATTTTTTGATATTTTCTCTTTGCTCACTTTGATTTCGACGCGATACCAACCATACGAGCACGTGATAAAATAAATATCAAATCAAATTATATAGAAATATAAAAAACGGGACTGCAAAATGCAAATTGTTCGAAAGAATAATAAAAACCTGTGGAAACACTTCAAACATGTCCTCGCACCTTAAAAATAAACATAAAGATGTTTTCGTAAAATGTGAGAAAAAGAAGGTATGTCATAAGGTGTATGTATGTGTGCGTATGTTCAAATTTCAGAAGCTCAAAATTTCACTGAGAATTTATTATTATCTGTATTATATCCGTATTATTATTATTATGATCTGTGTTAGAAATACATTAATTTAAGTTAGGATATATTAAGATTAAATGAAAATATGAAATTAAATATGAAAATTAAGTTAATAAGAAACTTTTATATTTTTATTGAGGGGAAATAAAATTTTATTTGAAAAAAAAAAATATCAGAAATATCATATATATCGATATTTTTTTGTGATATTTTAAATATTATCATCATTTTGTTTTGATAAAAAAAATATCATCGATACAATATTTTTTTAATATCACGACATCCCTAGTAATATTTTGATATTATAATAGTTTGCTTATTATATTTCGGCTAGACGATCTTTTTACTGCACATTTTTCAACTCGCTTTGTTCTTCTTCGACTGCTCTATGCTTGTCCTTTTTCTTATAACTCCTTCTTCCTCTTCTGCCTGCGCTCACGACGCTACCCTTTGCGATGATTATCGATCATCGCATATCGATAACTGCTGTTACATGTAAGTTAAGTGAGTTAGTTTCTCGCCGCATAGCTCACCTAGTAACAATGAACATCATTTCAAACATGTGTTGAGTTGAAGATAGACCCTAGGATTGATTCCCCCAGTATTGAGAAGAGTTCAGTAGATCAGTTATCAAGAACGTTTTAATTTCAATAGATCAAACAACTTAGGATTACAAATTAATAAAAGAAATATTCGGATTTAAATTGGCTTTGCGGAGTTTTTTCACTAGCAAGATCGGGTGTCTGTCGAAGACTGCTCTCTAGAGTTGGCGTTGGTTCTCATCAGGGCTCCGGCTCCAGTGCTGAGTGCGACTTTTTGTAGCCAGCGCAGGGCGAGGCGCAACCCCGCGTAGCCATTGGGCAGCGGCCGAAATGCGAGTCAGCGGTTGCTTACAGAACCTCTGGCGGTTGTGCCGGCACATTGTAGCCGACGCAGCCGTCGAATATATCGTCTGGTTAATGGGCAAGTCGGGGGGGCGAAGTCAGCGTTCTGGGAGTGCAATTAAAAGTGAATGACCGTCGAGTGGCTCAATGGGGAGAGCGCGTGTGAGAACGACGGTCGATAGGGGAGGGGGGAATGCACTTGGAGAGGGTTCATAACTCCTCCCCACTCAAGATCTGCGTCCCGCAGATTATAGGGCTTTGGGTGCCCGGCCTGCGTCTAACATCTCCGGGCCTGGGGTGTTGTTTGTCACTACAGGGATACCCTTGGTCGATATCAGCGTCCTCCATATGGTGTAGAGAGCCACTCCGACACCAAAGCGACTAGGGCCTCCAGAAGGAAGGAGAAAGACACCCTCTCGGACATCCCAGAGAGTCTCTTCAGATTCTCCAAGTTGAAGTCGTTTACGTAATGGAGCGAGGGCGGTGACTGTTGTTAGTATCGCTGGCATAACCATGAGGTGGCTCGTTGAGTAGCTAGTTCAGGTTCTTCCAGCCACACTAATCGTCTCATTCGTGAACTAAACTATGTAGGTTCCGGATAATTTGTTAGTTCGGGGTCCAGCTTCCAAGGTTCCGTTGAAGTTGGACAGGAACATAGTGCCGTCCTCGACCAGTTCTATGCGATCCCCGTTGTTCGCCTCTAGCCTGACCACCCTTGAGTAGCTTGGGGATGCAGCTGTTTTCATCCATCTTTAGGAGACTCTTTTCCGGGCAAACAGTTGTGTTGCCTATGGAGAGGCAATCGTTCACCTTGGCATAGGTTTCCTCGGAGTTTAAGGTGACCTTGTCATGTTTGACCATGACTTGTTTTTCTTCTAGGGCAGCAGGAAGGAGAAGGAGCAGGCGGTAGTCCTTGGGGGCAACCTTAGGCATGGCCAGAATGTACAGAAGCGCCGTTCCATTAGTTAACACGGACGGGCGGGAAAACTCCAGTGCTTCAACTGCATTCTGGTACGGTAGGTTCCTGACTTCAGTCAAGATCGATTGTACCTCCTCGTGGTCCAGCAAGCGGGAGTTGACAATCCCTGTCTTAGCCAACTGGCACGCTTGAGTCAGCTCGCCGACCTGACTATCGATGATCAAGGCCTTGTGCAGTACGGTCGTAGCCGCGTGTAAGTCCCCGTCGATGGCATTGACCCTTGCAGTAACCTCGTTCAGTTGCCTCAGGGACTCGTGCGAGGCATCAAACAGTCCAGCCGTACTTGTTGGTCGGCTGATTTTACGGCGTTTTCTTGGGCATGAAGAATGGCGTCCCAGTCCGACGCATCCGGTGAGCCCGCAATCCATTTCCAGGCGGACCCAGTCCAATCTAGTGATCGGCGTCCACGCTGCGTACCCATCAGTCTCGACAGGCCCTTCTGCGACTCCTCCAAGAAGTGCGCCACCAGTGCTGCAATCCTGGGATCCGTTAGCTGGACTGCCTCGCGTTGAGCCTCCTGTATCAGCGACTCGAGCCTTCCCAAGTCAACCACGTGTGCCAGTTTGAAAAGGCCGTTGACCCGCCAGTCGGTGCCCTTCTGTAGTGGGACGAGCGGAGCCTCATATTTAAAGATATCCGCGGCTTCCACCATATGAGCGACAATGATACTTGCAATATTGGTTGGAAAGAGTAGTCTTATGAGTAATATTCTTTTTTATGGTGTTGCTTAAATTAGTTTAGTGGTGAGGGGTGAAGTGTGTAAGTATAAGGGAAAGATTGTGCTTTACTTTGTAAGAGTGCGTTATTCATTGGTGTGGTTAGATGTTTTTTTTATTTTTTTGTGTTAGATGTTTTTTTATTTATTTTTTTTTTTTTTGTATAATTAGGGTCGTGTATTGGAGCGTGTGAAACGCACAAAAAAGATCTGGTGCCACTTTTGGTTCTTAGGTCTGACTTATGGAAGATCTTCCCTGTCTTGGTTTTTATGGTCACGTTTCTGTCTTAAGCAATCTGCTCAGCTTTAAAACGTTGCTTCTCCTTTGTTTTAATCTGTTTATTAGCAACGAATATTTTTTCTCCCTCGTTATAGGATATAGGCTCAGACCAACTCTTCCCGGTACTCGATTAGACCCCTGACGACGAGAACCTTAGTTTTGAAATTAGTAAGGCCCTGGTAGTTTGATCGCACAGCTGATCAAAAAACAGGTCCGCTGTCTTTTTATTAGTCACTGAGTGGATAAAATTGTTGTATCTATCTACCGCAATAGCAACCAACTCGTTTAATTTGAAGTCAGGGTGTTCGGTCTTTAAACAGCGGTAAATCTCGAGGAAGGTAGAATGAAACCTCTCGATTTGGCTATTAACTTCACCTCTCTGGGTCGGTGTGTTATACAGACCGATGCCCATCATTCGCAGATAATTCAAAACCGTCGGGCACAGAAGACCTCTCTCATTGTCAGAGACCAATAACCTTGGAACGGTAAAGTAGTGAAGCACCTCAACTAGTTTTTCCCGTAGATGAATCGAGGATTTCGATTCGAGAGGGAAGAGCTTTGGCAAACTTGGTGAATTTGTCTATGCAGCTCAAGAAAATTTTCTTTTCCAAGGTGAAGAATTTCGCACGGATATTTTGGGATAGACGTCGGTTGAAGAAATGGGGGTGCCCTCGTACTTGAAGATCTTACAACACTCGCACGACGAGAGTTGCTTGCGGATGGTGCTAGCCATCCGGGGGAAATAGTATTTCTCCATGAGCTGCAAGCGTACCTCTTTGGCACCCCTATGAGCTCTGCGATGCTCTCGTTCAATGACTTCGCAGATCTCCTCGGGATCAGGAAAATCTATCACCAGCCTCTGCGTTATTCTAATTTTGAACACAGCAAAATTCTCTAAGCAATGGCGCTGGAATGATGACCGGTAAGTTTCCGGGATTTTAACTTTATTGACCACCAAGCCCACTCCATTCAGCAGGACCCCTGAGGGTATCCGCCTTCTCCACGCGAATTACCTGCGCCCTCGAGGACTCGGTGGACCAGCACTAGAATGACGCTGTCATCCCAGAACACCTTGGCTTAGGTCACATAGCCTGTCCACTCCAATGTTCCTCATCACTGTGTCGTTAGTCCAATTTGTAGTTTTACCAGTACTGATTTCCGCTACTCTCTCCGTGCTATCAAGCACGATGTCTCCACGTCCGCGCAGCGCCACCGCATTGGAAAGCAGATGTACTCGAGGTACTAACTCCTACCGTTGCCGAGTCTGCAGTGGGATCCACCCGTTACGGTAATGCCGCCGATTTCTGCGCTTGAGTGCCGAGAAGCGGCTACGGGCTGTCCTCCCCTACGTTACTGCCCCCGCTCTCTGGCTCACGAACACTCCGACGGAACGTGTCGGCGAGGGGACTGCTGCAAAACATGCGGGCAGGATCTTCACACGCTGCTGCGCCTCTTCGAACGCCAGTCACGTCAGGAGGCGCGCCGGCCGCGCGCCTCTTCGAACGCCAGTCACGTCAGGAGGCGCGCCGGCCGCAGAGCCACAGCCCGCGGTTCCCCGAAATGGGCACCGCGGCCATCGTCCGCCTCGCCACGGCACCACGACTGGTGCGGATTAGTACCGGGACTCAGGACTTCGACACGGATGCGCTCATCGACCCGTGCACGCCTACGAGCTGCATCGCCGCGTCGCTGGCGACAGCGTTCAGACTGCCAACGACCAGAGTTGGGGATGAGCAAGTTTGCTCGGCCACCGTGAGCTCCGAACGGAACAACAGCATTCGCACTTCAATCCGGGAGCTGAGCGGAACATTTCCTTGGCCGACGACTGTTTCTACCTAACCGCTACGATCTCCGTGGTCCTGGGAGCGGACCTGTATCCGCGTGTGATGCAGCCAGGCTTCCTGAAGATCCAGGACGGACTGCCGGTTGCCAGAGCACCGTTTTCGGATGGGTCGTGTCCGGAGCCTGCCACCAGCCATAGCAATGACCATGTTGCAACCCACCCGGCGGGTCACCACCAGACGCCTGCCCGGGATACTGGTGAATGGGCACAAATCGCCACCCATCGGGTTCCCCATCGAGGACGACCAAGTCCCGAGGAGAAGGAGGCCGCCGATGACCAGAACCAGGACCACATGGTACCAGCCCCGGAAGGATGGGTCACCCCGGAGGGTTGGGTACCCGCTGCATTGGCCCAACGAATAGCACCCCGGGAACGAACCTCCGTTACCTGGAGGAGGAGGGAGGCCAGCGGAGTTCCGTGCGGATATCCCGTGACGGCCTCCACATCCGCGTTTCCCACAACACAGAAGGAAGAAATGGGGTGTGAGGACCCTCACTCTATTGTTAGGGTTAATTGGTAGAATTAGTGTTAGGGTTAAATTGGTAGGATTAGTGCTAGGGTTAATTGGCAACATAAGTGGCCAAACCCCGCAACACGGGGCCAGCAACACCGCATCATCAGGCCCGCAGCATAACTGGCCAAAACTTCGCAACACGGGCCCAGCAACTTCGGCAGAGTCCACAGCGGCAGAGGCACCCGACGCAACGCACGACATTCTCGGCAGAGCTCACAGCGGAAGAGCCACCCGACGCAACGCACGACCTTCTCGGCAGAGCTTGCTGCGGCAGAGTCGAAGCAGCGCAACGCATGACATTATCGGCAGAGCCCACAGAGGCAGAGCCACAGCGACGCAGCCAGCCGAGCCACGATCGGCGGTTGCACATGGTAGCCGGCAAGCCAAAGCCCGACGCCGCCACGTGGTTTTCCACCTTGTGTCGGACGAAGGCAACGCTTGTGCGGGCAAAGCGATCGGCGGCAGAGACGGGTTGCTGGACGAACCGCTGCTTGCCGATCGGGGAGTTGAATTTTTATCGCCGAGTTGAACGGATGCCCGCGGGACCCAACATTTTCGGAAACACCAATGGCTACGTGGGAGTAGGACGCCGACCGCCCCGACAGGGACCGCGACTAGCCGAAAATTAATTCTAGGTGTTAAAAATATAAATAGAGTAATGTGAATTTATGGGACCGAAAACCTGACAGTTTCAATCCTTTTTTTCCCCAAATCCCCTCTCCTTCCCCCTCGAGAACCGTTCGGGAGCGGTGACGCGAATCGGAGCCGTTTTCCGGACAAGACTCATTCCTTCGATGAGATCTCGTTGGATCCTAGGTGTTGCTATTCATGCTGATGGAATAATGCATACATATATATTCGTGCACCTTGTAGATTGAACAATAACGTACACACAGTACACACAAAAAAACTTACGCAAGGAAAAGATTGTCTATCTAGAAATGCATGTATATATACATGTATGTTGGTGTGTATGTTTCCCTGCGGCACGCTTCGGCCGCTATCCGCCGCACTGATCGCTTGTAGATCTTTACTAATTTCATTATTGCCAGCAACACCAAAACACCGCTATAAAATCAAGGGTATGCTGTACGCCTAGAATCTTGTCTTTATGGTCGATGACTTCTCCGGATGCCTCGGACTCCTCGCCGCCCATCCTGAGACTTCTTTCATATCTCTCTGGATTGTAGGTTTCTTTAGGAGGTTTTATTTTGTGTGCTCTTGATCCTTCCAGTCCAAGACTCCGGAATCTTTAAAGTTTTATGATCTTACAAATAGGGTGTACGTTACAATAGATATGTTTATATTCACAACTATAATAAGATGGCATTGTAAAATTAAAATATAATTGAAAAAGATTTATTGAAAAACTGTGTGTAGATAAAACACGATTGTAAAAATATGAGCAATCGGCAGACTTCGGAGTTTTTATTTTCCTTAACATATCCGAAAAAGGACATCTAAATCAAAACGATATCAAAAATTTCGCGAAAACCAGAGCACCTTAAAACGAAATCGTACGATTCGGCCCAAATCGAAATCGAAGAAAACTTACAATTACCGGAGCATGCCTGACTGTGTGTTTCTCTGAAACACAAAGGTGCAATTGGCATCGGTTACATAATTGAAAGACTCTTAGAAAAGCGGATTAGACCAAGGTTGCAGATATACAAACTTTGCTCTCATACCTTCATATCTGTCGGATTATTGATTTAATACTTATGTTGTCATTTTAGCTTTATCAATGAAATCTTTTTTTTTAAGTTATTTTTTATATTTTTTGATAAATTTGTCAGAGCAACAGTACTCCGTGCCATATTTATACATTTATAATTCCTTATGATTATATTTCGTATAACTTTATTCATAAAAAGTAACATCTTATTAATAATATTTAAACGAAATAGGGAAGGTATTTTTCGCTTTTTACATAGAAGTATTATTCATATGTGTAACATACGAGCTCATTAAAATTTTGTTTTCGATATTTAAATTATATGAATATCTTTTGATTTCCATGTCAAAATAGCAATTATCATTATACAAGATTTTATACTGCTGAAATGTGGTCCGGAAGTTCTCCGTGTTCGTATCTTTCCCACATTCGTAGAAACAATTTTTCTAAACCTTTGGCATACAGTGAGCAATCAAATAGAGGACTCTCCACGCGGGCTTTCCATACTTTTGCTCGAAGGGCTTTTAAATATTCTTTTTTTGTTCCCAGACGTATAGCAATATTTTGATATTCATCCCTTGTACGCGCTATTAACTCTGGACATCCAAGGGTAGCAAGCTGAGATGCAGCCACTCTAAAAAAAAAAATTGAAAATAAAAATTTGATATTTGTTTATAAACAAACATTTGGTGTAAAATAAGTGCACAGAAAATTATATCACTTAAATTTCGGCAAACTGGCTTATAGAATTGTAAGAATGTGTTAACAAATTCGCTGGTCATCCATTATTGTGGTTTAAATTATGAGCAATAATAAAAAAATTAAAAGCATCTAAGTAGTTGCATATGCAAAACGCCTTCTGCATTTCTGGTGATAGATTTTTCATCCAAAACTTTTTCGCAAATCTGGCCACTTATTTCGATTCGGATTTTGGGTGTTTGGGAAATTACAGTAAGTTTAAGTTAAGTAAGTATTTCAAGAAATGTTTAAAATATTAAATATTATTTACCACAATTGTTATCTTTGGGCAGTTTTATTTCTTCCAAACCCTTTATATATGAACAAAAAAAAACAGAAACAAAATACGAGAAAAAACAAATACGTATTGTATGTGTAAAAAATTATTTTTCCCTTGACTTTATAAATACACAATAATAAATTTATTCATTCGTAACGTCGAGTGCCTCGACTATAAGATACCTGTTTACTCAGCTAGTGGGTGAGCGAACAAGAAAGTTTAAGATTCTGTATGGCATATCGATGGAAATTAAAAAGACAAATAATAAGAAAAATAAACAAAAATAATTAATAATTAAAATTAAAATACATATTTTAAAAGTAAATTGTGGCATACGTATAGACATTTGAAATAAAAAAACAAGAGAGAACGCTATAGTCGAGTTCCCCGTATATCTGATACCCGTTACTCAGCTAGTGGAAGTACAAAGGAGAGACTTCAACACTGAAAACTTTTGGCGGTTTATGGGCGTTAGAGTGGGCGTGGCAAAACGTTTTTTAGCAAATCGATAGAAATTTACAAGACAATTTCAAAGATGAAAATATAGTAAAACATTTTTCAAAAGTGTGAGCGTGGCAGTTTTGGTCGGTTTGTGGGCGTTAGAGTGGGCGTAGCAGTATGAATCGACAAACTTGCGATGCGTCTATTTTTCTAATAGATCCTAAGACCTTCATACGGATGGACAGACGGACATGTCCAGATCGACATCCTGATCAAGAGTATACATACTTAATATGGTCGGAAACGCTTCCTTCTACCTGTTACATACTTTTCAAAGAGTCTAGTATACCCTTTTACTCTGCGTGTAACGAGTATAAAAAAAAACAAGACATTTTTGGTGGTGGAGTCTACTTCTGATAATAATGATGAGGTGAACTTAAAAAACCAATGGAAAATCAATAATCTTTCGAAAATCTTTTGATATCAAACCAGTTCTCTTGATAAGGTAAAAAGCAAGCGACGAGTGGCAATTTTCTTATGAACAAACTTTTGTCACTATTTCTTGGAACTTAAACTTTCAAGCTTTTATACTGTCCGAGATCTCGTTGTTTATATGGTCAGACGGGCATTTAATAAGGTATTACATTACCATCGTCAAAGGGTTTAAAATATAATGAAAATAAAAATGCAAATCTAATGCAGTAGACAAAAATAGCCATAGATATTTACGCCGAGGGGTGATCGAAAATTTGTTGTAGTGATACATGAACATACCTTGATGCTAACGTCTCTCCTGGCAAAGTTACGACAGGGGTACCTGTCCACAAAACGTCCATAGACGTGGTGTGTCCATTACATAATGGAGTATCAAGACATATATCAGCTAATTGGCCTCGGCGTACGTGCTCTTCTTTTGCAGCCACATTGGAAAATATTACTCTATCGGGAGATATTCCTAAAAATAAAATAATTCGTTTTACTTTAAAATCATTAAGTGAATAAGTAAACAAATATATTTACCAAAGTCACTGACGGTTTTTTTAATATTTTGTTCACCGACTGCTGGAAATCTTAATAACCACAAAACAGACTTAGGCACATTTTTTAAAATTTCTACCCATGACCCGAGGGTTTGTGGATCGATTTTGTATAGCTGATTAAAATTGCAATAGACAACAGCGTCGTCGGGTAACATATATTGACGACGAGTAGTTATTACAATATTTTGTGGTACCTCTTCACCAGTAGCGGCCTTGTTATTAGTTTGGATAGTGGCCAATCCGTTTTGAACCACAACGCCATTTAAAGATGTTTGCACTTGACCAGCAGCAATCATTGATACTATTTGTGTTGTGTTTGGTAACTCTGCAACTTTATGAGTTATTTCGACTGGTTTTTGTGCGTTAACAACTTCTTTTATCTCCTTTACATCTGTGTTTTCAACAAGGGGAGATAAATCTGTTGCATTTATAACCGTTACATTATCAACAACGGAAGATTGCTGTTTGTCACAAACAATTATTCGTTCCTTTAAATGTGGAAACATTTGCTTATGATCACCTATAAAATATGTATGCGGCATATAAGACAATTTTTCACTATATTGGTAAGCCAATTCTATTGGACTAGTCACAGAATCCGTAATAATGTAATCCATAAAACTAGCCCCACTGGTACCTGGATAACCTAACCACATTACTTGAATAGGAGCAGGGCGAAGTGCAAATATTTCATTTCTGGCTCCCTTTGTGTATCCGTTCATATTAACCAAAATATTTATACCGTCATTATATATCTTGTCCGCTGCTTTCCCATTACAAGGAATCTGAGAAAGATCCACAAAGTTTTCAGACTCTCGGCAAATTTTGTGTCGAAATGTTGTACCATCATCTGGACTTAAGGCATAGCAAAAGATTTCCACTTTTGAACGATCATGAAGACCTGGCACAGATTGCATTAAATGCGAGGTAGGATGATTTCCAAAGTCCGAGCTTAGATAACCTATTCGAAGCCTTCCTTTTGTAGGCAGCTTCTTTAAGAAATTATACGGTTTTTTATGAAGCACGTGAACTTTTTCTAAACACAAATTAGCATGTCGCGCTGCAATTGCTTTCCGACTATCATGTGTCAACGGATAAAGCATCGAGTGGTGTGGATGCACGGATGGTAAACGGTTTTTTTCAAGCTGCTCAGTGACAATACTAACCAGCTTTTTCATTCGAATATCATAGTCAGTCCAATCACAAACAATTTGCAAGCAATGAGCCAAATTACAGTATGCATCAGGAAAATCGGGTTTTAACTTTAGAGCTGTTCGGTAAGACTGAATTGCTTCAGGAATATTTCCGGAATCTTTGTGTATGCTTGCCAAATTGCTATGCGCATCAGCGAATGCTGGGTTAATTTGAATAGCTCTCGTGTAGCATTGCAATGCCCCGCTGACGTCTTGTAACTCTTTAAGAGTATTTCCCATATTTGAATATGCATCCGCAAATGTGGGCTGGATTCTAATAGCTTCCTTATAATGCATTAATGCTTCCTTTAATTTGCCTTGCTGTTGTAAAACAGATGCCAAGTTTGAATGAGCAGCAGCAAAATCGGGGAACACTTCCAAAGCTTTTAAATAAAGCCTTGTAGCTTCTTCAATATATCCTTGCTCTCTTTTTATGTTAGCTAAATTATTAAGGGAATCTGCATGATTTGAACATAGCCTTAGTGCAGTGTTATAGCACTCCTCAGCTTCTTTAACCTATAAAGATTACTAAGTTATTGCATACCAAAAACATAAATAAGAACATACCTGCCCCTTTTCTTTAAGAGCGTTTGCAAGGTTACAATAGGCATCGGGGAAATTTGGTTGCAGTTCTATTGCCCTCCTATATGTATCGATAGCCAAATCAATAAGACCCTGTTCATAGTACACGCATGCCAAATTCCCATGAACTACAGCATTATTTGGAGATAAATTTAATGCACGTAAATAGGCGGCCACAGCTCTGGAAGTTATTTGATATTTTGTAAATATTTAAAGTATGTAAATAAATGTACTGTATATATACTCGATTACCAATAGTAATTTTATTAAATAAATTAAACGTACCGTTTCCATAAAACCTTTAACTTGAAAAGAATTGAAAAAGTAGTTCTGACGTTGCTTGTGCATTTCAACATATTTCTATATTTTTCATCTGAACGGCCTATTTTAATTATTGTATAAATCATAACGGATTGATAATTCATTTAAGTAGCAAACTTTTTGCGTTATAATTGTTTCAAAAGTATTGCAAAACCAAACATTTATAAAAATGGCCGACAAAGAACATATTTTCGTTAGCATACATAAAAACACGCGTCCGATATTAGTTTCGCTTAATGTTGTATTGAAAAATATATACATCTGTACATACAACACACATATGCACGCACACTGTACAACGAAGTAGCTTTAAGTGACGTAAATAAACGCAAATGTTTTCACACTGTTGGTCAACTAAATAGGTTACATGATTATAATTTTTTGAAAACAAAAATGAAATAGTCTTCAAATACATTCTTTTTTTAAATTTAATTGTGTAAACTATATGCTCTTTGAATTATAGTAGTTATAAAAGTTTGTTTAAGCATTTTTCTTCGATTTTCGAACTGTTTTCAAGTCTTCTTATGTCGTCCGATTTCTATATAAGTATAGTTCGTAAACCTGAAGTATTAAAATATTGATTTTCCCGACTAGTACATAACTGTCATAACTGGCATAGGGAAATGCCAAGCCAAAAAGTTAAATAAAAACATGTGATTGTAGGCGTTAGAGTGGACGTGTTGAATTTGTTTTTTTTGCATATTGACAGTAGTTGACAAAACAAATAATACAACGAAAAAACAAGAGAGAGTCGACTTCCCCGACTATCTGATACCCGTTTCTCAGCTAGTGGAAGTGCGAAGGAGAGTCTTGAACACTGACAGTTTTTGTCGGGTTCTGGGCGTTAGAGTGGCGTGGCAAAAAGTTTTATGGCAAATCGGAAGATATGTATAAGACTAACAAAAATGTGAAAAAATATCAAAACATTTTTCAAAAGTGTGGTTCTGGGCGTTTGTGGGTGTGGCAAAAAACGTCGGAAAACCTTGCTTATGCTACAGACTTCTGTTACATACTTTTCAGCGAATCTAGTTTACCCATTTACTCTACGAGTAACGGTTATAATAAATTGAATTTGGGTTGGGTGACAGTTTTTGGTGGTTTTGAGCAATCTTCTGAAACAAACTTAGGTTCCTATAGTTGACGAGATCGCGGACATCAATTTATAGAGTATACTAGATTTGTTAAGAAGTATGTAACAGGCAGAAGGAAGCGGTTCCGACCAGAGAACTGCAAGAGTGGCATTTTTTGCCACCCTGATCACACTCAACAATTTTGAGTGCGGGTGCCACTCACACTGTTCATCGCGGATACATACAAACACCCGGTCAAAATATTCGGGTGTCTGCAAACACCCTGGTGCCTGCGCACCCGAATCAATGCGGCACCCTACGTCGCGGGTACCGATCACACTCGCCACTCATAACGAAGGGTAGAGAAGGCAAACATGCAGAAAAAGGCAAGTGCCTTTTTCTCAGAAACAACCGGGTGTCTTGGTAAACACCCGGATGTTTTGGTGAACACCCGGGTGTTTTGGTGAACACCCGGGTGTCTGGTAGACATTCGAGTGCCTGTGGTAGGTAACATACGAAAAAGAAAAGTACAGCAAGTACTGAAAAACGAAATATATTATGCCCAAAATCTGTAGAATTATGCATTCTTTTTACAGAAATTTAACCAATACGAAATAGACATTTCTTTTTATTTCTAATATTATTTGCTTTGTTACAATTTTTAATATTTAATTATCATATTTAACTTTGTATGTATAATTTTTCTTTTTAAAATGATAAAAAAAAAAAAAAAAATTGAAATAGAATTTTGTTAATTAAGTATAAATACTATTTAATAATATACATAATATATTATTTAATAATACATAAGTTAGTTTTTTGTTAAGTCATTAGATACATCAAAACGCAAAAACATGTGCACGACCTTTTTCTTGGATGTTTCCATTCACCCTAAATTTTTTAAACCGTGTCTCGCTTCCACCCATAAAATTTTTATGCATACAGAAAAGTACCTGCAGCCGATCGTTGCTTGCGCGTCACTCACCCTAAACTTCTTTGCATAGCAGACACCAGACTTTGTGCAAGTACAAAAAAACACCCTGGTGGCAAAAAACCCGGGTGTTTGTCATTGCTAAAAATAGGGTGTCTCCAAACACCCGGGTGCGGAGACTCCCGGTGTTTAGCGGGTACACTCAGGGTGCCAGTGGCTTGCTGCAGTTCTCTGGTTCCGACCATATAAAATATATATTCTTGATCGGGATCAATAGCTCAGTCGGTCTGACCAAGTCCGTCTGTATGAACGTCAAGATCTCAGGAACTATAAAAGCTAGAACAATGAGACTCAGCTTGCAGACTCTGAAATTTACGCAGCGCAAGTTGGTCGATTCATGTTACCACGCCCACTCTAAGCCTACAAACCGCCCAAAACTGTCACGCCCACACTTTTAAAAAATGTTTTGATATTTATACCCGTTACTCGTAGAGTAAAAGGGTATACTAGATTCGTTGAAAAGTATGTAACAGGCAGAAGGAAGCGTTTCCGACCATATAAAGTATATATATTCTTGATCAGGATCAGTAGCCGAGTCGATCTGGCCATGTCCGTCTGTCCGTCCGTCTGTCTGTCCGTCTGTCCGTATGAATGTCGAGATCTCAGGAAGTAACAAAAGCTAGAAAGTTGAGATTACGTATACAGACTCCAGGGACATAGACGCAGCGCAAGTTTGTCGATTCAGGTTGCCACGCCCACTCTTACGCCCACAAACCGCCCAAAACTGCCACGACCACATTTTTGAAAAATGTTTTAATATTTTTTCATTTTTGTATTGGTCTTGTAAATTTCTATCGATTTGCAAAAAAACTTTTTGCCACGCCCACTCTAACGCCCACAAACCGCCCAAAGCTGCCACGCCCACACTTTTAAAAAATGTTTTGATAATTTTTCATATTTGTATTAGTCTTGTAAATTTCTATCTATTTGTCAAAAAACTTTTGGCCACGCCCACTCTAACGCCCACAAACCGCCAAAAGCTGCCACGCCCACACTTTTAAAAAATGTTTTGATATTTTTTCATTTTTGTATTAGTCTTGTAAATTTCTATCTATTTGCCAAAAAACTTTTGGCCACGCCCACTCTAACGCCCACAAACCGCCAAAAACTGTCCTTCGCACTTAGACTAGCTGAGTAACGGGTATCAGATAGTCGGGGAACTCGACTATAGCGTTCTCTCTTGTTTTTAATTGTTTTATTAGTCATGTAAATTTCTAGCGATTTGCAAAAAACTTTTTGTTACGCCCACAAACCACGTCCACAGTTTTAAAAAATGTTTTGATTTTTTTTTCATTTTTTTATTCGTCTTTGTCGATTTGCAAAAAAAACTTTTTTGATATGCCAAAGAAATATTATCATTTCTCCCTCGCACTCCCAATGAGTAAAGAGTATCTGATTGTTCATGAACTAAAATATACAGTTCTTTCATGATTTATTTATAATTATCGGAGTAAAGAACGTTAACTGGCTTTGCCTGGCACAGGGTACAACCAGTGGTGTGGTCCTTGCCAAAGCTTCCACAGGGACGTTAATTTCAATTAAAGCATCTAAAACAATGCTTTCAACGAATCGTCTAGTAAATTATATAAAGAATGTATACACTTTATATTATCGAAAACGCTTTATTCTACCTGTTACATACTTTTCAACGAATCTAGTATAACCTTTTGGTCTACTAGTACCAGGTATAAAAATAATATGTATGTGACGTATTTACAGATACCGAGATATTCCGAGATACCCATTATTTTATTTGTCAATTACGTAAGTCCAAAACCAACTATAAGAGTTGTTCAAATCAATACGACATAAACATTTAAGCACCTTAGACATCTTATGCCATTTTCAAACTTTTCAACCAAAGGTTCACGTTCGTCAGCGTAAGAGCTTTAACCAATCCAAATTATTAAAACAAAAAATGTGGAAACCTATTCACTAGGCCACAGGTTTGACCAATCGAAGTCTTCTGATTAAAGCACTCTCTTTGTTCGCGTTGCTGTCACCGAAAAAAGTCATTGTTATTGCATTTGTAAAATCAGTCTCATATGGGGGATCTTACTAAAAATAACACAATTATTAGAACTCTGAATTAAACTCTGCATTTCTGCGAGACATATCTGAAACCCAATTACAAATTCTTAAATATCATAATGCTTTGGTTAGACTTTTATATAATGTTATGCTGAAACTGAATTTACGATTGGGTGGTATATTCGACAGTGGACACAGTGTCATAATTCGAAATGTGCGACCCCCCGACAAGGATATGTACGTAGGTAATACTTATAATAAATCAAAAAGATAAAAAAAATATTTCGGTTCGAAGACGGGCAAAATAGCAAAGTCAAGTCGGAGATCGACAAGAGATCTTAAATGTGATGAAAAAACGACGCTGGAAGAGTCAAAGTTAAAGGGAATAATAATATTATAATAATGTTATTATAGTTACAAAACTCTGCCGCATTCCTTCGGTTAAATTACTAACATAATATACAAACCAAAATGTAAGGAATGGCCTTACCTATCAAATATTCGTGCCTCCTTGAGAACATTTCCCAAATTTATATATGCATCCAAAAAATTGGGATCAAGAGTCACAGCTTTTTCAAAGTGATGTATAGCCAACCAAATTTCGCCCTGGGCATTAAACACACATCCTAAGTTACTCCATGCAACTGCAAAGCCCGGACACGTTTCAATTGCCTTTAGGTAACACGCCTAAAAATATAATATTTTGTAATGAATTATAGTATTTTTTGAATTTCTCATTAATTTGATGTATTTAGCTTTATACATACTTTAGCTTCTTCCAAACGACCGAGGGCCTTAAGAAGATTTCCCAGATCGCTGCGCACACAATACAGATCCTACAAATCTGCATATTAAAGCTTATGTTTATATAAATATTAAAATTAAACCTTACAGGATTATATTGTAATGCTGTAATATATGCTTGCACAGCAGACTCCATGTCACGAGCAGCAACCAATGCAGCAGCTAAATTTATGTATCCATCAATAAAATCTGGCTTTAGTCGTACAGCTCTGCGATAGTTGTCTAAGGCTTCTTGTAACTGCCCGCGCTCTTTAAAAACATTTCCTAAATTACTAAATAAAATAATTTAATAAATTAGCTGTCAGTAAAAAATATTGTTTATATATATCACAGTTTTAAAGCCAAAGGAAAATTTAAGATTCAGTAGGAATTGGCCGCCTGCCTCAAAATATTTTTATTTTGTAAAAATGTGTTAAAGAAATTTATTTAATACTTAGTTGTCTGCAACCAATTTTTACCTATGTATCTAAATTTTCACGATTTCTAACAGATCAACAGATTATAGGTACTATTGTTGAAGCAGAGTATATTTGTTAAGTGGCATACTTAATGAGTAAAAAACAAGAGAGAACGCTAAAGTCGAGTTCCCCGACTATCTGATACCCGTTACTCAGCTAGTGTAAGTGCGAAGGAAAGTTTTTGGCGGTTTGTGGGCGTTAGAGTGGGCGTGGCCAAAAGTTTTTTTGGCAAATAGATAGAAATTTACAAGACTAATACAAAAATGAAAAAATATTAAAACACTTTTCAAAAATGTGGGCGTGGCAGTTTTGGGCGGTTTGTGGGCGTTAGAGTGGGCGTGGCAACCTGAATCAACAAACTTGCGCTGCGTCTATGTCCCTGGAGTCTGTATACTTAATCTCAACTTTCTAGCTTTTGTAGTTTCTGAGATCTCGACGTTCATACGGACAGACAGACGGACGGACATGACCAGATCGACTCGGCTACTGATCCTGATCAAGAATATATATACTTTATATGGTCGGAAACGCTTCCTTCTGCCTGTTACATACTTTTCAACGAATCTAGTATACCCTTTTACTCTACGAGTAACGGGTATAAATATAAAAACATTTTCCAGAAGTGTGGGCGTTGCAGTTTTGGCGGTTTGTGGGCGTTAGAGTGCGCATGGCAAAAAGTTTTACCGACAGATCGATAGTTATTTACAAGTCGGTGGGATTGTGGGCGTTCGAGTGGGCGTGGAAACATGGGTCAACAAAATTGCGCAGCGTCTATATCTCTGGAGTCTGCATGCTTAGCTGTTATAGTTTCTGAGATCTCGACGTTCATACGGACAGACAGACGGACGGACAGACGGACATGACCAGATCGACTCGGCTACTGATCCTGATCAAGAATATATATACTTTATATGGTCGGAAACGCTTCCTTCTGCCTGTTACATACTTTTCAACGAATCTAGTATACCCTTTTACACTACGAGTAACGGGTATAAAAATTACACATAAGAAATAGACGAAAAAAATGCCACCACACCTTTAACACGCAACAAAACTTACAATTAAAGAACTATATTTTTTGTTAGTCGCATTAAACTCTTGGTTGGTTTAACCTATTTTTTTACGATAAATCGATTATTATTTACAAGTACGTACGTAATAATAATATGTAAATACTAAATATTAGCCTCATAGATCTTCCAAGAGAAGAAATAACTGGCTGACATAGCTTTACCTCGATTGTGTTTTGTTTTTAAAATTTTACTTGGTCGTTTTTTTTGGTATGGCCATTTTCTTTTGATATGCCCAAAACATATTAACCACACTCACTGTAACGCCCACACTTTAAAAAAAATGTTCACTCTTTTTATCTAATGAACTCTTTTTCTAAGTTCTTGCCACGGGATGCAGTTTGTTTATGTATCCCACCAAATTGCTCTAGATTCAACAGCACCTCGTTGTCTACTGCTTGAAGCTCCTGTGCAACGTTAATTTCCCGTTCGTCTACAACCCGGACGGAGATCTAGTTCGTTAGGTCTAAAATGTGGCCTTGGGAGCTTTTTCTGGTTTGTGCAAGTTACAGTAAAAGCATTGATAACATTTCTTAAAAGTTTGTGCGTGTCAAGTTTTAGGCGGTTTGTAGGCATTAAAGAGGGCTTAGCCAACATGTTTTTAGCATAGCGATAGAAATTGATATTTCGAATAATAAATTGAAAAAAATCGTTTGGGCGGTTTGTGAGATCTTGAAGTGCACGCGGACAGACGGCAGGATAGGCGGACATGGCTGGTGAACATGATCAAGAATATACACATGTATATAAGCTTTACATGGTCGGAAACGATTGCTTCCAACGAATCCAATATACCATGCAACCCTACACGTAACAGGTGTAAAAAAGCAGCAAAAGCAATTTAATCTAATTTTAAGTATTTGCACTACGTATTGTTAATGCACAATTTACGTCGGGGTCACCGACTATTGAGCTAATAAGCTTTTTTCTTAGCAAAGTTTTATTTTAAAATGGTTTATTTTCAAATGCTTTTAGTTAATGTTTGGCTGGTTAGAGAGACAATTTCAGATTTGATTTTTCAAAATTGTCATGTTTACAACATAAAATTTTAATATCTGTGGCAACTGCGAGACCGACCCGGCAGAGATAGTAATTTTTTCAACTGGGCCAATGGCGTCTAAATGGTATAGTTTTTTTTTCGTTTATCAAAATAAAAACGAAATTAAACATTGTGGAAAACTGGTATATATAAATTAAACTCTTTATGATAAAAATGATCAATTTGATATATTAGTTCGATCCGGTCCGTTTTTACTTATTTACTATCTGAAATAAAAAGAAGACATAAGGAAAGTTTTATGCTTTAATAAGAGACAATTTTATAAAACGGACAGACGGACATGGCTGAATAGACTTGGCTAGCGAAACTGAACAACAATATACATACATATATATATACGATCACAAACGTCTCCTTAACTTCGGTGTAAGTTTTGGCAAACTACAAGGTACTCTCTGCAACGGGTACACAAATTGTTCATAACGCCTGATATAAAAAATTAAGGTATTAACGAAAAATGTATCGAAAAAAAAATATATTTTCCAGAGATTTAGTTTTGGATTATTTTAGAGAATATAATACTATATATATATATATATTAAGTCGAATCGAATAACATAATAACTAGGTTTTTTTGTGGAAAATACTCACCTATAAGCTTCGGCAAGGACAGGGTTTTGTTTTATAGCCAATGTTGAGAATTGTGCTGACTTATCAAGACGTCTGCACTGAAAATGAATAGATGACAGCAACAACAAAACTCCAGTATTTGTACTGTCTTGACGCCATAATTGCATGCAATGCTTTTCCGCGCTTTCATAGTCAACAGCTTGGTATTCCCTATGAGCCAACTCCAGTAAACCTTTATTACAATAAAACCGATTTATATAGTTCAAAAATGCAGACTGTTTTTTTATACTTATTTTATTCTACTTATGTGCATTTGCCAATGCCTATCGATGTATCGAAAACTTTTTAAATCTGATTACCTTATGAATTTGTTTAGATGTTATTAAGTTAAGAACATACTTCAATGCGCCTGACAAGACACTTTGTCGCGCTAGAAGGGGGGAGTGGTCATATTTTTGGCATACCAATAGAAATTGTTAAAAAAAAAAGTGGGCTTGGCAAAACATGTGTGGAATACCGATAGAAATTGGAAAAACAAATAAGGAAACGAAAAAAAAATTAACATTATTTTTAAAAGTTAGGTCGTGGCAATATTTTCTTTTGAATAATCCTGTCAATTTTGTGCAACTACAGAAATAAATAAAGGCGTGAGTCGATGGAGCGCTTGGTAGGACTGGGTACGTTGCAGCAGTGAAAAAAAACAAACCAGCTTTATTCAAGAAAAATGTTAGGACTCGGCTTTAATTTGCAAAGGAACACAAGAACTGGACAATAGAAGACTGTAAACGTGTCATTTGGTCGGACGAATCTAAGTTTAATCGTTATCAATCGGATAGAAAGCAAAACTGTTGACGGAGACCTGGTAACACGCTTCAAAGGCATCGTGTGAAACAAACTGTGAAACATGGAGCCGGCAACATAATGGCATGGGGGTGTTTCACGTACTCGCACGTTGGACCGTTGTACAAAATTGACGGGATTATGCGAAAGGAACACTATTTGAGCATTTTGCAAACCCATCTTCCCAATTTTTTCGAGTAGTGTGGCTACCTAGAGCAGGAAATCACTTTTCAGCTAGATGGGGATCCCAAGCACACTGCGAAAATTGTTAAAGAATGGCTCGGAAAACAAAATTATTAGATGATGGAGTGGCCAGCGCAGAGAGTCGACCTCGACCCGATTAAAAACCTATGGTCAATCGTAAAGAGACGGCTAGGACAGTATCAGTCAGCCCCATCCAACTTGGACGATTTTTGGAGGCGTCTTGAACAAAAATAAAATAATAATCCGAAAGGAATATTCGAAAAATTATTTGAAAGTATGCCAAGTATGAAAGTATGTATAAAAAATGTCATAGAAAAAAAGGGTCTCTGGACAAAATATTAATAATGAATTTTGTATTTTTTCTCAAATGGTGCACAACTAAGTACATGCCGCTGGTTTTTGTTTTTGAATTATTACTTTTCGATTTCTCCTTTTTCTATTTTGCTATTTACGCCTAAGTGTAAGAAATAAGCAAGGTGTTCAATAAAAAAAAAGTTTTTGTCATTTACATTACTCGTTTAATATGTATGTAAGCTCAAAAATGAAAACGTTGATCGTGGAATCACTTTTGTTCCCCACTGAATCTCTTGCAGAATTCTTGACGGAGGACATCGTCTCAACCTAGATCCTGGAGCCAAAAGTCTTTGCTTGGACAATGAAGGAGGCTAGCCAGTCGGCTGGATCGAACAACTTGGGAATTTGGGAAAGGACTTGACGCTTTGAGAACGACGACCCCGAGGTCAATTCTGGAGGATTGAAGAAAAACTCATCAGACGTCGCCTTCCACCGCACGGCGAGAGTTTTAGCCATGTTCTCTGCGTCGATTTCGAGAAAATCAGCCTGAAGGAGATGGTCAGTCTGGATGTCTGCCAAAATCGCCTTGTTATTGGACGTCCACTTCCTAAGTGGGAACCTCCTATGTATGTATATACATATATAGAGTCGGAAAACGTTTTTCAAAAATGTGGGCGGAATCACTCCGTTAATAAGGACAAGCGGACAGAATTTCATACATTTCCAACGATTTTAGTGTATCGACGA
Organism: Drosophila yakuba; assembly: GCF_016746365.2. Taxonomy (NCBI): domain Eukaryota; kingdom Metazoa; phylum Arthropoda; class Insecta; order Diptera; family Drosophilidae; genus Drosophila; species Drosophila yakuba. The sequence goes on along the minus strand of NC_052527.2, from coordinate 22,392,345 downwards.
TGTTATTTCGAGAAACGTGAATTAATGCTATAAATGTATTTTCAAATATTAAATAAAAACCTTCTGCAAACTAAAGAAAAACTGGGCATATACAAGTTTAGGCGGTATTACCAGGATAAAGTTCCGAAACATTTAACAGCAATTAGATCTTGGCTCGTCTGAAACTGTTCTCAAGTCCCCAGACTGGTATGTAATCGAAAATTTATGAATATAAGACAATGACATAAGAGGAAGATAGGTACATCCTAATGTATCTTGAAAAATGATCAAAGATGTTCTAAAATATACAAAATATAAGTTTTAAAATTAGTAATAAAAAGTTAAACGCATTGAAATTCACGAAATAAGCTATGAAATTAAAAAAAGCATGTACATTTTGTTTTTGTTACCTTTTTTTTTATTATGATTAAAAACATCTTTTTAATTTCATAATTATGTCCACATTTTTATTTAAAAGATTGCATTTAGATTTTAAAAGCTGAGGAAAACTATATATTTTTTTAACTATAAATTTTTAAAATATATAGAGCTTACAGAACCCCCGTCAAAACCAATTGTTTGATTTATTGATTTTTCGTACTTTGTTTGGGTTTAATTTTAATTCTTATTCATTTGAATTTTGAGTATATGTAGTGAATAATTTAAATGAAATCAACGAATTCAATTAAATTCCTAGATGTATTCTTTCAAACACATAATACATCGATATGTACATACAATGTGTAGTAATGTAAGATTGTTTCTTACCAACTGATGAAAGAGATTGAATATCATTTTGTTTTCCGACCAGGTGACTTCCAGTTGAATTAGGATTTTGATCTAATAATAAATGGGCCGCGGACGGAAGTTGCTGGCTTTGTCCTTGAGACTGCATATTTCTTTGTAAGTTTGTTCAACATGCATTTAAATCCAACGTTGATAACATGTGTCTTAAATCAATAAGCCACCCTTCAATAAACACAGTGGATGTTGTTTACATGATTAGACCTTTAATGAAAAATATGATCCGTAAAACATGCGTATGAATTGTATGTTATAAAGTCAACCTAATTTTACTTTTTTTTAGAGCAGTTAAAACGATTTACTATAGCAAACTGATGGATAACAAAATATTTGTTTCCTATTCATATAATGAAAACTATGAACAGAAACTTCCTGGCTTATACCCTATTCTTACGGCGACAAATCAAACATTTAAATAATATCAATCTTATACCACATGTAATGTAATAAATAAGACAGACGCTTCAATAGTGGAAAAATTAAGCAAAACAGAAACCAGACTAATTCGATAAAAAGTGTTCACCTGATGTAGAGCATCTGATTTTAACCGTTCCACTTACTTTATCGGAATTGACTGCTAATGGAACAGAGTGGACTCGGCTGGGACTCGCATCTTTTAAAATATATAAGTTTCCGAAAAAACGATTTCAAGATAATTTAAATAATATTATAAATAAAACATTAAAGGGGATGCTTCCCAAAGAAAAAAAATTGTTTTCCAAATGCGCTGCCATTTCTAACTGTAACTAACTGTAAGCCGACTATTACAGAAAGCACTGACTTCATTCAGTCTTCACTTAATAACTAAAACAGTATAGGTAGTATTAAGTGCTAATTTGATGGAATTGTACAAACAGATAGTACTTATGTGCTCTTCTAATATTATCAATTAAATTATGCTATTAATTAAAAGTCTAATAACGTGTTATAAGATTTGTGTGTAGTCCATTCATTTCATAGAGCGTCGACCGAAAGCACTTGCTTCCAACAACATTTATAGTTTGATTGTAAGACTAATATTAATTTAGATATATATATATATATATATATATATATTAATATAAACTCTGTTAAACTATATTTAATGCGGAGTCAGAATAGTTCAGTTTTTATGTTGCGAGCTGTGTGGCACGGGAAGGCTTTTCAGCAAGCATAGCAGAAGTATTGCTCATGGAAACAGGGTTTTGATGGTAAAATCCTTTAAGGCGGAAACCAAGGATTTGCATCACGGTAAGCCCTCTAAAAATGAGTGATAATCCTGTGATAGCTTAGATCAATGAGCTTGCCCTTTCTATTTTTTTCTTTTTATTAAATTTTTTTGGTTTGGTATAGTGCGATAGTTTAATGTGGAGTTTCTTGATCTTTATACCATTCGTTGAAAAAGGAAGGAACCGTTTCCGACCATATAAAATATATATATTCTTGATCTGGATCAATAGCCCAGTCGATTTGGACAAGTCCATCTGTCCGTCCGTCTGTCCATATGGACGTCAAGATCTCAGGAACTATAGGGGCTAGAAAGTAAAGATTAATCATACAGTTTTCAGATACATAGACGCAGCGGAAGTTTGTTGGCCATGTTGCCACGCCCACAAACTGCCAAAAAACGGTCAATGTTGAAATTTCTGCTTCGCACTTCCACTAGCTCTTGTTTCTTCTCCTAAAGAATTTGAGGTCGTGACCCGTGGTCCCACGCGTTTTTCGCGATATGTGAGAGACAGAAAATGCAAAAGAGAAGGAAGAACTAATAGGAGCTCTTGGCCTGCCGATGTCCTGGCAGCTATCACCAAGAGTGGAGCGGTTACTGAGCGATAAAAATTCCTTATTAGGTTGGAACAGCAGATTCGATTATTAGTTCTATCTCCCCTAATAAAGTCTAGGAAGGAAAAACAACAAGGAAAACATATATATATATATATGTGTTCGAAACAGATCGCTACTGTAACACTGTACCTGCATTAATATAGCCTATTTGTGCGCTCTTATTAGTTATAACCTTAGGGGTGGCATATTGGTTGTCTTCCCCATAAACATTTGGTGACCCCGATGTGATCTCACCTTTGATCGGATTCTGCATATAGATCTTGGTATTGTTTAATAACGTTTAAACAAAACAGTGTTGTGCAAGCTTTGATTCGGTAAATAAACTCAGTAAATTTTAATTAAACGCTGATTCAGTTAATCAGTTTGATGATGCTGACTTACTGGCTCGGGTGGAATGAATAAATTTCCTAAGCTTGGCGTATGATTCGGCGCAGACATCGGTGGAAAAGATGAATCTCGAGTAAACATCGGTTTGAATTTTGAATTCAACATCTATTGATATTATTAACTGTTGTAAATGTCCATATATCTATGTATATAATTGTATACATGAGAATGGTTTTAACACGACCATATATTGACATTTGCAAAATCCTCATTGATATGCTAATGATAGAAAGGACTGACTAATGTGGTGTTACGGCCTGCTGATTTTGATGGGGCAAGGCCGGCTAGCCAGTCATCAACAGGGCGGATTCTTCCCCTGTGCCCACAGGTCGCACCATAAATTCCACTCGGCATGGAATCCACAAAAACAACAAAGAAACATCAACAGAAACTACAAGTAAAGGACTAATACCGGACGACACGACGCAGATTTGGGTCTTCGATGGAAAGGACCCTGACGCACCCATCCCTACCAAGAATCCGTCTATTTCCCATTTGAGGATCTCCCTGGCATGTGGTTCATCGGCTTCCTCCAGGTTATCGGCTCATCCGTTCATCTTTCCCCCCCTAATAAATACACTCTAGCAATTCATCGTTATAATTTTTACTTATTTAAATATTCAATTATACTAAATAACATTTTTCAAATTTTCCAAAATTTTAGGCTTCCATCGCCCTGGGCCAAAGCAAATACGATACAAAAAAAAAAAAAAAAGGACGACGAACGAAAGAGCGGGAGAGGACAACAAAGACGCGAAACTACTGCACGGGTATTGACATATAAATATATATAAATTAATAAAATTAATAAACCCTCATTTCACTTCAGAATTCCTGCCTACATGGAGCTCCAAGGAGGATCAGGGGCTGAGACGGGTCAGGTGGTTATTTATGAAAGGTCCATACCCCTACACAGGATCGGCCTGGTCTTCTCGGAGGTCGTATCTCAAGATTTAGATTTAATTTGGCTTGGACTCAGCGCGATTTAATTATACATACATTATTGGTTATTTATATCATATTTATAATTTTTTTATCATCGTTTACGTGTTTTAGGTTTTTTTGTCTGTCAAACAAATATTTGTGTGTTTGTTTAGGGCATGCTAAACGCCACTAAAATAAATAAATAAATAATTACACACGGACGAATATTTTACATAATTTTAACTCGGGCACATAAATAAGTTAAATAAATAAATAAATAACGATTAATAAATAAATGGAAATAAATACATAGATGCGAATAAATAAGCCGGATTAAATAAATAAATAAATAATTATAAATAAATAATTATTCTAAATTTTTTTTTTTTTTTGGCCGAGCTTCTCCCGGGTTTGGCTTGGTCCTCGGCGGGATTTTAGGTTGGAATCCACCACGGGTTCCAGAAAAGGTCTCCCCGGGTCCAAACTGTGGATATCCCGGGGTCAAGAAAATGCCTGTATACCCTCTGCAACCCAGATATATAAATATAATGTCTATGCCCTCTCGGAACGGACTCACATTTATTTTTCACTTCCGGCTGCCGGGTCTTCCTGTTCTGCTCCCGTCCTGCTCCCGTCGATCTCCGGATCGGGTTAAATTATCTGAATTTCCCTACACCAACAATAAAAAAAACATCACTAAACGTTTCCTCGGAGCTTTCACCTCCGGTAGACCGACCGCACTCACACGTTTATGTGTGCCACCGATTTTAAAATACGGCCGTTAGATTAGTTAGTTCGCGGCAGCGGGTCGTCCGATTCCCAAATTTCCTCTGGCCCACATGGCGGTCACCTCGCCCTATTTATGGGCTCGGCTCTGCCGGTTCCCTTTCCTATTCTTTTGCTTCCTCCTTTTCCTTCACATAGGTCGAGAACCGACTTCAAGGCCAATGCCAGTGCTCATTTCCCGTCTTAGTGTGGGTGGATGCACTTCGTCGGTGTTCTCCTCTCTCCACATACCATCCACACTTTCCCTTTCTTGGGTGTGGACGGTAGGGGGCATACATCCCACTTTCCCCTTCTCCTCTTGGGACTGCCAACCTCGACTTAGGTGCTCATTCCAGACGATATTTCTTTCGCCCGCGGCTATCGATCACCGTCAGAATGCAACACCACGCGAAAATTCGCCAATCGAATAGGGAGGGGAATATTCGCGAGCATTCCACACCAACACGTAAACAAACAAATTATGGAAACAAAAAACTCGGACACGCTCCGCGGTGTTCACCCGGCGATCGGCCCTTGCCCCTTTGCTCCTAGGTTACCCCAACGTAGGACACACCCACGGTAAGCATCCTGCTTTGTCCCTATCTTGAGCGTGTCGTTCTTCCCTTAAAGCCGCAGGTCTTTCGCATGGTAGATGCCAATAGGTTTCCCCGCCAGGTCCTCCAACTCGAACGTGTTGTTCCCGACCGGCCTCCTGATTCGGCATCTCGCGAACTTCCGGGCGAACTTGGCGTTGTAATTCTTCCCGAAATCGCTCAGGGTGAAGTTACGCCGGAACACTTCTTGGCCTGGTTTCACGTGGAACTCACGGGCGCGTTTGTTGTATTGCCGGCTGCTCCGCTCGTAGGCCTGATGCAAGTGTTGGCGGATACGTTCGCGGATGATGTCTCTCTTGTTCTGCGAGTTCAACGCTACTACCTCATGATCCGTCATTGACCGCAGTTTCCTGGCCAGTTTGTAGCAGCTGCCGTGGAGGTACATCTGCTGCCCAAATACCGCGAAGAACGGCGTAACGCCTGTCGCTTCGTGGACAGAGTTCCTTATCGCGACTTCGATTTCCGGCAGATATGCGTCCCAGTCCCGGTGGTCCTGCTCCAAATATGTCCGGATTGCGGCCAGTACTGTCCGGTTTACCCGCTCTGCAGCGTTGCTTTGCGGCGAGTACACTGCCGTCCGCATATGCTGGACCCCGTACGCCTCCATCATCTCCTGAAAAGCTTTGGCAGTGAATTGCTTCCCATTGTCGGAGTGGATTACCTCCGGCACTCCAAACTTGAAAAACACCTCCTGCACCAGGAACTCGATGACGTTGGACGTTGTGGCTTCGTTCATGGCCTTCAGGAATGTGAATTTGGAGAAATGGTCTGCTACTACAAATATCCAGGCCTTTCCTCGCTTGGATCTTGGATATTTGCCTAGGAAATCTATGTAGAGTTTCTGGAATGGTCTCTCCGTCACCACTTCCTGCCCTATCCCGACCTGTGTGCGGTAATTTGGAGCCTTCGACTCCTTGCATTGGATGCATTGCCCCACAAAGTCTCGGACTTGAGTCGTCATCTTCGGCCAGTAATATTGCCGCTGGAGTCGCTGCAGCGTCTTCCTTACGCCTCCGTGTCCTGACGTCGGTTCGTCGTGGGCCGTCGCGATCAGGCCAGCTGTGAGCGAGGCTGGGATCCACAGCTTCCAAGACCCTCCTTCGACTTCCTCCTCCAATCTGTCGAATCCGCTGCGTTTGAAGATGAGGTTCCCTTCCATTCGGACATCCGGCAGTCGATCCTGATTCTCCAGAATCTCCTCCCGAATCTCTTTGTATTCCTCAGATTCGAACTCCGTCGTGGCGAACCCGAGAGCATCGTCGGCATCCAGCTTCAGCTCCTCTACGCATCTGGACAGCGTGTCGGCCACAACGTTTTCGGATCCCTTCCGGTGCGCTATCTGGAAGTCGAAGCTCTGCAACCTGAGTGACCATCGTGCCAGGCGCCCACTAAGGTCTTTCATGGTCATCAGCCACTTCAGACTGGCGTGGTCGGTGATGACCATGAACTGCATCAGTTCCACGTAGGGCCGGAACTTTTCGATGGCAAGTACGGTTGCCAAGCACTCCTTCTCCGTCACAGAATAATTTATCTGATGTTTGTTTAGCTTTGCGGAGAAGAAGGCAATCGGACGTTCGTTCTTTTCCTCGTCGTATTGGAACAGGACTGCTCCAACTCCATAGTGCGACGCGTCGCACTGGACAACGAACGGCCTTCTAAAATCGGCGTGAACCAAGACAGGAGCCGAGGTAAGTGCCGTCTTTAGAGCCTGTATCGCGTCCTTGGCCTCGTCGTTCAGCACTAATCGGGTGTTCTTTCCTTTTTTCAGTGCGTCGGTGAGCGGGGCCGCCATGGTCGCGAAGTCCTTGATGAACCGGCGGTACCATCCCGCTGTTCCCAGGAAGCTTCGTAACTCCTTCACCGATTTCGGCTCCGGAATCTTTTGGATTGCGACGATCCTGTCCCCATCCATCCGAAGTGTCCCTCCACCGATTATGAACCCGAGGTATTTCAACGCCCTGTAGCAAAATTTTGATTTTTTTAAACCTATCGTCAAATTCGCTTTTTTCAGGCATTCCGCTACCAACCGGAGATACTTTAGATGGGTCTCGAAGTCTGGAGCGATGATTAGCAGGTCGTCCAGGTACACAAAGACGTTCGATCTCAACCGCGCTGGAATCACCTTGTCCATCTGTCGACATAGCCGCTGCGCCGCATTGCACAGGCCAAACGGCATCATGGCGAACTGGTACAAGGGCCTCCCCGCAACCGTAAACGCTGTATATGGACGGCTTTCAGGATCCAACTCCACCTGCCAGAATGCGAATTTCAAGTCGACACTTGAAATATAGTAGGTCTGCTCGATTCTGGACAGGATTCCCTCGATGCATGGCAGTGGATAAGCATCCTTCACGGTGAGGTTGTTCAGCTTCCGTGCGTCTAAGCAGAACCTGTTTTTGTCCGGCCTTCGCACCACTGTCGTGCGGTTACTCCACGGACTCTCGCTAACCTCGATCACGCCCAGCTCCAGCATTTTGTCGACTTCGGCCCACACAATCTCCTGCATCGCTGGCGATTGTGGATAATGCCGATCCTTAAACGGCTCTGCGCCTTCCACGAGCTGGATCCGATGTGTCTCCACCGATGTCTTACCCAGACCGACGTCCTCGAACGCTAGGAACTCTTTCTTTACCGCTTCTAACCGATTTTTGTCTTCTTCTTGCAGGTTCCACTCCTCGATTACAGACTCTTTACCGGCTTTGCCATCCAGCCACGGATTTGTTGCGTCCCACAATTCCTCCACGTTCGCCTTCGGATTCGTTGCTGGTATCTCTCCGAGGATAGCCGGTGCCAACGCGAATTTCCTCCAGAAATCGATCCCAAGGTATAGCTCTTGCTCCAGGTACGGGCATACGTAAAAGGTAAGTACCTTCTCCACTCCCTTAAATTCTACCGGAACGTGTACTCGACCTATAATTGACCGGTCTTCTCCCGCCGCAGTCCTCACGATCGACGTGTACTTGTCCATGCGGACCCCGAGCTCCTCCAGCATTTCACGGCTGCCTTTTCCCAGGACATTAATGGACGCGCCTGTGTCCAGCGAACCGGAAATGGGCTTGCCATGTATCCGGACCTCGGCAAACACCCTGGGATCACCTCCCATGCCCCGACGAACGGCTTCAACCACGGCACGTCGCGTTGCCTCTGCCGGAATCGTGATCTGGCCTTTAAAAGCCTCCGGCTGACGCTCCGCATCCCGTCTATCTGGTGGTTGGCAAATATTCGGTTCCGAACCTCAAGGTACTTCTGCATCCGTTCCTCCGCTGGTAAGTATCTCAGCTTATTGCTATTCTTAATGACGATTTTATTACTCTCTACTATAGGTTTAATTGTTGGTGGCTTCGGCGGAAGGTTTACTGTCGCTTGGACCTGTACTTCGAGCGCGGGTCTCCCACCTTTCCGGCGCTCGTCCTCCCGTTTCCCGCACATACCGGGCAGTTCGGTGTGATCACCTCTGGCTTCCCGCAGCGGTAGCAGAAGATCTTCCGCTCCGACGATGCGCAGTCACGGAATCCGTGGTCCGGCTGCCCGCAGTTCCAGCAACTAATTCGCTGCCTGGAGACTTCCTCGATGTACGGCTCTCCCGCTTCGCCGTCGGATGACTCCATCGCCACTTCCTCCACCTGTCGTCCGCTCGACGGAAACTTGGCCGGCGCGCGGTATGAGGCTCGGCTGTCCCGCTCCCGCCTCATGAAGGGCTCCTCCACTTTGAGGCACTCCTCTCGCAGCTGGTCCACGCTGTACACCCTCAGGGCATAAACAAACCGGGCGACCTCGGCGCTAAGTCCCTTTTTAACTATGCGGATCATTTCCGCCTCCGGTATCGGTACCAGCAGTCTGTTTCCCAGCCGCCGCATCGCTCGGAAATAATCCTCGACGGACTCGCCTGGCTGCTGCCGTCGATCTTGGAGTGCTCGTCTGCGCTCGAACTCGCCTCCGATGCCCCGGAACCTCGCCACCAGGTTCTCCTTGAGGTCCTCCCATGTCTGCGGAGGGCTCACTTTGACATATTGCCAGTACCACTCTCCAGTCCAAGAGCCTCGCATCAGCTGGTAGAAGCTACCTAGCACCTGGTCCCAGGAACACCGAGACAGCCGTTGCAGGTATTCCACGCGGAACACAAAGTCTTCCACGGCGAGCTTATTTTGGTCGGCGTCGAAGAAGATTTCCCACTTCTCGATCCTGACGCCTCTTACCGAATCTTCTCTCCTTTCAGGACCTCGGAGACCCTCCGTGCTACCCCTTCTAGCCTCACACTCCGTCTGGAAACGCTGCTGCTCTCCCGGATATCCACCGGCGCCGACATTCCTCTCCGCGAGTACTTCGCTTGCTCTTGGAGGTTTGGGTGGAGACGTCCAAGGATTCTGTCCCTCTGGCCGGGTCTTGGGATATGCGCCCGTCGCCTCCTGGCATCCTCGTGCTCCTGCATGCTCGTGACCACCACTGGGGTCGCCTTGCATCGCCTGCTGCTGCATCGACTGCACGGCTGCTGCCGTTTGCTTCAGCGGCTGGACCACCTCGTTGATCATCGCCATCATCTCGAGGAAGCCTTGGCGAATCTCCTGTTGCGACTGACGTTGTCGGACATCGCCGCCCTGTGCGTCTCGTACGTCTGAGCCACCGCAACATTTATCGTCGACGCGATATCGCTCGGGATTCCCCGTGGGGGAGAGATTTCCCAGTTATCGCCGGCTGCACCGGCTGCGCCGCCTGCCGTGCCATCTTCCGCTCTGAGCTGCTGCCCTTCCGGCGGGGGAGTTCTAGTTGTCATCTTATTAGCTCCGGACCGCAAGTTATATCTGCTAACCATGAACCTACTCTACCTGCTAATTTCTGTTCCTTACACTAAACACGCTTTCTTTTCCTTTTCTAGACGAAAACAACAAAGCCAAAAAATGGAAACTCAATTGGACAACAAAGGGGGGAAAAAAAAAGGAGTGATGCCTAACCGGAGCCAACTTCCACATGCTTTCCTGCGTCTTTCATCTACCTCTGCGATCGAGTTGTATGCCATGGCGAGCTCCATCGGATCCTCTATCTTCTTCCTGGAAGATAGGGCATCGAGGGCGCTCACATATCTACTCTGCTTCATGTCCAGTTGCGCCGCGGATGCGCTTGCCAGTTCTTTGGCCGTCCCGGGTGCATCGCATGCTGAACCCTGTGTTCCCATGGGCCACCCGGAGACCAGCCATTCCCCCGCGCACATTCGCGCCGCAACCAGCAGAAGACTCTCCTACCGACTCATCCCATTGCGAGTCCTCCGTTCGCCACCAGGCACCGAACGGGTCGCAAAACTAGCTGGCGGTATCCGCCGCTAGCGACATACCCTTCGCTTGGAGGATCTCTACACTTTAGGTAAGTACAACGACAAAATTACTACAAATATGAACAATTACTTTGTGGTTTATTTTTTTCCAGCATCCCAGATCTTTCCGCGGCGAGCAATTATGTTCGGCTTTTTGGATAGCCGACATAAGCCATCGCACGCGTTCCAACCTGGTCTGCCGGCACCACGTGGATTCCATTCCCCCACTGGATTTTTATTTTTATCTACTTTTCCACGTATGGGCTCGAATGTCCTTTTTAGAGGACCTTCGCCACCCCATTCCTGGTTTAAGCTTTGGGCGCCTTTATGTTACGGCCTGCTGATTTTGATGGGGCAAGGCCGGCTAGCCTGTGCCCACAGGTCGCACCATAAATTCCACTCGGCATGGAATCCACAAAAACAACAAAGAAACATCAACAGAAACTACAAGTAAAGGACTAATACCGGACGACACGACGCAGATTTGGGTCTTCGATGGAAAGGACCCTGACGCACCCATACCTACCAAGGATCCGTCTATTTCCCATTTGAGGATCTCCCTGGCATGTGGTTCATCGGCTTCCTTCAGGTTATCGGCTCATCCGTTCATCTTTCCCCCCCTAATTAATACACTCTAGCAATTCATCGTTATAATTTTTACTTATTTAAATATTCAATTATACTAAATAACATTTTTCAAATTTTCCAAAATTTTAGGCTTCCATCGCCCTGGGCCAAAGCAAATACGATACAAAAAAAAAAAAAAAAGGACGACGAAAGAGCGGGAGAGGACAACAAAGACGCGAAACTACTGCACGGGTATTGACATATAAATATATATAAATTAATAATATTAATAAACCCTCAAAACCGATTTTAAAATACGGCCGTTAGATTAGTTAGTTCGCGGCAGCGGGTCGTCCGATTCCCAAATTTCCTCTGGCCCACATGGCGGTCACCTCGCCCTATTTATGGGCTCGGCTCTGCCGGTTCCCTTTCCTATTCTTTTGCTTCCTCTTTCCCTTCACATAGGTCGAGAACCGACTTCAAGGCCAATGGCAGTGCTCATTTCCCGTCTTAGTGTGGGTGGATGCACTTCGTCGGTGTTCTCCTCTCTCCACATAACATCCACACTTCCCCTTTCTTGGGTGTGGACGGTAGGGGGCGCTCTACATACATCCCACTTTCCCCTTCTCCTCTTGGGACTGCCAACCTCGCCTTAGGTGCTCATTCCAGACGATATTTCTTTCGCCCGCGGCTATCGATCACCGTCAGAATGCAACAGTGTACAACAGGATAAGCGGGACTATTCCAGAATTGGGAATTGTCTTTTCGGTCTTCGTTCGCTTTTTCGACGCTGTGGTCATTCAGTTGATTTTAGATGACGAGTACGTGCACATTGATAAAAATAAATAAAAAAACTTAAAAAGTCCTTTGTTAAATTGAGGCTGGATAAATACATGTTCTTGGTCTTAACAAAAGGTTATGGGCCCAGACACAAAATAATTGAATAATAGTGATTTTAAATATTAACTGTTGCAAAAGAAACTGAGTGCAAAAAGAACAATCAAAAAAAATATGACCCCAAATTTGTGCTTTCGTAAGTGCACACGAAATGCAGAAACCGCGTGCTTAAGCATAAAGTGCAAAAAGAAAAAAAGTAAAAAAAAAAGAACAAGAAAAAATTTGGACGCAGAATTTGTGGTTGTGTAAGTGCACACGGATTACAGAAACTATGTGCCAAAGCATAAAGTGCAAGAAGAACAAAAAAATTAAACGCCAAAATTTATCAGACAAGGAATATGGAAAAAGAAAAACAGAATATAAAGGCATTTAACGGGGATAAATAAATTTCGAATTAGAGCTCTGTTAGGCGAAAATGATTTATTAGATATTATTGACAAATACGCAATAGAAGAGACCAATCAATGGAAAAATAGAAACAGCAATGCTAAAAATATTATAATTGAGCGATTCGTTTCTTAACTTCGCCAATGCCGAGAATAATGCCAAGCAGATTTTTGAAAATCTTGATGCCTTTTATGAACGAAAAAGCTTGGCTTCGCAACTTTGGTACGGATGCAGTTGCTGGCATTGAAGTTAAAGGGCGACACTTGTCTTGGGAGTCATTTCCATTTTTTTGATGAGTTTTTTGAGCTTATTGCGTCGGGTGCTAAGATAGAAGAAAGGTACAAGACATCACATTTACTTTTGACCTTCCTTCAAGTTATGACGGCGTTATAACGGCTATAGAAACTTTATCAGAAGGTAACTCCACATTGACCACGAGATCAAGTTAAAGAGCATCAGTAAGGATACTAGTGCCAAGGTGTTAAAGGCTGTTCGCGATCTAGATCAAAAGGAAAACAAAATGAGAGTGAGCTTTAAGGGTTCTAAAGTTTCTCTTAAAAATAAGCTTAAGCCAAAACCAAAATGCTATCATTGTGGCAAGCCAGGACACTTAAAGAAAGATTGTTATATTTTTAAAAGAAGTCTGGGAAACCAAAACGGCGAAAACCAAAATAAGCAAGCTCAAGTAGCGAAAACTCAGCCAGATCGTGGGTTTGCTTTTATGATGAGGCAAGTGGTTGATAAGGAAAAAGAGAGCGATGTTTTGTTTATCCTAGTCTCGGGTGCTTCTGACCATATTGTAAAAGATGCCGAACTATTTGCTGAATACACCAACCTCGAAACACCTGTGGAGATTTCAATTGCCAAGCGTTATGAATGCATTTACGCAACTGCTAAAGGAGTAGTACAACGCAGCAGCTCTGGAAATCAAATTACACTGAAAAATGTGTTATTCAGCAAGGATATTCCTCACAATCTCTTGTCTGTACGAAAGATGCAGGGTGCAGGAACGATCATTGAATTTAGTTCAGGATGATTTAAAGTCACCAAAAATGATCGTTTGGTATTTGACGGTAACTGTGAGTATAATGTTCCAATTATTAAATTTCAATTAAATTGTATGGCGTATATAAGTTAACACAATCACCAAACTGACGAAATATTGTCGTAAGCCTCAAGTCTTTTTTCTATATATAGATCGAGCTTTACCTATAAAAAACTGCACCTTGTTATTGTAGATTAAGCTTTAGAGATAAGAACTCTTGTTATACTTAAGTCAGTCGATTTTGGGAGTTTGGAAGCGTCGGTCATCGCCACGTACCTACAATTCGCCTCATTAAGTGCAGACCGCACAAGCCCTGTCATATTTGTATAACTACTCAAATAAATATATTCAAATACTTAAAATTATAACTGGCGCCCAAACGGATATAAAAACCTACGACAACTGAATAATTATAAATAAATAACAAAAGGAGCATCCGGAGACAAAACCAGCGGCATCAACTGGCTAATCAACTTTAACCTAAAAAATAAATATTTCCTGATTACATAAAATATAATATTAATTTTACCTTAAAATAGTTCGTTAGGCATTATTATTATATTGTAAGTATAACGCTTATTGAACAAATTAAAAATACCAATACTTTTTTATTACATAACCTATGAACAGAGTGTTGATAAAAATACATGAGTGACAGTGATAACCTTATAGACGATCTCGTGTCAAGTTTAGATAAATGGTCAGCGCTCCAGGAAAATAGGCAAAACCGTGCAGAAAAAAATAATAAGTCTTCAGAAAATTATTGGTGGTCAAAAACAAATACAACTAGCGAAATGGAATTTGAAGCTCAGTTAAAAGCGATCGTAGAGAGTGCTGTTGCCGGTGCGCTCACAGTCCAAAAGCAATCATTTGAAAAGCAATTGCAGGAGATGAATGAACGAATCGGGAAATTAACAGTGAACACGCCAGAGGTGGAAACTTATGTAGATGCTGAAATTAGACCAGGTGTTGTCTGTAACGAGCCTCTAGATATAGTTAAATCTCTGCCAGATTTTGAGGGCAAAAGTGAAACATATGTGTCGTGGAGAAAAGCGGCTCATGTCGCTTTTAAAGTTTTTAAAGATTACGAGGGAAGTTCAATATTTTACCAAGCTCTTGGTATTATGCGAAATAAAATAAAAGGTCCAGCAAATACAGTATTGGCTTCTTTTAATACTCCGTTACATTTCAAGGCAATGATCAGCCGTCTTGATTTCACATATTCCGACAAAAGGCCGATCTACCTAATCGAACAAGAGCTATCAACTTTGCGACAGGGAGACATGACTCTCACTGAATTCTACGATGAAGTCGAGAAAAAACTGACCCTACTTACTAACAAGACAATAATGACATTTGATAGTGCCTTGGCGATGTCACTGAATGAAAAGTACAGAGCAGACGCGTTACGTGTATTTGTAACCGGAGCTAGGAAATCGTTGAGCGACATTCTTTTTGCAAAAGGTCCAAAAGATTTACCAACTGCTCTCGCTTTAGCGCAAGAGGTCGAGTCGAACCATGAGCGTTACCAATTCGCCCTTATTTATTCTAAAAATATTGGAGACAGGGGTCAGAAAACCGAACAAAAGCATAGCGATAGGGATAGAAATTCAATCATGCCCATGCAAACTAAAAACCCATATTTTAGAAAGCGCCAGGTGCCTACTTTTGATAACCAGGAAAGACAAGATCCAGTCCAGTTAACAAACCCTGATGTATCCATGCGATCTAGAAGAACTGGAAATTTTGGACAAGCTCCATTTCCGACTCAGGGAAATATTTGGCCATCTCAACAACAAAATTCTTGGCCATCTCAACAACAATATTCTTGGCCATCTCAACAACAATATTCTTGGCCATCTCAACAACAATATTCTTGGCCATCCCAACAACAAAAGTCATTTCAAACACAAAATCAATTCGCATCGCAACCCCAACAGCAAAACACAAGTCAGGCTCAGGGACATGTTGGGTATGCGCAAGCATCAAAAAGACCAACAAGTGGCAGTGCAAGGTTTACAGGGCCAAAACAACAGAGGATCAACCACTTACCTCATGAGAAAGGTCAATGTGAGGAAGACACAGACGATTATCAAAAGGAGGCAGAAGCGGAGGTTGATGATTATGAGGACGAACTGGTGAATTACGATCATGTTCATTTTTTTAGCCACAAATCCCTGCTACCATACATAGAAAGAGAGATAGCAGGGAGAACCATAAAACTTTTGATTGACACCGGGGCTTCGAAAAATTATATACAGCCCCTCCCTGAATTAAAAAACTTAATGCCGGTACAAAATAAATTCACGGTAAAATCGCTTCATGGTTGCAACACCGTCAAACAGAAATGTTTTATTAAGCTATTTAACACATCTGTTCAATTCTTTATTCTTCCAAGTCTCTATAGTTTTGACGCAATAATAGGACTTGACCTTTTGAAACAGGGAAATGCAACGTTAAATTTTAAGAATAAAACGTTGATTATCAACAATGAAGTGGAATCTATTCAGTTTTTGAGATGTGACAGCGTAAATTTCACCAACATAGAGAATATTGTGGTTCCAAATCAGATATCTAATAAATTCCATACAATGCTTCGAAACCGATTGGCCGTCTTTGCGGAACCGGAAGAAGCACTGCCGTATAATACCAACATTGTTGCCACAATACGTACTGAGGACGACCAACCCATTTACTCAAAACTCTATCCGTACCCCATGGGCGTATCAGATTTTGTGAATAAGGAAACAAATGCTTTGTTGAAGGACGGAATTATCAGGCCCTCGTCGTCACCTTACAACAATCCGGTTTGGGTAGTCGAAAAAAGAGGTACAGATGAAAAGGGAAACAATAAGAAAAGGTTGGTTATAGATTTTAGAAAACTAAATTTAAAAACAATCGACGACAAGTACCCTATACCAAACGTAGTATCCATCTTGTCAAATTTGGGAAAGGCCAGGTTCTTTACAACTCTTGACCTTAAATCGGGGTTTCACCAAATTCTGCTCGCAGAAAAGGATAGGGAGAAAACTGCCTTTTCAGTAGGAAATGGAAAATACGAGTTTTGCCGTTTGCCGTTTGGCTTGAAAAATGCCCCAAATATTTTTCAACGTGCTATTGATGATGTTCTTAGGGACCGTATAGGAAAGTCATGTTATGTTTACGTTGATGACGTAATAATATTTTCAAACGGAATCGAGGACCACGTAAACGACGTTGCTTGGGTACTAGACAGACTGTCTGAGGCAAACATGAGGGTTTCTAAAGAGAAATCGTTTTTCTTCAAGGAAAGCGTCGAGTATCTCGGATTTATGGTGTCAAGTGGAGGTATCACAACCAGTCCTAGCAAAGTAGAGGCTATTCAGAAATATAATCAACCTACTAATCTGTTTAGTGTTCGATCGTTTTTAGGGTTAGCAAGTTATTACCGCTGCTTTATTAAGGACTTCGCCTCTATTGCTAGACCACTGACTGACATTCTGAAGGGTGAAAACGGAAAAGTTTCCGCAAGCCAGTCTAAAAAGATACCAATTTCTTTCGATGAAAGACAATGTTCTGCTTTTGAGAAACTTAAAAATGTTCTTGTCTCCGAAAATGTAATGTTATTGTATCCCGATTATAGGAAAGCCTTTGACTTAACAACAGACGCTTCGGCTTTTGGCCTGGGTGCAGTCTTATCACAGGATGGCAAGCCTGTTACAATGATTTCGAGAACTTTACAGGATAGAGAACTTAATTTCGCAACAAATGAACGAGAACTTTTGGCCATCGTTTGGGCTTTAAAGTCTCTTAGGAACTATCTATATGGTGTCAAAAACTTAAACATTTTTACAGATCACCAACCGTTAACATACGCCGTGTCAGATAGGAATCCAAATGCAAAAATCAAGAGATGGAAGGCGTTTATAGACGAACATAATGCTAAAATTTTCTATAAACCTGGCAAGGAGAACTATGTTGACGATGCACTATTCAGGCAGGCTATTCATGTCCTAGAGGACGAACCCCGGTCAGACATTGCAACAATACATAGCGAAATTTCATTGACTTTTACAATCGAAACTATCGACAAGCCGGTTAACTGTTTTAGAAACCAGATAGTAATAGATGAGGGCACCGCAGACTCAACTCGAACTTTTGTTATTTTCGGAAGCAAGACAAGGCATCTAATACAATTTCTAGACAAAGAGACTTTACTCGGAAGAATTCGTGATGTGGTTAAGCCGGATGTAGTGAATGCGATACACTGCGAATTACCTGTACTAGCTTTCATTCAAAACAGTCTTGTAAATGAGTTTCCAGCAACGACCTTCCGACACACTATGAAAATGGTTAGCGACATTTTTAATCAAACTGAGCAACGGGAAATAGTGTCTTTGGAGCACAACAGAGCGCATAGGGCTGCACAGGAGAATGTAAAACAAATTCTTCAATACTACTTTTTCCCTAAAATGTCCCAAATAGCCGCTACCTTTGTTGCTAACTGCTTGGTTTGTCAAAAAGCCAAATACGACCGCCATCCGCAAAAGCAAATCCTCGGGAAAACACCTATTCCGTCACATGTAGGCGAGACATTGCATATTGATATATTTTCTACGGATAGGAAGTACTTTTTGACATGTATTAATAAACTTTCCAAATTCGCTATTGTGCAACCAATCGGCTCTCGAACGATAACTGATTTAGAACCTGCAATTATGCAATTAATGAACTTTTATCCCCATTCAAAGACAATATTTTGTGACAATGAACCGTCCATAAATTCCGAGTCAATCAAGTCACTTTTGAAAAATCGTTTTAATGTTGACATAGCGAACGCACCTCCACTTCATAGTACCTCAAACGGACAGGTTGAAAGGCTTCACAGCACGCTTTTAGAAATAGCTCGATGCCTGAAACTTGACGGTGGAATGAATGATACTGTCAACCTTGTTCTTCAGGCAACAATAGAATACAATAAGACGGTGCACTCAGTCACCAATAGAAGACCGATCGACATTATTCATTCAACTCCTCCCGAATTGGCTAACGAGATAGTAGAAATGGTTAACGAAGCTCAGGAAAAACAGCTAAGAAGAGAAAATGTAACCAGACGAGACAGAACCTTTGAGGTGGGAGAAACCGTCATGGTAAAACAAAACAATCGCTTGGGAAATAAACTAACCCCACGGTATAGGGAAGAACTAATCGAAGCAGACCTCGGGACAACGGTCCTCATAAAAGGGAGGGTCGTTCATAAAGATAATCTACGCTAGGTTTATTATTTCTTTTCCTTTTGTGACCATCGCCAAGTTAGCAAAATACAAACGTGAAGTCTGGACACTAGTAAAAGAGTTTGCAAAAGTTTTTCAATTAAACATTTGTCAAATCTTACTTATTTAATCTTTATTATATCCGCTTCATCCTCTTTAGAAAAGTTTAAAGGTATGTGATGAAATGCTAACCCGTATTATTTGAAAACTTAAAATCCACGCAACCACAAATATTTCCTAAAACTACAATAGAAAATAAATGCATTAACAAAACGACATAATAATAGTATAGCGCACTCACTCTAATTAGATTTCAATTTCCTGATAAAAAAAAAAAAACACTAATGTTATCAATACCCTTTTCTGATTTTGTTCAACTAAATAGGAAAATCAATACTTGCAATCAATAAGCGTTTTACTACATACTTTAATATCAAAACAAGAGAGAACGCTATAGTCGAGTTCCCCGACTATCTGATACCCGTTACTCAGCTAGTGGAAGTGCGAAGGAGGTCTTCAACACTGACAGTTTTTGGCGGTTTGTGGGCGTTCGAGTGGGCGTGGCAAAAAGTGTTTTGGCAAATCGATAGAAATTTACAAGACTAATACAAAAATGAAAAAATATCAAAACATTTTTCAAAAGTGTGGGCGTGGCAGCTTTCGGCGGTTTGTGGGCGTTAGAGTGGGCGTGGCAAAAAGTTTTTTGACAAATCGATACAAATTTACAACACCAATACAAAAATGAAAAAATATTAAAACATTTTTCAAAAGTGTGGGCGTGGCAGTTTTGGGCGGTTTGTGGGCGTTAGAGTGGGCGTGGCAGCATGATTCGACAAACTTGCGCTGCGTCTATGTCCCTGGAGTCTGTATGCTTAGTCTCAACTTTCTAGCTTTTGTAGTTCCTGAGATCTCGACGTTCATACGGACAGACAGACGGACGGACAGACGGACAGACGGACAGACGGACGGACAGACGGACAGACGGACAGACGGACGGACAGACGGACATGGCCAAATCGACTCGGCTATTGATCCTCATCAAGAATATATATACTTTATATGGTCGGAAACGCTTCCTTCTGCCTGTTACATACTTTTCAACGAATCTAGTATACCCTTTTACTCTACGAGTAACGGGTATAAATATCTGAATGAACTTTATTATAAAATTATAATTGTTATACTTAATTATTGTCAAAACTTTAGTATTAAAACTGTAACTACCTCTTAAGTAGATGAGAAGGAATTAAGATCTATCAACGTAGTATCTGCTAAAGATATAAAGATGCGGCAACTATTTCTGCGCCTGGGTACTGAAACGACGAACTGAATAATATCTGCCATCAGACGCCATCCAGAGTGCGTTCAACAAATACGTTTTGATGGTCAACCAGTTCAACCAACATCAGCATCATCGTCGTCAACAA
Source organism: Drosophila yakuba (assembly GCF_016746365.2). NCBI lineage: Eukaryota > Metazoa > Arthropoda > Insecta > Diptera > Drosophilidae > Drosophila > Drosophila yakuba. The sequence continues at coordinate 22,372,168 of NC_052527.2, read as the reverse complement.
GTCGACGGCTACAATAAAGATGTTTTCCAAGTTCGCTACGATCATCTCCAGAACCTTGTTGCGAACCCATGACATGGAGAATCAACAGCATTTACGAACTTCTTGGATCATCCAAAAATGCAGAGCTGCCTTCCCTTCGATGGTTTACCGCAGTACCAAGTTGGCAGTATGGGAACTTAGTGGCAATGAGTAAGCTGTAAGCACAACCAATGTTACCCGTAAGATCCGCTTTCAAATAGATTTGCCAATTGTAAAAAGTCTGTGGACAGCCTTCGTCTTAGAAGGGGAGGAGTTAACACAATAACCAAACTGACGAAATATAGTCGTAAGCCTCAAGTCTTTTTTCTATATATAGATCGAGCTTTACCTATAAGAAACTGCACCTTGTTATTGTAGATTAAGCTTTAGAGATAAGAACTCTTGTTATACTTAAGTCAGTCGATTTTGGGAGTTTGGAAGCGTCGGTCATCGCCACGTACCTACAATTCGCCTCATTAAGTGCAGACCGCACAAGCCCTGTCATATTTGTATAACTACTCAAATAAATATATTCAAATACTTAAAATTATAACTTATATCAAAAATATCTAATAATGCTGATTTTCGTTTGTGGCATGAAAGATTAGGACATATAAGTATTGGGAAGTTTCTAGAAATAAAGCGAAACCAAATGTTTTATGATATTAAGCTGTTAAGTAATATAGAGCAGAACAATGAATTATGTGTAGCTTGTGTAAATGGCAAGCAATCCAAACTTAAATTTAAAAAATCTAAAATTAAAGACTATATTAAAGGACCAATATTTGTAGTACATTCGGATGTCTGTTGTCCAATTACACCATCAACAATTGACAATAAAAACTACTATGTGGTCAGTATACACATTACTGTGTATTACTACGTATTTAGTATCCTACATGTCAGATCTTTTCTCAGTTTTTAAATATTTTGTTGCCAAAGGCGAAGCTCACTACAATGTTAAAGTGGTAAATCTTTACATAGATAATGGTAGGGAATATTTATCAAATGAAATACGAGAATTTTGTGTAGAAAAAGGCATAAGCTATCACATATAAGCTGTTCCTCACACTCCACAATTGAATGGTGTTTCTGAGCGTATGATTAGAACAACAACTGAGAAAGCTCATGCAATGCTTACGGGAGCAAAGTTGAATAAAAGCTTTTGGGGTGAGGCTGTTTTAACAGTAACTTATTTGATAAACAGATGCGCAAGTAGAGCCTTGAAAAATATAAAGAAAACGCCGTATAAAATGTGGCATGACAAGAAGCCAGTTTTGAAATATCTGAAGATATTCGGATCAACAGTCTATGTATTTAATAAAGTGAGAAAACGCTAATTCGATGAGAAATCGATCAAGTGTATTCTTGTTGGATACGAACCGAATGGTCCCAAATTGTGGAATGTGGAAATGAGGAAATTTATGACAGCTAGAGATGTTGTGGTGGATGAGACTAATATGTTAAATACTAGATCTGTAGATGATAGTGTCAAGCAATCGCAAGACAATCTATCTGAACCTGAAAGTACAGAACAGGTTGAAGACTCTTGTTTGCAAAATAAAATTGATGACGAAAATATTGATGAGTCTATAAATGAGAAATCTGAGAATTTTGAATCAGATATACAGTCTAGTGAAAATTCCACAAATCTTAAGAATGCCGATCCAGTTGATAATTCTGGTGACAAACTACAGAATTCACAAAAAGAGAATAAAGAAATAAGAAGAAGTGAAAGAATAAAAGGTAGACCAAAATTATCTTATAGATTAATAGAAAAATGTTTAATGAGCGCGTACACATGTTTCAATGATGCACCCAGCAACTTTGAAGAAATTAAGCATCGAAATGACAGAGTCGTTTGGGAAAGGAAAATTCGTGATGAATTAGATTCTTATTTAGAAAACAACACGAGGTCCTTTAATAAATTTGGTAATTTATTGAAGTATGAAGCCAGGTTAGTGGCGCGTGGCTTCACTCAAGAATATTTGACAGACTATGACGAAACTTTTGCGCCGGTTGCGCGAATCTCTAGTTTCCGTTTCATATTGGCACTTTCAAATCAATATGGTTTAAAAATTCATCAAATGGATGTAAAGACAGCATTCCTAAACGGAGTTCTAAAGGAGGATATTTATATGCAGGTTCCTCAAGGCTTAGTACATAATCAGAATACAGTTTGCAAACTAAATAAAGCCATATATGGCCTTAAGCAAGCAGCTAGATGCTGGTTCGAAATGTTAGAAGATGTATTAAAAGAAATTGGTTTTGTTACCAGCGGAGTAGATCGCTGTATTTATATTATAGACTAAGGAAATATGTCTATAAGTATATATAATAAACTTTTTTGGTGATTGATTTACTGAAAAAAAATATATTTTCCTTTTATAATCTTTATTTGATAATTTTTCACCAGAGATCAATTAAGAACTAATTTACAAATGTATTCTTTCGTCCCAGCAAACCTTTTACAGAGGATTAACATTAGCCTTTTAAGTTCTACTTACATAGCTTTATATGTCAAGTTCGTTATCGTTAAGCGGTTCGTATCTTGGGAGAATGTTATTTATGAGTCTTTTGAAGAGTGAAGCTTTCCAAAAGATCGGCTTTAGCTTTTTTATATGAAGAGTGAATATGTCACTCCCCCACCTTTTAGATATAAGCTTGTCCTCAAGATATTATTTCTGGATATAAATGTGGTACTGGATTTTCAATTTCAGCTATTTCTGTTTTTGATTCTGTTTCTTTTCGATACTTTTGTTAGTGGTTTTACTTGGTTTTAGGTAAGAGATAATAGTTTTGTGTGGCGCTGTTTTACATTTCATATAAAAGTAAAATATGTAAATTAAAACTAAAACAGATATGAAGATTATTAGTATGTTTCTGTAAATTGTGTTACTCTTATTGTTTAACAAAATCATTTCCTAAATTTCTATGTGTGACATTGGTTCGATTTTTGTTACATTGTGTTCGGTAAATATTACATTTGTGTATTGTTGAATACTATTAGATATTGTAATTTGTTTTAATTCTGCTGTGCAGTTGGATATTTTTATAATTTTCAATATAAATTTCTTGACCGTTACAATTGTGATAAAGTTTTTCTCTTGTCATATTCCAGGTTATAAGAATATTTGGTTTAATGCATTGAATATAGCATTGTTTACGATATTTCTGAAAAGTACAAGTTGGTGTTTCGTGTTTTATTATGTTAGCTATGCAATGGTCTTTGACAATATTCTTTGTTAGTGTTGTTGTGTGTGCAGAGTTTGCCTTCAATATTTTCCTTAATAATTTGGCCATTATTGTCGGGGTAAGGTGCAATTATGAAAGTTGGTCGTTCAATTGAATTCATAGGAATGTGGGACATTAGGAATATTTTATTAGTAGCTACGTTATAACAAGCGGAAGTTTTTATGTTTATCAAATTTTTGTGATTAACGTTGCCAATATTGTTATGTTTTAGTAGATTTGGATTAAATATTCCTAGTCGTGTTAGTTGTGCACCGATTTCAATGTCCTCGATATATTCGGTAAAATGTTCAATGTAAAATATTAATAAATTAATTTTTTGTTATTTTTTCAACGAATTCGACTGGTTGTTAATTATTTCTATGCCATTATTGAGACTGTCAATAACGTGGTTAAGAGTGCTGATCTGTACTGTGTCTTGTGATAGAGTCGAAATTTGTTGTTCAATATGTTGTCTGTCGTCTTCGTCTAGTGTGTCAAAAAGATATTTTAATGTGGAACCTACAAATTTTCCCAGTCCTCGTTTGTTTCGTTTTCTCTTTCCATTTTCTCGGTTAAATATTTAATTTGTGTGACATTTTTAAATTCTTGACATTGTTTAAATATACTATTAAATATTTCTTCAACTTCTGTAATATTTATTGTGAGACAGTGATGCATAAAGGTGATGGGGATTTGCATTGTTCCAGATTCAAACAAGATAAATCCTTGATTGTTTTCTATTGGGTTGATTTCGATTGTTCCTGATTGTGATTATGAGTCCGATGATTGGGAGGTGTCGGTTTGCTGCAAGTATTTGCTGTCATTAACTTTCTTTTTTATTTTAAATTTGCTTTTATAATGAATAACGTTTTGACCTCTATTGTTTTCGTTATAATGTTTTTCGTCTAATTGTTCTATTCTGCCTGTTTTTCTAAAGGGATTCTTTGATTTTGCGCGCGTTAAGGGTGCTTGTCTAAATTTTGTGTCGATTTCAAAATCCTGTCATTTTTTATTAAGAATTTTAATTTTAATTTCTTTAATCATTGGGTATCATAAGTAGGTGTGTCTTCAAGATAAGATTTGATGTCTTTTAACATTATGATGCTTTTTAAAATTTTCACGTTACTATGTGGGTTAATGGTTTCTCGATATGCTTTTTGAAAAACTAAAAAGTCTTTATCGTTTTCCATGTAAATAACACTGTTATTTTTTAAGAAGTATTTAATAAGGATATCTTTTGCCTTTGTCAGGGTCATGTCAGTGTATTTGATGGTTAGTTTTATTTTGGAAAAGTATTTCGTTGTCTCTACTTGGTCTACGGTTTCTTTTATAAATTCAATTTGTCTTGCAAAATAGTTTATGGGTTTTTCTGTAATTTCAATGTAGGTTTCATTGCTTTCTGATGTATTGTTGCTGCTGTTGAAATATTTTCTTCTTCGCCTACCATGTTTTCTTCAATTTTAACGCGAGATATTTGGTTGCCCAAACGATTGCTAGTAGTTCTTTTTCAATAGTGCTATAATTTTGTTAATGATCATTTAATGTTCTGCTTGCAAAGCGCACTGGTTTATTATCTTGCGATTATTATCTTCTGGCGAAATTGCTAGCGTCAGTAGTGACTTGAAATGTTTTTGTGAAATCAGGACAAATCAAAATTGGGTCGTTCATTATGAGTGTTTTTAAATGATATTATATTCTTCGTTTCTTGTGTCTATTTTAGCTCCTTTTTTTTGAAATTAGCCACTTTAAGCGAACCGAAATCACTATGTTGCGGCCAATTCGCGGGTACAATCAGAAAAGGTTACTTGGTCGTACAAGTTTCCTCTTTTCACTAGATTGTCAAAGGATAACGAGTTTACTAGGACTTCTTTCAGTATCCTACCGGCTGCGCCAATAAACTTTTTTGGTGATTGATTTAATGAAAAAAAATATATTTTCCTTTTATAATCTTTATTTGATAAGTTTTCACCAGAGCACATTGGGTCAGCGAGCCGATTTTTCGACGAAAATTAAAGTTTTAAAGCTAGGTTCTTGAACTTTCGTACATATGAAAATGTCGATGCATATAAAAACATATCCAAATTTCAGACCGATCTGGCCACGCCTTCTCAAGCCGCCCATATGAGATAGGTTTCCTCTTAATCTTAAATTCACTCGTTAAATTCAGCAAATGTTTTTAATTAATTTTTTTTTAACACAACCTTAATATTAATAACTAAAAAATAACAATGCATTCAAAATGACTATAAATGAGTATTTTACATTTAAAAATGTTCATAAAAGTCGTGTTCTACATCAAGAACTATTGAAAACGGATTTTCAGAGTCAGAATCTGAATCACTAATACTATTGTTAGCATCAAAATCGGGAACATTGTTATTATTGTTCATGTCAACAAAATTTAGCCAGTTTGGTAATTTCAAAAGTTCGATTACGTCTGCTGGTAGGGGTAGTTTATTTTCCTGGCCCAATCTTTTTGTTAGATAGATGCTCGACACAAGAGGATCTGAGGAATCCATTGCTCTGTGGAAAACGTCTGCCATGTTGTTCTGCCGTGTACTCTTTCGAGCATGTAACCTCCTGTCACTCTTATAGTATTTGTGGCGAGCCTCTGAGGAAAGATTGATGCTTCTATTATTTGGTAGCCGTGCATTAACACTTTATGGACCGTTGCCGATATTGGAAACCATGGATACAAGGACTTCTATTGAGTTATGGTTTTCTGGTAATAATTTTTAAATTGTGTTGGATCAATTGGTAGGTCACATGAAATAGCAATTAAAATATTGCTAAAATATGCAATGAGGAATTCATCAAGACCTAAAATTTCAGCGAGTAGCTTAGGTGGGCGTCCAAATCGTCTTGATGTAGACGGCTTTGGATTTGAAGACAACAATGAACTTACTGTTAGAACCATGTTGAACGAAAGCCATTTGGTATACTTTATCTTAAATCTGGCCATATTTTGCCAAATTCTTTTGAATGAAAAGGTGAAAGCTTCTCACTTTGGTGTTGACTTCAACCTTTTTCTCTGTGCTTAAGTCGAATTCTTTCAGTTCATCATAAATCCAACTCGAAACGGAAGATGCGCTACGATTGTTTTGTATGTAGATATCAAGCAGTTGCGCAAAAAAGATTTTTAAAATTAGTTTATATACACTTTGCACTATAATGACAATTACTTTTTGGCGCAAATTGGCACAAAATTAGTTATACTCCACAAATGACGGGTTAGCAGGTTAGCTTTTTTCTACTTTTGGACAACACAAATAAAAGCACACAAAAAACATATTAACAAACATGAACGAAATTTTTTTAAAACAAATATTCTACATACCTTGGTTCTTCTTTTCCATAATTTTTGTGAAAATTGGTTTAACCACAAAAATTTTGGCACGCTCGCAAGTCAACCTCCTGCGCTTTTTAATTTCGCACGCATGCAATTAAACAGCTGACTTAGAAGGGCTTCCAAAATTTCAGAGATGCATCAAAAAAACTAAAATCTTTTGATTAATTTTAGATAAAGTATATACTATTCAAATTTTATTATTAACACAGGTTTACTTTCTATGAAAAATTTGAATTTTTGTCGAAAAATCGGCTCGCTGTCCCTATGTGCAGAGGTCAGTTAAGAACTAATTTACAAATGTATTCTTTCGGCCCAGCAAACCTTTTACAGAGGATTAATATAAGCCTTTTAAATTCTACCTAGCTTTATATGTCAAGATTATCGAATCGTTAAGCTCGTTATCGTTAAGCGGTTCGTATCTAGGGAGAATGTTATTTATGGGTCTTTCCAAAAGATCGGCTTTAACTTTTTTATATGAAGAGTGCATACATATGTCACTATATGTACTTTTATATGTTGATGATGTAGTTATAGCGACAGAAAATATAAATACAATGTCCAATTTGTCCATGTCGAAGTTTGATCGGCTGTCTGATGTATATAATGTTGTGTACACGGCCAGACTTAAGTACATTAATAAGCATATTAAGTAGGTACACCAATAATAATAATAAAGAACTATGACAATGCCTTAAAAGAGTTCTGAGGTATCTAAAAGGTACTGTTAATTTAAAGTTGATGTGGGGTCATGCAGCCGCCAAAACTGTGCAGTAGACTAATCTTATACTCTTAATATTGTAAGCTGAAGTAGTCAGTAATAGCAGTTGCGATGCCCATAGTGCAAAACGCTGTTCACGCACGAATTTATCTGTACGGCGCTTATTCCTTCTTCTCTTTGTTATCTACCAACATTTAGCTTTGGCGCTGCATTTCGGCAGTCTGTCCCGCCAATTGTCACTTCTTCGTTTTTTGGCAAAGACTCAACTGGTGAATTCGATATAGCTCTTGTTCGGCCCTAGCTGCCAGTATAATAAACAAAATAAACAGTATCGGAAAATAGACAAACCTTTCTTCGGCTATTTAGTATTCCCAACAGCTATTGAAAAAGCTCAATAGCTAAACATTGGTGACCCTGACGTGATCGTGTTAATTTGCATGCATTAATTAATGCACTTATCCCGTTTATAAATAAATATATCAATATATTAACACGCAATCGGTTGGACAAGTGAGTGGTGATTTATGTGATAGTGGCTGTGTTTAAGCGAGCTAGCATTATACATACATACATTGCTACATATATCAAGTGCAGCCGCCCCGTTACGTGCATTGACTCCGCTTGCATTTTCGGCATTTATTTTGTGCTCATCTTTCCGCTGAACCGAATTTAAAGCGATTTGTTGGTATGGCCGCTGAAAGTAACAAAAACAGGGTAACCTTTTTAAAGCGCAAAGCCAATACGTTGTTCAGCAGGTTGCAAAGGCTACAAACGTCGCTGTCTAATGAGACGCTAAGCGGTTACGACGAACCCACTCTTACAGTGAGGCTAAAGCAGATTGATGAGCTGCAAATATTGTGTGCCTTCAATGTTCTGCATACAGAACTGGAGGAATTCGATTTCGACGAAATTGGCAGTGAAATGAGCGAGAGTTTCGATGAATTCATTGAGAATTCAAGGCTAGTGTGCGCGGGGAAATAGCCAAACGCAATGTGCATTTTGCGCCGCACTCGACGCTTGCGGATGGTGTTGTGCCCAACCAGTGTAGTGGTCATCAGACGCATCCGCGGCCGTTGCCGTTGACGCCTGTGCAGCTGCCAACGTATGGCGGAGGCTACGCAAACTGGGCAGATTTTTACTCCGTGTTCACGAGCATAATCGACAGCCATCCGGACCTCTCCAACATTGAGAACTTTCAGCATCTGCGGTCATGTTTGAGGGATTCAGCGCTGAAAACTATCCGATCATTGGAGATCTCAAACGGTAATTACGAAGCGGCTTTGGAGTTGCTTCAAAAAAGGTTTGATAATCGGCGTCTCGTGTTTCAGGCGCACATCACCGAGATTCGGAGTCTAAAGGTAGTACGGAATGGTTCAGTGACATCGCTTCGGGAATTGTCGGACAAGTTTAACGCTCACATTCGTGCGTTGAAGGGTTGGGGCACCACTCAGCAAATATAGTGCAAGTGCTGCTGCAAAAGCTGGATGCGGCGAGTCAAGCTAAGTGGGAGGAGCGCTTGGAGGATCCGGTCCTTGTCAACCTTATTCCGTCGTGGGAATCGATGGCTGCATTCCTGGAGCAGCGATGAAGGACTTTGGAGGCCGTGGATTGCCCCATAGCAACCTATGCGCCAGGCCTTCAGGTGGGCAGAAATCGTTCGACGCTAGTTGCTACCACCCTAAATTCTCTTGGTTGCATGCTTTGCCATAGTGCAGAGCATGCCATATATTATTGCCCGCAATTTAGAGACTTAGAGCCAGTAGATCAAGGCAAAGAGTCTAAAGTGCCTAAAGGCAATGCAGCTCGAGCCGCTGCCGCACCTGTGGAATCAGGCATCATACGCTGCTCCATCTTAATGGTCCGCCTTCCTCGCAGCCGCATGTTTCGTTGTCTTCAAGTTCCCACACTGAGCCTTCTGCCCCGCTGCTTCAGAAAACTCCTCTGGGCTGGGTTGTGTCTGGAGGCTGCGCGCGCCCTTTCGGTAGTGCCTTAATAGCTTTACGCGTTCCTTCTGCAGCCAGCGAGGAAAACAGCATTGATGTTGAACTTGATTCACTTCTGCAGCGCACTTGGGAGGTGGACTTTGGGAAGCGGCGGTGAAAACGGCCAAGCATCATTTCTACCGCGCTGTGGGTACGGCGGTTCTGACCTTCGACGAGCTGAGGACGCTGGTGTGCCACATCTCGGCAGTTATAAACTCCAGACCTTTAGTTCCCATTTCAGAGAGCCCTGCCGATCTGGACGTTCTCACTCCGGCGCATTTTCTCAATGGTGGTCCGCCATCGTCGTTTGACGAGCCAGATATAACGGGCCTAAACTATAATCGGCTTGACTCTTGGCAGCGCATCTCCATTCTTCAGCAAATCTTTTGGTCGCGATGGAAGGAAGAACAGTTGACGTTGCTCCAGCAGCGCTCCAAGTGGCGCACCCCAAAGCCCTGCGTAGCCGTGGACAACGTCGTTCTTGTTAAGGACGAGAATCTACCCCCAATAAGATGGCCTTTGGCAAGAGTCATGCAGTTGATTCCTGGCAGAGACGGCGTCGCTCGAGTTGCAGAATTGAGGACCGCGTCTGGAGTAATAAGGCGGGCAGTGAAAAAGCTGTGTCTGCTTCCCCTTGAGGACTCTGTTGGAAACCAAGCTTCCAACGGGGGGAGGATGTTGGGTCATGCAGCCGCCAAAACTGTGAAGTAGACTAATCATATACTCTTAATATTTTAAGCCGAAGTAGTCAGTAATAGCAGTTGCGATGCCCATAGTGCAAACCGCTGTTCTCGCACGAATTTATCTGTTCGGCGCTCATTCCTCCTTCTCTTTGTTATCTACCAACATTTAGCTTTGGCGCTGCATTTCGGCAGTCTGTCCCGCCAATTGTCACTTCTCCGTTTTTTGGCAAAGACTCAACTTGTGAATTCGATATAGCTCTTGGTCGGTCCTAGCTGCCAGTATAATAAACAAAATAAACAGTATCGGAAAATAGACAAACCATTCTTCGTCTATTTATTATTCGCAACAGCTATTGAAAAAGCTCAATAGCTAAACAGTTGACTTATGTCAAAAATATGAATTATAAAAATATTGTTATTGGTTTTGTAGATTCTGATTGGGCTGGATGTGAGACAGACAGAAGAAGTACTACCGGTTTTCTTTTTAAAGTATGCGAATCTTGCTTGATATGTTGGAGTACCATGAAACAGAAATCAGTTGCAGCTTCATCAACAGAAGCAGAATATATGGCATTGTTTAAAAGTTTACGTGAAGCAATATGGTTGAAATCATTAATGAATGGAATTAAGATTGAGTTAAATAAGCCTATAGACATTTATGAAGACAACCAAGGTTGTATTAGCATAGCGAATAATCCAGTCTGTCACAAACGAAACAAGCATATAGATATTAAATATCACTTTACCAGAGAAAAGAAACAAATTTTTCTTAAGTATATTTCAACAGATATGCAGCAGGCTGATATACTGACAAACCCGTTACCGGCAGCAAGGTTTCTACATTTGAGACAACAATTGGGTCTATTTGAATAATGGATCATTCTAATAATAATATGTTAATGAAATATTAAAAGTACACTTTGAAGTTCCTTTATAATTTGTAATACTATAATTAAAGCATTATCTTTAATTTTTATGTATCTTTAATTTTTGTAAATCTTTTACTAATATTAATAGATCTGATTAGGTTTTACTGGGTTTCCCTAATCCTTTGCAGCAAATGCTGGATCATAAAATTGTATTTGCCCCAGAATGCACAAACTTGTCAAATAAGAATTTTGTTAATTTTTGAAATTTAACCAATCAATGAATCTTTTGAGCAGGATAAATATATGTTCTTGGTTGTATTCTTGGTCTTAACAAAACTAACAGCGCGGGAATGGGAAGAGAGTTTTTAGAGAAAAGGTGCCGGATGATGGAGAACTTGGATCAAGCCTTGGTAACTAAAACACCAGTTTAGCAGGTGAAGCAGGAAAATTGCACAATTGTACTCAAAATACACTTTTTGCTTCTGTTACTAATTTAAATTAAGAAATATGTTTATTTTGCGATGCGAGGGATCATTTTTCTCGCTTTTTAGATTGGCGTCCGAATCTTCAATATTGAGAAGCAAAGATGTTGCACCTTTAACTGTTTGCGCAAATCAATAGTTTGCAGCAATGCAAGTCAACTCACTGCATATATTGTCGCTTGAAGCACCACTCATTATAGCATATGTAGCATCACCCATTCGTCTCTCTGCTTAACTTAATAACTTCTCGCTTAGCAAATCAACTCAAATCCAACCTCGATTTCTGGGATCGGAGGATCTTCCATGATCTCTGATAAGACAGTCGATATTCTTGCGTAATAATTTATCTGGGACAAATTCATTTGGACAGGACGTTGCCAAGTTTTTAAAACACCAAACTTGGTTGAATAGTATTTGGAGGGATGTCGAGTATGCCAATTCAAAAATCGGTCTTAGCCGACATCATAAAGCACATTTTGATCATTCTGATGATGATACGCTTTGATTTTGGGAAATTAGAGACCTAACTATTATTCTGATTTGATTGACGTTCAAGCCTTGGTTTCGAGCTCTTCTAATATGCACTTTAGACTTTAGGGTTCTGATCAAATGAAGAGAGAAAGCTTTGGAGTTGCTGACTTTAATTGTCTTTGCATTTCTCTTGGATTCAAGTGTATTCGCTCTTGGATACAAGTGCTCTTCGATTCTTATAATTTTGTTTATTGAAACCTAATAATTCTGTTGTTCGGGATTGCGAATCCGAGCTTTGAACGTGGGAACGTGACGATTATGCGAGGGCTTAAGAAAGAATTCTTTAAATTAAGCTACGGATGTTTAGTCTACCAGTGGGTGACTTATCAGGTATCTGGTATCTGTTGGGTGCATCGAGAGCAGTGTAGGGTTTCTTTGTGTGTACATGTTGTATGTGTATTAGTGTGTAGGCACTCCTACGTCACTCCCCCAATCATTGAATTTGGCCTGTCCTCAGGTCGTTAAATTTTGATATACCATAACATTGTTTTCTGGTTGAATATTTTCCTTGACATTAGTTTCAAGGTGCGGATGTTCTTCTTTTTGTTTACCATATTTGACAATAATTTTCTTAGGTATATGCTAAATACAGAGTCAAACTTATTATCATGTAATGCATATAATTTGGAAAAAGCTGTAGTGTTTTACATGCAATTTTATCATTTCTCTTGTTTCTAAGTGATTTATTGGTTCTAAACGTGTAACATTGTTGGTGATATAAATCGTTTGTGTAAAATCTGCTACATTATTAGAAATTAGGAATTCATCTATTTGCATGGTACAATTTTTAATTTTAATGATGTTGTTTCCTGATATTAATATTTTGTTGTTGATACAATCTTGGTTGACAACTGTTTCAGGAATATTCCATGTTAAAAGTATATTTGGTTCTATATAATTTATTTGGAAATTTCTTTGGGTTTTAATGTATTTGCATTGAGTTTGCTCTTGTTTAATAAGTACAACAATACATTTGTCGAATATTAATTTATCTGTATCTTTATGAAATACTTGATTATTGAGTACATAAAACTTATCGAATATTTGCTCGGTTAGAATATAGTTATGTTCATCTGGGTACGGAACTATTTGAAATATCGGAACTTTAGTAACCTCGCTAGGAACGTGGGATATAATCAAAATTTCGTTCGTGTCTGTCTTGAGCCAAGTTGATGTTTTTATCTTTAGCAATTTCTCCGAATTTATGTGTTTCAAATAATCATGTTTTAGTAATTTTGGGTTAAAGATCCCTAATCTGGTTAATTGCATACCTAACTCGATGTCTTCTATGTATTCTGTAAACTGCTGTAGGTTGAATATCAGTATCGCAATTTGTTGGTTCTGTTCTTTTTCCACCTTGAGCCTATTAATTATGTCTATACCGCTGTTGATTATGTCGATAACCATGTTTAGATCATGGGTTTTAACGGAGTCTTCTGACATGCTATTAATTTTTTCCTCTAACTCCTCCCTGTCGTCTTCATCTAATGTACCAAATAAGTATTAATATGCTTTCCTTTTTACGTTCAAAAGACCTCTTTTGCTTCTGTTAATAATTCTTAATCCATTTATTTCCCGTTTTAGTTTATCGACTAAATATTGTATCTGAGGTACATTGGGATAGCCATTTGCTTCAGTTACTAGATTTTCACACATAATCATTGTCTTTGTTATGTTTATACTCAAATAGTAGTATTCGTAGCTGGTTGGAATTTCCATCGTTCCGGTTTGGAACATAAGATATCCACTCTTCGCACTTATTGGGTTTACTTCGATGTTGCTGCATTTGACCATAGTGATAAGTGGTAACATGCAACTAAGCATTATTATAAATATGTTGCGTACTTTGCGCTTCTCTGGCTGGTCTGGAATTATCGTATTTGCTCTTATTAATCTTTTTTTGTTTCTTGAATTTTGATTTATAATGAATGATTTTCCTGCCGCGGTTTGTTTCCTCGAAATGATGTTTACTGTCCACTTGTTCAATCCTTCCTGTCTTTTTCAATGGTTTGGCGATTTAACTCTTTACAAGTGGAGCCTGTCTATATTTTATATCAACTTCAAAATCATGCCTATTCTTATTAAGATATTCGATCTTATCGATTTTGTTCTGTTGTACATTAAACCTATTTTCGATATTTTGTTCACTACCGATGATTCTCAGCTTTTCATTTACGATCTTGTGAAATCTTTCTATATCAGATATACCATTTTTGCCATACCATTTTACAGAAATTTGAACGCCTTCGGATCTTAATCAATTTTGCAAAGCTATGCACATAAAAGCTAAATCTTTGTCCGCTTTAATTTCCTGTGGCTTTCCCATATCATTGAATATTTTAGTAATGGCTCTTTTCGCTTCTAGCCAATCTCTACTTTTTACCTTAACTAGTGAGGCAAATTTTAAATAAATATCAATGCAAGATAGGAAGATCTTGGTTAATTTTAAATAAATATCAATGCAAGATAGGAAGATCTGGTTACCCGTGACATAAAAATCTATCACGTATTTTTCCCTTGTGTTAAATATTTCTGGTGTTGTTTCAAATGTCAATTTTGTGTCTCGATGTTCTGTTTTTGCCAGATTACAGATTTCACATTCATTCATTGATAATATTTTGATTAAGATTTTGACTATTCGGGTATTAGTATTTTTCTTTAAACCAATAAATGGTTTTTTCTATACCTGGATGTAAAAGTTCCTTATGTTTCATTAGGATTAGATCCTTAAATTCCGCATAAGCTAGTATATCAATAAACTTCTTGGTACATCTCAATAGTTTCGTAAAATTGTTAGGGCTTATGATTTCGGTAAATGCTCTCTGAAAGATTAGAAAATCCTCATCATTAGGGAAGTAAATTGCGCATTTCTTGGTGCACACAAATTTCTTAATGAGGGTTTTGGCGAGTTCAAGTGTCATTTCTTTATAAATTATTTTAATCTTTAGTTTTTGAAAGTAGTGGTTTACACTTGTTGTGTCACTGTCGCCTTTTTCTATGTCCATTTGTCTAGAAAAGAAATTAATTGGTCCCTCCGTTATGGATATATAATTTAAATTATCTTCATTAGCACTATGTATATTTGATATCTATTACAGCACCTTTCCTTAGTTTGAGGGTCATGGGTTTAACTTTCCTGGCAAAGTTAAAAATGAACTTGCGATAGAACCCACATAATCCAAAAAATGATTTTATCTGTTTAGGTGTCTTAGGTAACGGATTGCATTAGTTTTGTTTAGGTTTGGTTTTATGCCATTTGTTGTGACAATATATCCCAGGAATTCAGTTCCTTTTTTCATGAATTCACATTTGTCTAGCTGCAACTTCAAGTTGGCGTCTCTCAGTTTCTCAAAGACTTTCTTAAGAGATAAAATATGTTCCTCCAATGAAGTGGAGTAAACAATAATATCGTCCAAATAGACTAAAAAAACCTTTGTAGATCAAATCTTCCAAAAGATTATTCATACATCTCTGAAAAGTACATGGAGGATTCTTTAGGCCAAAAGGCATACGTGTATATTCGTAATGCCCATGCTTAGTTGAAAAAGCTGTTTTTGTAATAGAATTTTCGTCCATCTGGATTTGGTGAAAACCCTTAGCTAGATCAATGGTGGTAAGATATTGGCATCTACCCAATTTATCCAATATCTCATCCATTCGAGGAATGGGGAATTTGTCATTAACAGTTATCTCGTTTAGATTCCTGTAATCAACTACCAACCTAAATTTTTGTTTCCCAGAGGCGTCTGCCTTCTTGGGGACCACCCAAATAGGAGAACAATAAGGGGACTTCGATTTGCGAACGATCCCTTGTTCTATAATTTCTTTGATTTGTTTGTTGACTTCTTGGTCAACACTTTGGGGGTTTTTATAGGGTTTACGGTAAACTGGATCCTCATGCTGAGTCTGGATGACATGTTTAATAGTACTGGTGAAGGTCAAATTTTCGCCTTCGTTGTACTGAATGTCTCTATATTCGTATAGAACTTTTGTAATGTGGACACATATCGAATAAGCACTGTATCAAATCACAACATTGGGAACAATCACATTGTAGCACTTTTGCAACAATGTTTATGTAAGACTTTTCAGTTCCCAGGCATATCTTGAGTGCTCAGCAATCTGACCACACAAGAATGCTATTCAAACCAAAGTGCCGAGTCGGCATAATTAGCATGCGCGACTGCTCGATCTTTATGTGCACATGACTCTCTTAGACAGCGGCGCTCTCGCTGCCAAAGTTATGTACATAAGAGCAAAGCAACGTTTTTGCCGACGGCCTCTCTGCCGGCGCAGACGGATTGCATTTGGCTAGCTTGGACTCTTCAAGACCAAGTACGAGTAGTCGTCAAAGAGTCTTCAACATGTCTTATTTGAATCTTAATCAGTCTTAACAGAAGTCACAAATATACTGGATATCCAACTAAATCTCTTGTAACGAACTGATTTTCTTGTTTCTGCTCGCTACGAATTGCAACGGCTAGCTCAGAGAGTTTGTTTGATCGTCCCACCAAATTTATGATTTGTGTGATTCAACGACCAAGAGGAAGACAGAGTCTCAGATTTAAATCAACTTTATTTAGCGTCACTTGCTGAACAGAATTCGGTGACCCTCGCCGTCGGATGCGCGTCGTTGCTCCTTCGTAGTTCTTCCTTCGTGTGCCTGCGTCGCTTCCGATGGGGAATCCGCAACGGCTCGCCTGGGGCTTAGGATGTTATGGCGACAGGGTGTATCGTCCGAGAGACCAGCTAGCGCTTCTCTCCGAACCACCTTTGCCGACCACTGACTCCACTGTCCCTTCCTGCGTATGCCAGGCACTTGTCGCCCTTGCCGACGGATAACCTGCGGGCTCAACCAGGGCGTAGGATGTTATGGGGCAGGGTGTATCGTCCGTGAGTTAAGCTAGCGCTCCTCTCCAAACCACCGTTGCGACCACTGACTCCACCGTCCCTTTCTGACCACGCTAGGTCCTGGTGTTCTATCGTCCTTCGCTGATCTTTACTTGCGCAGATCCACTCGGGATGCTCGCTTGACCCACTTGAGTTTCCGCTGCTTCAATGTCACTCGGTATTGACTGACCGCCCGTGTGGCGTACTTTCGCTGTCTTCCGTGTACTTCGCGTAACTTTTCCGACCGACTGTGTGGCTGTATGGCCCTTCGCGT